>NC_138381.1:32292084-32452361 GCF_054177405.1 Leptonychotes weddellii | reverse complement strand
GGCAATGGTCACGGAATGTCTGTGATGGGGAACAGCTGTCTGTAGGCACAATGGCCTTTGATTCTTTAATATTTAAGCCACATCCAGAGACACAGAAAGATACAAGTTCAAGGAAGACACAGATGATGAAAATAAGGGGCTGAAATCTTCATCCCCCACTACGAATCCCATGGAATTAGAAACCATGTCAGTAGTTGAATAAACGTGCTGAGTTAGCAGTGCCATGTTGAAGAAACATCTCTGGAACACACTGCGAAACTCCTCTTTCTGACTCAGCCTCCTCATACAAGCAAACCCTGCACGTGTGTGGGGTGGGGCTGCTACTCTGGCCCAGCTTGCTCTTCTGCATCCCACACCCATCTCTATGAGGGCGGTGCGGCAGACTCTGCGGGCTCCTACCCATTAGCCAGCCCCTCTTCTCCTTCATGAACCAAAGTACAGGGTTCTTTTCATGGCCGATATGAAATCCCCTTTCCCAGCCTGCCTTGCAGCTAAGGTGACCATGGGACACAATTCTGGCCAATGAGACATACACTGAAGTCTACTGGGGAGGGGCCTCTGGGAAACCTTTTGCATTTTTGATAAAAGGGACAGACACAGCTGGACTTACTCTGCTTGATTGTGGATGCGATGCATGGAGCTGCAGCAGCCATTTTATAATCATGAGGGAAGAGACTCTGACATTGTTATGCTGCCAAACCTCAGACTCTGTGTTATGCAAAAAACCCAAGTTCCATTTGTGAAGCCACCGAAGTCCAATGTATTTCTGACAGGATAGTCACTGCAACCGAGGTTCAGAGAGTTTAAGTGGTTTCCTAAGGGCATACCGTAAGGATCCAGGCAGAGCTGAAGCTGGAATCTGATACTGCTTTCCGCCTAAAAACAATGCTTTCCAATCTAAAGGCAGATCTCCTATGCGGTGACACCTAGAGGGCCACTGCCCTGCCTCACGTGACCCCCTGGGGCTCTAGCACTGGTGCCAGAATCCCCTGTGGGAACAGCCTAATCTTGGCTTTAGGTGACAGGGACTGAGGAAGACAACACTATTCCTGCCCACTGTGAAGCTCTGGCTTTCCAGGCAGTTGGTACCACGGGATTCAGTGGAAGGTACGCAGGCTTTGGAGCCAGACCTCTCCCTGGCCACATGACCCCAAGGAAGCCCCTTACCTCAGTGTCCTCTTCCATAAGATAGAGCTAGCCACACTTCCTGGAGAGCACCTGTGCAATGCTGTCTTGACCAAGAAGCAGGATCATCCTTGCGATGTGTCTGGCACATGGTGAGCACTCAGTGAATGGTGGTTGTCATCATGGCTGGAGAGACAGGCTTCTGTTATCTTCCCTCCCGTTCTGGAGCGTGGACTCAGGAGCCAGAGCAGACCTGCAGCAAATGCAGGCCGTGCCCTGCCCACAGCCCCTTGCTCTCCTCACTGCAATGACCCTGGCCTCACCTCCAACTGCCAGTACCAGCACCTGCTGTCTGGGGCTTTCCTGGACCGCGGCGCCCACTCTGCCCACGCATGTGGCCAGCCACGGAGAGCTGGGGAACTCGTGATCCCTGCGCACATTCTCAACCAAAGACTGGTGGGAATTGGTGTGTAAATACCCCAGTTTCCTCACCCCTTGGGTGGGTGACCCTGGGGATTGTGATCCACATTGGGGCTAGAGGCCCCAGTGGGACTAAGTGCCACTCACAGTGAAAGCTAGTCTGCCTGATAACACACCTTTTATTGATTTCTTTCCCTCCTGTCATACTTCCTCACTTTCTATTCATGTCTCCTGGGGTCACCACCTAAAGAAACCACTTGCACTCAAATGTTTATCTAGAGTCTGCTTCTGGGAGCATTCAAAATAAGGCATTATCTTTCAGAGCCTGAAGCTAGGCCAGTGGCCATCAAATTTTTGTGCACATGAATCTTCTAGAGATCTTGTTAAAATGCAGTGGGGTACAGTGCATTTTAACAGTGACTCAGTCTGGGGTGGGACCCAAGACTGCATTTCTAACAAGCATGCTGATAATGCTGATGCACTGGTCCCAGATACACACTTCAGCCAGGGTTTAGACTCCAGTGCTCTTGACCCTGCTCAGACATGGGGGAGAGCAATGTGGCTTAGAGCAACCTGGGAGAGCTTGCTAGAGGAAGTCAGGGGGGTTTAATGTTAAGTCTTAAAGCCCAGGAAGACTGTGGGGGTTCAGAAGCAGGAAGCGGGCTTTTCCAGAGAGGAGGGAAACTGGGGATTGCTGGGGCCTGAAGCCATGCCCAGAGTGAGCAGGATACCAGGGTGACTCATCTGCCTGTGACTGGGGCCTGCAGGCTGTACAGGCTGGAGGTTCTGGAGAGCAGTGGTGTGAGGAAGATCTCATCCCTAACTCGGAAGGAAAATTCAGACTCCTGGCTCCCCAAAGTCTTCCCTCCTTACTGCCTTTCTGATTCTCCTCCCTTATACACACCTGGATTCTATCTCCCCTCCATGGAGCCCTTTCTGGTCATTTGCTCTTTTTTTTTTTTTTTAAGGTTTCATTTATTTATTTGAGAGAGAGAACATGAGCAGGAGGAGGGGAAGAGGGAGAGGGAGAAGCAGACTCCCCACCGAGCAAGGAGCCTGACGCGGGGCTCCATCCCAGGACCCCGGGATCATGACCTCAGTCAAAGGCAGACGCTTAATGACTGAGCCACCCAGGTGTCCCATCTTGCTCTTCTGAAATGTAACAGGACATATGGTCCAAACTACACATTTGACCATTTTATATTTTTATCGCCTGTGACTATTTCACATATGAATTAGGAGTCAACAGATTTCACTGTAGCAATGGACCCTGTGATCATTCACACTCACATCATTGTTTTGTTATTCATAGTAACACTTGGGTAATTTATAGCAATCCATAGCATATAAAGGTCTTACACATACGATTTTCATTATAGAATTAATAAAGAGGTCCAGGAAGGTCAGGTGGCTTGTCCCAAGTCATCCAGCTGATTGGTGTTGTCCCTACAGGCTGTAAGTACTATAAGTGGGTGGAGTGGAGTGTTTGGCATCACGTTGCCTCTTCTGGGCTGAACACAGAGTTGGGCACACCAGGCCCACACGCTTTGTACCCACTCAGCCATCGGAGGAGGCAGCCCTTGCCTGGTGCCCCCTGGTGGTTTGGTTGAGAACACTGCAAATGCCTTTGATCAACAGGACATATGGTCCAAACTGGTACCATAATGAACTGGGGCCCTGAGAAAACTCATCCCCCTGAAGTTCAGCCCTTTTCTCTTTACAACAAGTATTTTCACGAATAATTGAAGAATAAGGAACCACACTGCTTTCTGCCATCATCACCCAGGGTTGCCCATCTTTGCTGGGACGTGGCAACCCACCATTTGGTAATGACTCCTTATTGGAGTTAAGAGTCACTTGCCAGAAACATGGGGACACCTTCCCACCCAGGCCAGTGTGGGCAGTGTAGGGGAGGCAAAGGCCTGGGCGGGAGGACTTGGAGATGTCTCTGTGCGAAGGGGAGTGAAGAGTCTCTGGGTAGAAGCAAGGGAGATGGACTGGGGCCACGGCCTGGGGTGGAAGAGAAGAGGCAAGAACAGAAGGTGCCTGTCTGGCACTTGCTCTCTGGATCTAAGGCCTTGCTGACCTCCCTCTGGGAACTCTGGTGTTCCCCTCTGCATGATGTGCTCTCAGCCCCAGCCCTCCTATCTGTGGCACCGTCTGAGAAGCTGCCAGATCTGCCTTCTGGCAGGGTGGGGATCCTGTAGAGGGAAGAGCTGGAGAAACCCCACCCGTGGGTGGGCTGCAGATGCCACCACAAGGAAACCTGCAACCCCTTTCACTCAGATCACAGATTCCATGATGGGAGATCACTGGTGACACTGTCAGATGCAGAGCCACATGTGGCCTGCACATACACGAGTGTATGTGAACAGCCAGCCTTCCGCCTAGAGGTGAGCTTTGCCCTGTTCTGCTGCCCAGCACTCCCACTGAGCTTTCGCCCCTTAACAAGCTCTCCCACCTCTGATACTCTAAGGACCCCTGGGCTTGTCCCCCAAGTGAAGAGAACCAGTGAACAAAAGAGAGGAAAGCTTGGGGCATCCCGGTGGCTCTGTCAGTTAAGCATCTGACTCTTGATTTTGGCTCAGGTCTTGGTCTCAGGGTGGTGAGATCGAGTCCCTTTGGGCTCAGTGGTGAAGTCTGCCTGAGATTCTCTCTCTCCCTCTCCCTCTGCTCCCTCTCAAGGCCTCATTGTGTGTTTTCCACCCACCCTTGGCCCTAACACAAAGCCTAGGGTCCCTTGTGGTCCCTTGGCACTACTGACATTTGGGGCCAGATAATTCTTTGTTGTGGGCTGTCCTGTGCATTGTAAGATGTTTAGTAGCTTCCTGGCCGCTATCTACTAGATGCCAGCAGAGTCTCCAGACAAAGTCAAATGTCCCCTGAGGGGCAAAATTGCTGTCCGTTAAGAGCCAATGCTGTAAAGGGACAGACGAATAGTTCCTTTTAGGAAATATGGGCAAAAAGGGAAGATCTGTCATTCATTTCCCCAAGAGAGAAAGAAAAAATTGAGGCCAGGGCGAGATGCAGAGCAAGGACTGATGGGACCCCTCCTCCCCCCACTCCCCGCCATGACTCAAACACTTTTGAAGACTTTTCCTCCCTGCCATGGAAGAGCCATAGGGTTGCCCCCAAAAGATGTTGAAGTCCTAACCCTCACCCAGTACCCATGAATGTGACCTTATTTGAAATAGGGTCTTTGCAGAAGTAATCAAGTTTAAGATGAGGCCATATGACTGGTGTCCTTATCAAAGGGGAAATTTGGACACAGATGTGCATAAAGGGAAGATGACACAGATGTGCATAAAGGGAAGATGACCATAGAAGAGCACTATCTACAAGCAAGGGAACACCTAAGGCTCCCAGAAGTGAGGAGAGAGGCCTGGAACAGATTCTCCCTCACAGCCCTCAGTAGGAATCAACCTTGCCCACAACTTGATCTTGCACTTCTAGCCCCAGAACTGTAAGATAATAATTTCTGTTGTGTAAGCTTCCCAGTTTGTGGTACTTTGTTATAGCAGCCCCCAAGCTAATACACTCAGTAAGAAGGACAGCAGGACCAGGGAGCTGGAGGTGTGCAGGGATCTGGCTTGTGACCCCACCACCGGGAGCAGAGACACATAAAGGTGGCAGGGGTTGGGAGAGAAGACGCATGTGCTGACAGGACCCAGGCTCACTGCATAGAGAAAAACACCAACACTGGGCCCAGAGGACAGACAAGTGGAAATACATCGTATCTCTAAAATGAAACACTTTGATTGCGCCAATCACTAGAAGTTGTAAAACCACCCTGAAGAATTAACAGCCTCTGTACATGCTAACTACATCCATCATAAATTCGTCTTTAGTTTCTGTTATCATATCACTGTCTCTGGGGACCCCTGGTTTGTCATCATTTGCCCTTTATAATTTATTCATCTTGTTCTTGCCTGCATCCTTTCTACTTATCATTCATCTTTACAGTTGTACATAAAATTGGATGGATCCTTCCATAGCACGGTTGTCAGGAGGGAGATGGGACTCATCAGGGAAGTCCCAGGAAATCTGGTGCAGGTCCCACTAGAGTCTCCAAGGGTGTCAAGGTGGAGGTAGGGTGGATAGAGGGAGAACGAAGAGGGCATGAGGGAGGGAGGCGGAGAGGGAAGAGCCAGAAGAGGCAAGGGAGAAGGATAAATGAAGAAAGGGTGGGAAACGAAAGGGGAAAAAGGGAAGAGAAAAATGACCAGAAGGGAGAGAAAGGAGGAGGAAACATGCATAAAGAGAAAAGGGAGAAAGAGAAAGGATGGAAGGCAAGATGGGACTTGGGCAAAGGAAAGATGGACAGAGGAGGCATCTGGAGGCTGCGGCAGGGAGGTGTGGCTAGAAATCCAATTAGGGTTGTTTTGTTTTGTTCTTTAATTTTCCATTTTAACATCTTTCCTGGTACACTCAAAGAAGGTCACATTGAATTTCCATAGAAATGACTGGTCCTGAGTTGCAGGGACCTGCGTCTGGAGGCGTGATGGCAGTGATGTTGCATGTCTGCTGGGCTGAACCCAAGGCCGGGGAGACAGACAGAGAGGAGTGTGTTGGTTTGCTTTGTATTCTCGGGTTGCCGGAGTGAGGGCACAAAAGCCAATCTTTAACTAGTGAATTGGAACTTTAATGTTTACCAAGCAGATACAGCTCCCACTCTCCCCACCCCCTCCTCCCCTGGCCAGCTCCCTCTCCTCCCCTCTTCCCTGTCTACTCCCTCTTCTGGCTGCTTCCACAGGCCTTCTGCTAACTGAACCTAGCTCTTCCCCTTTAGCAGCCCTGGTGAGGAGCCCTTTCTGCTGTCAGAGGAGCAAAGTGCTGGCCACTTCTGGCCATGTTGTCTGATTTTCCTAATCGAGTCTCTCCCCAGAGGCCCTACATCTCTAACTTCGGAAACAGATGGGGTCTTCCTGGAAGACAATTGCCTGCAAAGTCCCAAAGGCACGGGAGCTGGGACTAAGTAGCAGGGGCCTATTTTAAGGAACAGCATTCTTCCAAGAGGTCCCCTGTGCACACTTAGGCCCCAGGGAAGTCTCCAAGTGGACCTCTCCAGCCCAGCTCACAGTTCCTGACCTGTCATGCATGCCTTGTGTCCAGGCTGATTCTCAGACCATTGCGCTCATCTCACATACCTGTCTTCCTCCCAACTCTCTATTCCCAGCCTGCCCATATCCTGAACAAAACCCTTGAGCAACTCCTATACCCATAGTCATCTGGGTCCCCCCGAAAGCAACTGGTAGTGCTAAAAAAGAGAGATGGGCATCCTGGCGTTGGTCCTGGCTTGGTCATTTGTTAATTGTGTGACTTTGGACAAATTGCTTAATCTAAGCCTGGTTCTCTCCATGTGTGGGGGATAATCCTGATAACTTCCTCATAGGGTAGCTGTGAAGATAAAATGAGGTAATGGAGGTAACATGCTTGCTTCATGCCCATTGGATAGTAAGTGCTTAATAAATATTAGTTGTTATTATTGAGCAACGGTCCACACTACCCATTTTGTAATAACCTGCTGTCTTGTAGTGTTGATATTTCTGTGCATATGTGTGGCTTCTGTCTCTAACTTCATGGAAACCTCCAAGAGGGGTAGGGATGAGTTTTCTAAACACTGTTATCTGCCAGGATGCCTAGCACAGTGCCCGGCACACACTCAGGAAATGCTTGTTGATGGATTGAGAAACTGTCCCATGTTGACTGTACCCTACAAATAGGGGAACAAATCTTGGATATGGAAGAGGGTGGGCTGAGGAGGGGCAGGGGGCCAAGAAGAGAGATCAAGAGTGTGAGGAAGACAGAGACGGAGAGTTTAAAAAAGTGGAATCACTCTACCTAGATCTTGGCAGAAGATACTGCTCAAAAGGACCCTGATGAGCTTTTGTGGTTTAATAATCTCATTCTAACCAAGTCATGCCGAACTCAAAAACAATAATCCATTTGTGACACTGGTCCAGGAATGATTCCATCAGCCATCCCAAGGACTTTGGTTAGGCTGGTACCCGGGGATACTGACCTCTGACTTGTAAGAATAGCCATTGTGGAGTGTTTTCTGAGCTTTCACTTACCCCTAGAGAAATGTCAGTTCCCTTCTCAGTCCCCAAATGAGGACCTATATTGAGGGTCATCTCTAGTTCTGCCTCTGTTGTTTTGTTGTTTTTGGTGATGGTGACGTGTGTGTGTGTGCGTCAACAATGGTACTGTTTTCCTTGCTGCCGACAGGTGAGCTCTGGAACTTGCTGGGAAACAGAATGGGTTGCCTGCACTATTTTCTCCCCTCTTTTTCTTTCCAGTGAGAAAGTGGAGGGCTGGTTTTAATGGATTGATTCTATTCTAATGGATTTTGAAGTCTGGAAAAGTGCCTAAATTGCTGAGGTTACCAGTTTTCTAGGTGCTTTTTTTCAATTGCTTTCTCCTTAGTCAGACACACAGTGCGCTCACTGGGGTACCTAATGTGGTCACCCCAAACAAGAAGAGGTCTCTCTCTGCCCCCCCTCCATCAAACAGGTGACCAGGAGCACAGTCTCAGCTGGTGGAAATACCCATTATTTGGTTGAGTGACAGCATTTTGCTTGGTCCTGTCCCTGCATTTGCCAGCATCATGCTTTCTCTGATCTCAAAGGAGAGAACCAACCAACAATAATAACACAAGTTCTGCTTTCTGGAATCCACTTTAAAGCATAATTTTATTTGGTCATTTTGTTTTTTATTTGTTTCCATGTGGGTTTGTGTGGAGACAATATGCTCTGGGAAGTTTGAGCTTCAATCTTGTCTTTTCTCTCTGTCCCTCCCCCTGTAGGCTGTGCCTTCCCTGAGAATTGTGATGAGGTCTTTGAGGCCACGAGTCTCCCTGTGAGGCCTTTGAAGAAAGAACAGGCATTCCAGGCACTGCAAGGGGACTCCAGGCTATGTTTTAACCCCACCATTGGCTTCTCCTCACCCCTCCCAATCTCCCAACATACATTCATGTTTCTTTTTGTCCTTTCTCCCAAACTTGCCCAACTTGTCTTTGTGATTTCAGAAAAATGCCACTGGATCTCCCAGTATGAAGGATTAGCACAGATTATGGGGAACAGTGTTAATTATCGGTGGAAGGGGGGCTGGCGCGCTGCTCCAGTGTGCTCCTGATTTCCCCTGGGCCTTTCTGCCTGGTAATAAGCCTGCTTTAATCTGGCAGGCCCCTTGGTGAAATCAGCACCACGGACAGTGGTATTGATTGCTTCTGAGAAACCATCACAGCTGCTCAACCAAATTACCTTTGATATGTGACCTTTAATGTAATTACTGCAACATCAAAGTATTTCTATAAATTATTAAAGAACTAATACACTCCATCATTTAGCTATTCTATTATATGTAAAATAAACAACCACAAGTTAATGTTAGATCCTGAACAATCCACACTTGCTACTGAAATTCTCCCAGTCCCTGGTCTCTCCCCCTTCAAAATCCTGAATCTCTCCCTCCCACCTTCTCTTTCTGTTTCCCCATCTAATTCCCAGCTTTTAGCCATCACGAAACTCCCCAGCAATCTCTCTCGGGCTGATGAAGGGCCTCCCAAAACAATGTGGTATTTTCTATTCCATTTGGGTGGCTCTAAAATATCTATCACAATCTTCCCCAAAACAAAGTACCATAAACACTTTATTAATCAGCACAAACCTTTCTCAGAAGCCTTTGATTATCTTACAATATGGCTTTATGCTTCACACATAACATGGGGCGATGTGGAGCATATTTCTGCCATCTTACAGAGGGCACCCAGAAAGTAATTACTATAATATATGTGCGTATAGCTGCGCTACTAAAAAACCAACTGGGGAATGGCCACCGTGCCAGAGCCGGGCTCCACACAAAAACCTGTGTGGTGCACGATTTCCATACATTTGCATCCGCGGGTATGTTATTAAGATGACTCAGCCCCGTGCTTTGCAATCACAAGTACCAAAATACAATACAAAGGCTGTCTTAATGGAAGGAAGGCCCTCCCCTCCCCTAAATGGGTAAAGAAGGATCTTTGATGCAAAGGAAGGCTGCCCCGACCCAGGGTTGCATTTTCTGTCTACCTGGTTAACCTTTCCCGCTGTGGGGCAGAAATGGAAACGTGTGTTTACATACGGGTTTGCCCGGTAAGAATGTAAACATGCATGTGTAAACACTGGTGAGCATACATACAGAATACACGTGCTCCCCTGCAGTGTCCATTGTATAAGCTTAACCACGGTATATTTGTAAATTCTTTAAATAATGCCCACAAACACATCTTTCCATAAATTTATCTTTAGATACTCGGTGAGCCGTATATCTACCCCCCCCCCCTCCAATCTCTGTGAACCCACAGGAGAGACCGCGCAGACCCTTGACCCGAGGAACACTTCTTATTTTATAGTGATGAACTAGCCTCGATAATAGCCATGGCTGATATCACACCCAGTTAGGGGGGCCATAAATAATTCTCTTCTCCCACGCACAGAAGCTATAAACCAGGGCTGAGGCGCAATAGTTTATCAAAGACTAGGGCTGGCTCCTTAAATAAACCGCGGTGATCTCACTTGCGGCGCCGAGCCTGGGCGAGGAGGCGCCCCTCCCGCTCCGGCCCCCACCCCCGCCCCAGGAACAGTCCGTGTCTGACGTCGATCGGCGGGCGCTCGGGCGGCCCGGCCACCCGAGACCCCGTGGGGCCGGCGGAGGCAGCTCCGGGCGCCAGGGACACAGGACACCCTGCGTCCCCGCCTCTGCTGCCCGCGCGGGCAGAGCGCGGAACAGGGACCCGATCCGAGGCGTCCCGAGGGCCAGGGGAGGAGCCTCGCCCGAGCTCTGCGGCCGCCGCCGAGTTCGCCCCCCGCCCGGGATTCCGTCGGGCCTGGACGGCGCAGTGCGGAGGCCGCGGGGCGAGCTCGGAGCCCGGCGCCCACGCGCACTCGTTCGGGCCCCCAGCCACCGGGCTTCTGGGGGCGTGGGGGGCGGCGCGCGAGCTCCCGAGCGGAGGCAGGCACGCGCCCGGGCCCGCGATCCCCCCGCCGGCCGCGTCGCCGCCCGGCCTCCCGAAGTCGCCCCCTGTCGGCGCTTCCGTCGCTCGCGCCTCGGCGGGCGCCACTTACCCCGGGCAGAGTCTTCTGCTCGTGTAGCGCGCTCTGGGCCTTCAGCGCTGACTCACGCTCGCAGTAGGTGAGGAAAGCGCAGCCTGGGGAGGGAAGCAAGCGCCGAGAAGGGTCAGTGGGGCGCCCCTGGGCCGCCGACGCGCCCTCTCGCCGGCCCTCCAGTCTCAGCCCCTCCCCGCTCTGGGTCCCTCTCCCCACCTCTCTCTCTCCTGTGCATTCCCCTGGAGCTTTCTTGCCTCTACGTTTTCCTGTCTGTCTGCTTTTTGTCCCTCGCGTTGCTTTTCTGTTTTGCTCACTCGCCGAAGTCTCCCCACCCTGCATCTTCCCCCCCCACACCACACCCCCTCTCCCCGCGAGTCCCTTCCTGTCCCTGTGCCCTCGTGCCTCGGCCTTCTCCCTCCCTCCTTCCCTCCCTTCCTCCCCCCAGGGTGCTGTTCGGTCTCAGCTCCAGCACCTCCCGGAAGGGGCAGCTTCCTGCTCTCGCCCCCAGCACCTCTAGTCCCATTGGACCATGAACTCCTTCTGGCCCCTTCCGAGTGCTGCCGGCTGCTCCATCAGGGATGATGGAAGGACCGTCTAGACCTGCCCCTGCCGAATAAAGTCTCCCATCTGTAGGGAGGACCCCAGGCCTGTCTGTACTAATAAAGTGAATGGGACTGTCCCTGTGTCCCCTGCTGCCCCATGTGCAGTGATATCTCCACACCCCTCCAGTCAGAGCGCTTCTTGGGCATATCTAGCCCACCAGTGCTCAACACTGGACCTCTTGCTCTGCCTCTAATTCCCTGGGCGGCCCTGGCAAATCCCATCTCCTGTGCGGCTTCAGTCTCCTCATGTGTGCACTGAGAGGACTGACCCAGTGGGCTCCAGGGTCACGCCAGTGTAGTTTTCCCCTTAAGTGACTCTGACCATGCCTCACCAGGGAATCTGGATTTTACAGAGCAATGTACCTAACTCAGGGGGGACTCTTTATGCTGGCCCTTCAGGCATGGTGACAAAGCAAAGAGCACGCTTGCTAGTGGGAGAGTCTTTCTGGCAGTTTCTTCCTCTGCCTGAAGTTACGGCTGAGCATGGCTTCCGAGGCCTGTAAGACCCAGGCCATAAGGGAAGTCAAAAAGCCAACTTTGGCCAACAGAAGCCTTGAGTCTCCTGGGGAACCATCCCCTCAAGCTTTCCGAAGGCACCCTGAAGCCGGGCCACCTCCCTTGTTTCCTGGTCTTCTTTCCCTCCACTGCCCCTAGTCTTTGTTCTCATGGTCTTCTCACCCGGTATGCCTTCTCACCCCATTTTCCCATCTTCCAATCCCCACCATTTTTCAAGAATCTGATCAAGTTCCACTGACTCCAAACAGCCCTTCTTGACTGCTCTAGTCCATCCCAAGCCAACCTCACTTTTTGACCACCCATTCTCATGGCCGTTTGTTAACTACTTCCCAAGTGCCCACTGTGTGCTAGGCTCTGTGGCCCAGGCCCTCTTCCTGTGAGGTCTGCAGGCTGGTGGTGCCTACACCAACCCTTGTTACCAGGCTTTCTCTGGCTTCCTGCTCCCAGGGAAACAGAGTGCTCTCAGCATCCTCGGCAGTTCCTTTCTCCTCCACCACCCAGTGTGTGTATGTAGGGGGCAACCCTTCCTTCTCTTCCAGTATAGAAATTGGTCCTGCCGCCCACCTTCCGAGAGGAGATGGAAGGGAATGTATGTGTGAAGGGGACAGAAAGATAGGAGGAAGGAAGCAGGGAGAGATACCCATGAGGCAGAAACTCTCAGCAACCTGTGGGCTCTGTGCCTTCCCCACCTCCAACTCTTGCCCCAGGCTGGGAGGACGTGCAAGTGCCAAGAAGCCTCTCTTCCACTCCATCCCATCCCTCCCCATCCAGACCCCAGATCACCCTGCCTTCTCCCCCCTCCTCACTCCTCCCTCCTGGTCTTGGCAGACGGTTATTGATGGAGACACCAGGGGACTGAAATGAATAGCGGTCAGAGGCCCCCATGACGTCCTCCCTCGTGCTGTTGCCTGCCTCTCTGGGGGCCTCTTTCCTCCTGTCCCTTTCCTGGCCTTGTCCTCTGTCTGTGCCTGCCTGCAACTGGGAGGCAGCCACTGTCTTGCTTCAGGCAGGCAAGCCAGCTAGGGACAAGGTCAGGGACAGGTGTGGAGAGGGGAGAAGGAGGAAGGTGGCAGGAGGAAGAGGGAACAGGGAGGAGTCGGAGAAGAAAGGGGAAGTAGGAGGAGATGAGAGGAAGGCCCGGAAGGGGAGGAGGAGGAAGAAAGGGAGAAAATGACCACATTGTTGTGGTCCCGGATGTCAGATAACAAAAGAGGAAAGGATCCCAGGAAAGAGAAAGGATCTGTTGCTTTTTCCCAGCTTCCAGGAATTTCTGCCGGTGTTTTTGAGACCTCACAGCCGCTGTGAACCAGAATCTTTGAGGGAACCCCCAGACCTCATGTGACTGTCCCTGACATCTCCACCCCTTGACCTCACCTCCTTCAGTTCTTCCTCTTGCCTACCCCCTTGCCTCCTTCCTATTTCTCAGCTCTGCTAGACACATTCTGCCTTAGGACTTCTGCCCTGATTTACCCCGCGCTCTGCGTGCTTGCTCCTTCACTCTCCTTAGGCTTCTGCTTGAATGTGACCTAGTGATGCCCTTTCTGACCTCCTTTCACACAGCACACCTCCCCAGCACACACCTCCTCTCTGACCCCTTGTCCTGTTTACTCTTCTCTTTGGCACCCCACTGAGCTATTAACATTACATGTTGGTTCCTTGATTGGCAATTTCCCCACCCTCCGAGGGAGGTCAGGGACTTGCTTCTGTCCCATTCCTGCTTGGTTCTCAATGCCCACAGCAGGGGCGGGACCTCAATACATATTTGTCAAGAGCACTGAATCCTGCCCAGCAACTTGTGCAGGACCAATAGGTGGGGGGCATGTATCCTCATCTATAAAAAGGGAGAGCCATCCCCCTCAAAGGTTTGTGGGGGACCTACCAGCCAATGAGTACTAACAACCTCAGCAGAGAGCTCTCTAATTGCAGAGCACAGCCTAAACAAAAACTCACTCTTGTGGTCAGGAGGTCAGAAGGCAGAGTCCCTCCTTCTGTCCCTCTGCACGTCTGCCAGGAGGGACCAGCCTTACAGAGGCGCCGGTTGGGGCAGACCCCCAGGCCCTTCTCAAGTGCTCTCTTGAGCCAGTCCCATGCCACAGCTCAGCTTGGCTCGGCTCACTGTGTCTCACTAGGGCTTTTTTTTTTTTTTTTAAGCAGATACGGATAAGCAGCTATTAACCGCTAACTCCAGCGTTCAGGAAGGGACTGCATCTGCTCCCTGGTGGAGGGCAGAGCCCTGGGTGGCAACCTGGCAGGGAGGGGGTGGCTTCGGAAGGAGAGTTTGCCATCACAGGGTCCTGCAGAGCACGGTGGGCCTGAGGTGGAGGCTCAGGTGGGACTTGGAGTGGCCAGGGGAGGAGAGAGTGCCCAAGCCTCACCCACTGGCACTCGCTGGCCTCTCCTGTGTAGGGCAGGGGGGTGGGGCACACAGAACCCCACTCAGAAACGCTAGTTTTGACTTCCTGGTGCTCATTGCTGCTCCTCACCGGAGTTGTGGAGTTGGGGAAGGGGCTTCCAGCTGCAGGGGTGTGGAAGGGGGGCCTCAGCTCAGCGGTCACCATAGCTGCCCTGCTCACTCTCTGTGACGTGCTGTGCTGAGCTCACGTGTCCCCAGAGACACATCTGTGAGGCCGCTTGGGAATTCGCAGTCTATTCAGTCTCTTCAGGAAATGGGATTCTGTCCCAGAGCAGCTGCTTACTGAGCCAACAGGGCCTGGGAGAGGAGGCTAGACCAGGCTCTGCACCTTGAGAAGGTCTGAGAAGGGAGCACCTCTCCCTGGGGATGGGGCGGTGGCCCAGCATTCCCTCCCTGGTCCGGCCCTACAAGGGGGCTCTTCCTTGTGCTCACAGAGAGAACAGGAGTCCACTGTGGCTGTTCGGAAAGGCAGAACAATTGAAAACCACCGAAAGGTCTCTCAGTGCAGAGATGGTTTTATGTTTCAACCGTGGAATACTCTACAGCAGTTAAAATGATGAAATGGTCCTAAATGTACCAGCATGGGAAGCCACAGTCAGATGCGAAAAGCAAAGTCATGAAACAGCATATGCCATGTACATGCATGAAGACATAGTCCATTAGTTCCTTGTGCACCTGAATCTGTATTTACACCATGGCACAAAGTCTAGAAGGTGTCACACCAAGCTGAAAACAGGGAGTCTGTGGGAAGGTGGGGCACGTCTCCCATAACATTAACCTTTTTTGGTTTGATCGACACAGTTAGACACCAGAATGTATTCATGTATCACTTGCACAATTAACTTTAAAGAAAAAAAAGCTTTGCTGAAAGAGGATAGGATAAAAAGGGAGGAGGTGCGAATGCGTGAGCCAGACCCACAGCCCATTTTGAGAGGACAGTCAAAGATCACTGGGCATCAGCTTCCTAGCAAATTATTCATGAGGGAAATTATCATGTGAGGGTCCAGCTATGCCCGGTCTCAAATCTTCCTTTGAGCTCAGGAATCGAAGCAGATTCCCTCCACCCAGCGAGCTGTGAATGGCATCTTGGTCCTGTGGCCCTGAGTTCCCGATGTTTGTGGGATGGAATCCATGACTGATGGAGCCCAGAGCCTCCCCATCTCGGCTCTCCAGTTCTCCCGTTCAGCCGAGTGAATCTGAGGCGGGATCTAAGGTGGGGAGTGCAGAAGCGACTATCTCTGGCGCTATGACCTCGCCGCTCAGCTCCCATTTTTCCTGTCCCACTGTGCTGGAGGGAGGGTCCCCCAGCACCAGCCCCTCCCCTGAGACTCCCATCCCTCCTGAATCATGGACCTGAGCAGAACAGAACTGCAGCCCAGTAGAGCAGGGATGGACTTTGGAAATCATCTGGGGTGGGAATGGGAGCAGAGAGATGTCACATTTTGAGAAAAGTCCCATGACAGTGCCTCCAGCAGCAGCTGCCTGCCGGGGTTCCCTGCACGAGGCGGCCCACACCCTCCTGCTTCTCTTCTACCATGTGCGCTGAACACCGGGCTGCACTCACTCGTCCTCATGCTGACATTTAACCTCCTCCCACTCATCCTTTGTATTTACTTGTCCTTCCCATTTGTTCCTTGGCTTGTGTCTCTGAAGAGACCGTCCATTCTGTGAGGGCAGAGACAAGGGCTTCTAAATGGAGGACTGAGCTTCTAGCTCAGGGATCTGCGGACTGGGAGACCAAGAGAGCCATGGGGTGGGAGAAGGGGAGCCACCTGGCACTGAAGAGAGAGTGGGAAGCCCTGCGGGGAGCCGGGAAGGAGGGGAAGGGAGAATGGTGTGGTCAGGAGAGGTTAATCAGGAGCCGCCCAGGATCCAGGCAGCCATGGGGAGGCAGGCAGAGCTGGTGGTGTCAGGAGGGCGTTGCTGGGCTGAAGTGCAGGTGGGGGTGGCAGACACCCCCTCCAGCCAGGCAGCCTGAGGATGATGAGGCGAGGGGGCACCACTGGTTCCCGAGGAGGTGGGCGGGTGCCCTCTCCCACGTGGGGGAAAAACACAGCCCCGGCAGAATTAATTGCACGAGATGGCAGTAATTTACAAAGCCCCCGTGTGCGGGGATAAAAGGCCCTTGTCATTGTGAAGTGAAGGAAGTACAATTTCCTGCCCAACTCCAAGCAGGGCTGAAGCCTGGGGTGTAATCATCACGGAAGGGAAGGCTCCCAACGTGCTCCCTCCTCCCACCCAGCCAGGCCTTGGCTTCCCATTAATTGAATTACAGAATTAGCCAGAGGAAGGTGGCCCTAGAATAGGAAGATCTGGACTTTAATAAAACATCAGAACCTTCAGGGCCTGCTCTTGGCTGGCCTGGAGGAAGTGAGAGGAAGCGAGGGCCTGGGAACGGGGTGGGGAAGGGAAGGGAGCAGGAAACGCACCAACCAGCCAGACCAATGGGTCGTCAAGGAGGGGCTCCCTGTTCAGTGCGGTCTTCTTGGGCAGTCCAGGAAGACCCCCTCCCCGCCCCAGATCTTCCCCGGTAGACCTGCCTAGTTCCTGAAATCCCATCCTCAGGGCACCACCCCTCAGTGGTTCTCACTGAGGCTGCACCTGAAAATCACCTGGAGAATCTTAAAAAACAGATACAGTCCCTGCTGCTGAGAAATTAAGGCAGAATCTCTGGGGGTGGATAGAGAGAGGGAGGGAGAGAGGGAGCATCCGCCAGCCTCCCAGGAAAGAGGGCCACGGGTGTTCTGAGGCCAAATCCGCCCCCTCCTCCCCGCCCCACCCCAGTTCCTGTCCCCCATGGTCTGGGTGAGCAAGGGTGACCTGTCTGGTGCTTTCTGGAGCAAATGTTCCCTTCCTCCTTTCCTACGCACGCAGGAGACACAGCTGCAGAGCTGTCCCTCATGTACACGCTCTTCCTCTGGGAATGTCTTCCCATCTCTGTGCCTGCCCTGGGTCTGCACCTCCTTCAAGACCCACCTCTTTAGGTACATACCTGGACCCCCACAGTCTCACCTTCCTCTGATTCCTGCCCTAAGGGTGAGCCTTGTCTGCTCATCTAATCCCTGAACAACTTGAGAATGGGCCCTTGGGGCTCAGCAGAGCCCAGTGACAGGCAGGAGAAAGAGACCAGGGGACTATGACACTGTCTCTGCCTCTTTCCCAGTGCCCAGCCACTGGGTGACCCTCCTGCCAGTTTCCCAGGACCTGTCCTGGTGGTTCTGGTCTGCCCCCCCTTCCCCAGTCTTTTCTACCTGGACCTTACTCCTTTCTCCCCCTTCTCCAGAGGAATGCTCCCTGCTGGTACTGCAACAGCTCCTGTGGTTTCCCTCTCTCCATAGGAGAGGGACAATGAGCCCACCCATGTGTGTGACTCTGACTTCCTCTTGCATCTCCACCTCCATGGGGTAAACCCAAGCCTGAGCATCCTTTCCCCTGCTGCCTCTGCCATGCCTCTCTCCTTCGGAGCCCACATGTCCTTCTAGGAGTGACGGAGCTTCCCCTTTTCCATGAAGATTCGCCTGACCACACCAACCCCAGCATCTCTTAAAGCCCTTATCGATGGCAGTTAGAACACACATATTTGTCTACCTTGCATTTATGTGTGTTTTGCCCACATGGAAATCTGATATTATAGGAAATGCCATCTCCAGGGTCCTCTTCTCCTCCCAGTGTCAGACATCACTGAATGCAGTGGTGGTTAAACTTCATTCTGCCCCTGCCTGGGTGACAGTGATCTGAAATGCTGGGGAGAGATGGCTGGCTGCAGGGGAAGCAGGGTGTGTGGAGAGGGTCTGGGACGTCTGCCCTTCAGCTCAGGCCCCTGATGGTGGCAGGAGCCATCCATCTTCCTCGGAGGAGACGTGGCAGGTGGGGATGACAGGGCTGCCGGCAGGCGGGGGAGATGGATGGCGCCCTCAGCCAATGCATTAGGGCTGCAGGCCTGCTCCCTCTTCAGGGCCCTCCAGGGCTGAAACTCTACCCTTGGCCCTCATCCTGCTCTGGGGCTCAGCACTGCCCTCCTGCATCAACTATCTTTAAACAGGAAACTCCAGAGGCGAGCGTGGTAACCTGTTCAAGTGCTTCTCAGAGATAATGTTTGCATGGCGTGGGAAAGTTAACCTGGCTCTCTGCGACCCTAAGCGTGTCTCTTACTTCTCCCAGGTGTTCTGCCCTTTGGGGCCGCAAGGCAGAGATGGACACAGAGCTGGGGGATAGGGATGTCCCCAGACCTAGACTAGGATCCCCTGGGGAATGGGACCAGCCTTCTCTTTCTCTGCCTGCGAGGCACGGGGCAGGGCCCAGGAAGCTCAGACCCAGGGACCTCATTGGCTCTGGACCTCAGAGGATGAAAGGAGTGGCGGGCAGGCCTTTGCCAAGTATCTCTCCTGCCCATTGCCCTTGTTTACACCCTCAGCACTGGAGAATGACATGCATGGTGTCGGCTGCAATATCTTTATGGCACTGTGAGAAAGGACAAAAACTGGACATGACGTATCGATGGCCTCTCCCCTCTCTCAGCAAAGAGCTCTCGGTGGTGGAGCCTGGCCCAGGGAAGGTGCGAGCCTTTCTGAGGCTCAGCCCAGGGGCAAAGGACCACCTGCTCCGCTGACCCCTGTGCCAGCTCTGTTCCCGTAGCCGAGGGGCTGCCTTGTGCCCCATCTCTCGGCCAAAAGCTCCTGCTGGTTCCCATGACAGCGCGTGGTGCTCCCTTTCATCCCTGTCTTCGTGGGGGGCTTCACCGGACACAGTGCTATTGTTCCCATGAGCTCAGCCTTCTTGTACCTCGGAGTAGGCCACGGTGATGTTATCAGCATCTGGCAACTGGACAAGTAGAGACCTGAGGCCCCTGATGGCTGCTTGGGGCTCAGTTGCTCTTATCCCCTCCAGCAGCCCTGCGTAGTGTCTGGACCCTGGGGGCCCTCATGAGAGATGTCCTCCCTCCACACCCCCACCCCATGGCTTGCACTTGGGACAAAGGGCTCCGGGATGACCTCATTCTCTTCCTGCAAGGACCCAGGTGGAGTCAGCTGGGCTCTCTGGGGCTTCCCTGGGCCACAACTACCTGAGCTCCCTCTACCCCTAGTGCCCTCTCCAATGTCAAAGTCAGGCCATGGGCTCCTCCACAGAGGGCTCTATCTGAGCATCCAGGTTGGATGTGAAATGCATGTGGGGCACTTGTTACTCACACGGATGCCAGGATAAATGCTAAAGCACAGACACTGAACCGTGTTCCTGTCTAATTAACGTGGTTGGGGAGTTTAGATCTTCCTGTTTTGAATTTTCTCAGAACAGGGAGCACCTACCGAGAAGACAGGCATGACTCAGTGGGAAGGGACTGCTAACTGAGTGCCACAGGGGAAGGGGCTCTCAGGAGCTCCCTTGGCCTGACCCAGCCCATCACTGAACTGTGGGAGCTGGGCCGTCTCAACTGGTCCGGGAGGGAAAGCATGTTCCTGTCTCAGAGCACTTCTGTCTCTGTGCTCTTATCTCCACTGCTGGCCTGCAACTGTCTCTCCTTCTCCCCCTGTCTTGCTGTGGCTGCAGTGCTGGGCTGGCTGACCTCAGCCAAGCTGCTGACCCCTGGCCTGACACGCTGAGCTCCTCAGTGCATGGGAATGACATGGTGCAGGACCTGAGCCCCTCAGCGGCCCCCAGTGTTTGCCAGGTCCTGTGTGTGTGTGTGTATGTGTGTTTGTCTGTCTCAGGCCCACAGAGGAAGCTCAGCAGATCCTTGTTGAGTTGCATAGAATTCCCTTTGTTGGAGATTTACATGGTGGTTGGACCAGCTAAATTAAGGTGGGGGTCATTTTCCCCAATAGGATCCCCTTCCGCAGGTAGGTGGAAATGTGGGGGAATCCCTCCTTGGTATGCTCCTGAAGCCCCCGGCTGCCTCCCCGAAATTGTCCCTGGCATATCCAGAGAGACAGCTCTCTACACCATGATGTCCTTGTGCGGTGGGGGATGAGGCTCTCTTGGCTCCTTTCTCCCGTGAAAGGAGAGATCACACCCTCAAGGCAGGGGATTGAGGAGTCCCTTTGTCCCTCTTCTCGGTCACACCAAACCACACTTCTCCCCAGCGCATACCCGTGTCACCTCTGGGCCTTAGCTCTGGCTCCTCTCCCACCTGAGGTGTCCTCCCCGCTTGCAGGGGCAGGGTGGGGGAGTATCCTCTACCAGCTCCCACCACCTCTGCAGCCCTCCCCAGCTTCCCAACACTCCCCGATTCTCCTTCCAATGAGTTCTTCTGCGTCCAAGTGTCTAAAACATAACCACGAGGGCTTGGCTGAACAGAGTTTTCTGCTGTTCTCATCTGCAGAAACACTGTCTTCCTACCAGAGCACAACTCATGGGGCTGGGCCTGTCCTGTCCATCCTTGAACAAGTCCCGGAATGGGGGCTTCACAAGAGCAGCTGAGCTGCTGAGAATCAGAAAGGAGGGCATGCCAGCTCCACTTTGATTGGGCTCGGGCACTCAGGACCTGCCAGGTGAGGTGAATTAATCCCGCCTCTCTCTCCTGGCTCCTTCCTAACAGCCCCTAATTCACTTAAAGAACAAAAAAAAAAAAAAAAAAAGAAGCAGCACACCAACCAAGAAATTCCAACCTCAGCATCCAAGACAGGCTATTTTGAAAAGACCAATAGCCAGGAGTCCCATATTACAGGATCAATGTTTGGAAAATGTGATTTTCTTTACAAAAGCAGAAAAACAATCTCACACAGTCCTGGCAGGCCATGGTCCAGCTCTCAGCGGAGGGTGTCTTTCCCTCATGATCTCGGCCACTTAAGCCACTCTTCTGGCTTGGCATTGAGCTTCACCCAACAGCAATAAGATAGGTTCAATCATAGGCAGTTAGCAATATTTAACCTGAGGGCTGCAGCAAAGGAGTAGTTAGCAAATGTGATGGTTATGCTGGCCTTGATGAGTTAATCCCTCAAACTCTCTGAGCCCTGGCAGAGGTAGCCATCACACTGTAGGAGGGACAGAGGCTCTAGCCAGTCAGCTGGCCCCAATCCTGGGGAGGGATGGAGATGCTCACCCTTCATTCATTGCTGACCTTGGGAATGCCCAAGGTGGGCGAGAGGCAATTAGCAAATGGGGAGGGTGACCTCTGGGGGGTGAGACAGAGCCTGGCATTCAGCTTGATTTCCTCTCTTCCCAGAGACTTACCTACATCCCACAGAGCCCACCAAAAAAGAAGACTGAACTACCCAATGTGCTGACGTGTACATCAGACTCAAACCCTGTGACTGGGATGGGCGGTACTATCATCCATGGCGGGAGGGAAAGATGATTCATTCACTCACTCATTCCACAACTATTTACTGAGGGCCCACCATTTGTCAGATGATAAAAGACATAAAGGAGACCCTAGGTGAACAAACTTGCAAGGCTAGGTGATAAATGTGCAGGGGCATACCAGCCAAGCCAAGGTTTGTGCGGGGCTCATGCTAACAGCAAACACTGATGATTGGTTATCTGCTGGGCATGGGTCTAAGTGCTTCAAGGTATTGAATCATTTAATACAATAAGTCTATGCACTAGTACAATAATCACCCCCATTTTACAGAGAAGGAAACAGAGGCACTCGAAGACAAAAGACTTGCCCAGAGCCTGTGGCCCAGTCCCTGGTAAAGTTGGGCTGCCAGATGCGGCAGGCCTCCTGCAGAGTCTGTGACCTTAACCCTGGGCTCTGCAACCTCCTGGAGGAGGATGCTGGGCTCTGCTCAGGGCACGGGCAAATCAGTGCAGGGCTCCCTCCCACTTCCTTCCTTCCTTTCTTTTTCTGTCTCATGGCTAGAATCCCATATTCTCTCTTGCCCGTCTATTTAATTCCCGTTCTTGACTACTCCAGGATACACCATTTTTTCCACCCCTAAATAGGGTAACATCTGTCACCTGCCACCCGGTGCCTCTGGAAAAGCCATTTAACCCCCATGGCCTGGTTGTTTCCATCAGCAGGACCCCTGGGAGAGGGCTACAATCTCCAAGGGAGGGGGTCTGGCTCTGACAGTAGCCTCTGCCTTGTTCTGGAAGCCCTGGGTATTTTGGGTAGTTTGGGTAGTTTACGAAGTCCCAACTCAACCCTTGGGCCTCAGGTTCCTTAGAGGGAAAGGGAGCTGGTAACACTCACCTGCTGGGGTCATGGGCCTATCACTAGTGGGGGAGGGATTACTAGAGCCACCGTCATCGGGAGCAGCTGTGGTGATGTGGTGCTAAAGGTGCCCTACAGTGTGAAAAAGAGCCTTGGTATTTAAACCGTCTGGTGTTGTCCTCTTCCCTTGCGTGGGATCTGCGCACTTGACTTGATTGTAACCTCCCCACCCCAGTACATACTCACCAGGACAGGGAGCTTATCCGGTTCCTGGTCTCGAGTAGGCCAGCGCACCCGGGGCTCGGAGCGCCTGACGGTGTGTTTTGTGTGTTTTGTTTACTCCTGTACCTAATATGCTAATGACAGGAGGCAGTGATGAGCTGGTGGGGACCTGAGTGACAAAGAGCTGGCGTCATGCTTCCCCAAAGAGGCACCTTAGTGTCAATTGTTTCTTTTGTGAGAGGAATTGTTAAGGCCTGGGAATGTGGGCTTCTAGGGCTAGGAAGAGGAAAGGGGGGATCTCAGGCAAGAGCCGTGCAGGTCCTCGGCAGCGTGGCGATCGGACAGCCTGGGATGGGCAGCCCCGGCAGGGTGGGTATGGAATCCTGTGCCCTCCTGGAGAGGGAATGGGTGTGAATCGAACACATCTGTGTTACTCACTGACTTCTCAAGAGGCCCCATGAGCTCCAAAGTGGCGGCGCCGGCCCCATCTGCTGTGGACCCTTGTTGCCCTGCTCCTGGCACAGGGCCCGTCATGGTCACAGGAAGCACAGGGCAAGGGGTGGACACTGGTTTGGCATTAGAATGCCTACTGAAGGCAATCTCTTGATGTGTAAAACAGGCTCCAGCAAGTCACCAGATCTCTCTGGACCTCGGTTTCCTTTTCTGTGAAATGGGTTTGATATCCTTGCCCATGAGTCTGTGTCCCCACTATCCAGCAGAGTCCTGGCACAAAGTGGGTCCTAGTGTACATTCATCAGTGAATGGATGGGTGGAACAGGAGAGAAGGAGGAAGTGTACTCTGTTCTTTAACAGAGAAGGAAAGGTCCGTGGGGGAACTGGACCTCATGTCCCTGCCCAGCCTCCTGTGCTGAGGGAGGAGAGCAAGTATCCGAGAGGACTGAGGGCCCAGGGCAACCCTGAGGAGGAGAGCAAGCAGACACTGGGTGGTCAGCATGGAAAGCCCTAGATGAAATGTGTAGGAAGCAGAGTAAATCAGCATATGGAGGTGCATCTTTAAGGATTTGCACCAAATGGAGGTAACGGGTACAGATTAGTGTGAGCATGAGGGGGCTGAGTCCGTCTGGGATCCCCGCCCTTGCCTGGGAGGATGATGAGCAGCGGCCAGGGCTAAGGGGAGGGGGAGACACAGGTTGAAATGCTCATGTGTCCTAGATGTGTGTATGGTTCTATTCTCTGTTCTCACTGCCCTCAAGAGGGTCTGAGGGCTGGAAGGAGTGGGGGATCCAGGGGACTTCATGAGCTGTGCCAGGTCGAGCCGACCTGAGGTCTGACATTATCACTTCCATGATGGGTCTGACTCCCACAGCTGGTCAAGGCTCGATCTTTGTATCCCCGGGTTTTATCCTTTCTCTCAGCTTCCTAGAAATTTCCATTAGACCTCTGCTTTGTCTGGGCTGAGCTGACTGAGCCCCATGGCCAAGAAGGCCAGCTGGGGGAGCGGAGGCCTAGAAGGGGAGAGCCGGGCAGTGGGGTTAATAAAAGATATGGCTGCTGGCCATCTTCCCTGGCATTTCTACTCCCAGGCAGCTGTGGCCCTCATCTGCGGCTCGGTACAGAGGCTCCTCCCTGGCTTGACACACCCTGTGAATTGCCGGGCACCAGCAATGTGGGCTGTGGCTGAGAGGCAGAGCTAGCTGAGACCGGGGGTTCCGGGACTGGAGTGAAGGAGGTAGGAGTGGCAGCAATGCAGACGGTGGGAGACTCGTGGGTGCAAAGGCCCCCACTACACAGAAGTGGGGAAAGATACTGGGCTGGAAGTTGCCACTTGGATCAGAGGCCAGGACAGCACCCTTCTGGCAAGCCCCTGGCCTTCTGGGGCCCTCGGCTTCCTTGTCTGTAAAATCCTGACCTGAGCAAAAGATGGGCTCTGACATAATTCTGGGGAATGAAAATGGGAAGGAAGATTCAGAGTTCTGGATTTTAATCCTAATTCTACTTGTTTTTGAAGGCCTCGGTGGGACAAGGTGGGACAATCCCCCCCCCCCCCGCCACCACAGCCCATGGCAGACCTCTGAGGCCTATTGCCCTCAATTCTTTCACTAGATGTCCAGGGGCACCTGCTCCTTCCCAATCCTGGCCTGGGGAGGGAGGAAAGGATTGGAGAGGAAGACGGGCGGCCAGACCTCAGGGGCATCCAGCCTGGGGAAGGACTGGGGACAGAGAGACATGAAAGAAGCCTCACCAAGTGGTATGTGCCCCAGCGACCACCACGCTTCTGACCCCAGAGGCCTGGGGAAGCCTGGGACAGAATGAGTGATGAGGGGGCCCCTTATGGAGGCAGGGAGTGCCCCCAGGAGCCTTGACAGAGGTGGAGAGGAAGAAGCGGGGCTTATTCCCAGCGGTTGGAGTGAGCGGGCTACGGTGGGGACCCAAGTAGGGCAGCAGGCATTTACAATCAGACGGTGTGCTCCTTAGAAATGCACCCCAGTGTCATCTAGCAAGCGGTTACCCCCCCTCCACTCCCCCCTTTCTCGTCTCCTGTGGAGCGTCTGTTCCGGCAGGCTGGATTGGGAGGGGAGGTGCAGGGCTCAGTGGGCAGCAGTAGCCCCCTGGTTTCACAATGGCCCAGGCTACCTCTGCCTCCCATGACCAGTCCCTCCGTGAACCTCGTGCAACCTCACTGCCTGTTTCGTCTGCGGGTCTATACATAGCGATCTCGATGCACACTCTGGAATTGGATTTGATGTAGCCCTCTGGACTCGAGCTAACTTTTGGGGAGTAGTTTTCTTGGGAGCCTGCCAGTCCAATTCCTCCCCCATGAACACTAATTACTGCACAGACCTTCTCCATGAAATCAGCGCTGAAGCCATTCCCATCCAGGCGGCTCT
Organism: Leptonychotes weddellii; assembly: GCF_054177405.1. Lineage (NCBI taxonomy): Eukaryota > Metazoa > Chordata > Mammalia > Carnivora > Phocidae > Leptonychotes > Leptonychotes weddellii. The sequence continues at coordinate 32,427,033 of NC_138381.1, read as the reverse complement.
CCAAGACGAAATTTTTCTACTGGGAACCGACAGCCGCAAATAAACCTACCATCTACTTAGCAACAGAGACCAAGAGCAGGCGGGAGGCGGGGAGGGAGGGGGGACGCGGGGAGAGTGGGAGGGAGGGAGGCGGAGGAGAAGAGGGTTCGCTTCTTTTCTTCCTTCTGTTCTTTATTTTACAGAAAGGGTGTAATCAGCACTCTCTGGAAAGGTGGTACAGGGTGTCTCATAAGACAATGCAGGGGCCCAGGAGGAGGCGCCGGGCCACCTACTAGGCCAGTACCTGTTCTTTGCTGCTTGAGCTTGGCCAGAGCCCCCACTGCACCGCTGGACACCACTGGGCGCCTCTGGCAGCCCCCTGGCCTCTCCAGGTTTTATTCCGTGCTTCCCCACCCTAGCCTCCCCAACCACCCTGCAGACCCGGCCCATGCCTGGGCACTCTGTCTCGTCTTACTGAGGATGGCCTCCTTCCACCTCTCTGCCTGGCCAGCTCCCACTCATCTGCCACGGCCCAGGCAACAGCCCACTTCTGCCAAGCAGCACCCCCTGACTCCTCCAAAACCTCCATTCTGAACTCCAAAGGCCTGTGCCAGGCACCCAGCAATGGGGTCTGCTCTGGCTCCTGCCCCCTCGGAGCCTGCATATCAGCGACCAAGGAAGGGGTGAGCATTAGGCTGAACAGGAGCTTCATAGCACCAGCTCCTGTCTGGTGTGTCACGGTGTGCCTGTGAGGTAGAGGCCCTCTCCTCCACTTCCCCAGGACGAGCCTGAGGCCCAGATTGCTCAGGCAGGACGCTCATGGCCATTCACGACCTCGGAAGAGGCAGGGCAGGGATTGAAATCCGTGGGTCTGTTTCCCAAGGTCAGACCCTGTGCTCTCTCCCTTCTGACTCCCCTGGGATAGTTCTGGGAGCTGTGCGTGTTTCTGCCCACCCTGTGCCCCAAAGGTCAGCCCAGGGCCGAGCACTCAGCTCCTATTTCAGGAGCGTTGGAAGCCAAAAGACAGAAGAATTTCCCCTGGAGGTTTCTCAAGGCCCAGGGCCGGCCCAGTGAGCTCTGATGGCCTTGGGCCACTTGGCAGGTGCGGGCACTCCAGCCAACAAAGCCAGAGAGCCCCTCGGAGCCTGCTGGGGGTCATGACACTCTGTACCAACCTTGCCCAGTTGGTAGAAGAGCTGTGCCCTCCCTTGGCAGAGCCCCTCTGCATTGTGCCTAGCTGTGTGTCCAGGGACACTGGGGCCAGGACCCCTGCCAACAAGTCACCTCTCCCAGATCCCATCACTTCTGTCCAGGGCCACTCCTGCCACCAAGGCTTGGTGAGTCCTTCCCCCTCTCTGGGCCTTGGCGTCCCCATCCATCAAATGGCTGTGATGATTCCCCAGCGCTTCCCTGGCTGGTGTGTGTGGGGGGGGTGCGGGCAGTGGGAAGGTCTGAGTGCTGCTTTGATGTCAGTTGTGTCTCTCAAGGCCCCTGTCCCCTGGGCCTGTCCTCATGCCCATTTGGGACTCTCCTGTGCCTGCCCGCCGCCATCCAGGGTGGATGAGTGAGGACAGAGCCCAGTTTTCCTCTCCAGTGCAAAGCATCGGGACTCAGAGAGAACCCCAGTGGGTCTAGGAGCGTGGCTTCTCAGGGCAAGGAGAGGAGAGGATCCCTGGAAGACCTCTTAAAAGAGACATCAAGAAAATGGGTTATGCCCAGGGATGAGCCACCTTTGTTTTTGGGGCACCTGCAGCCTTAGTTGTAAGGAGGGGAGGGGAGCTGGGGGAGCTGATCTGTGCAGCCTCTCCCATCTCAAGGCCATGTTCGGAACGGGGCTTGCACAGTGCGTGGCTCCTCACCTTTGAACTGTGGGGTTTGGGGCAGGTTTCTTAGCCCCTTTCTCCCTCAGTTTCCTCCCCTGTACAATAGGAGATGACCAGCACTCACCTCACTGGGATGCTGAGGGTTAAATGAGACCATATAGCCAAGTGTTAGAACAGACCTGGTATGTGTAGCTGTACCCGGGGTCAGGGAGAGCTGGGAGTCACAGGTGTGTACCAGCCACCAGGGCCTGAGGAAGCGCTTTCTGTGGATCAGGGATGTCGTGGAGCCCTTGCTGACATTTTCTCACTTGACGCAGTGGCTCTGTTTTTGTTTTTGGTGTGTTTATGAAACCTGGCGAGCCCCAAGAGGCGAGACCAGAGTGTTGCCTGGACCGGCAGATATCATTCAGTGTCTACAGAGTACATCCCAGCTCCAGTCGCTGGCTGGCATGAGACACGTCCTCCAGAGGACGAGCCTGGGCCAAGTGGAGCTGGTCACCGTGGGCCTGGGGCCCACAGGAGCATGTATCTCTGGGCAGCTGAGGGCCACCCAGGCTGAGGCTGGTGAGGCCGGGCCCTGGGGGTCCCCGGTCAGGGCGAGGAGGGAGCACCTGCTTCAGCGGAGCACCAGACCCGTCTCCAGCTTCCGTGTGAGTGGCTTCAGCTGGCTCCAACCCTTAGGCCTGGTGCCGGGGCCAGCCGACCCTCGACATCAGGAAAGCAGTCTGGGCTCTGTACACCCTTCCTCTCGGCGGCTCTTAGATTTGCTAGTTTTGCTTCCCTGCTTAGGTTCCTGGTTAATTTTCCTTAGAAAAACTGTATCCTCCTTTCAGCAGAGCTCAGCTAAAAAGGACACACTTGTCATGGGGGATGCCCTGTGGGGAATATGGCAGTGGGTACACCTGCTCTGTGTTCTGGAGCTCAGGCACCATGGGCTTTTGGGGACTAAGTGGGGATGACTATGGGAGCCAGGCCCTTCCTGACTAACGTAAGCACCCTCCTCCCAGGGAAGCACCCCCGAGAAGCATCCGTGGGAACAAAGAGGGCCCTAGTAGCAGGCAGAGAGCAGGGCAGTTAGAGATGCAGGCTTTGGCATTAGAGAGACCTAGGCTCCTATCTGGGCTCTACCACTTCCTGGCTGTGTGATCTCAGGTAAGTTCCTGAACCTCTCTGAGCCCCAGTTTCCACACTGTACAAGAGAATTGATGCAGGCCTGTGGTGACCTGTGGAACTCCCAGGGCGGTGCCAGGCCCCACACATGTCCCTTCTGTGAGATTCTTAAACAAAGGTGTCCTGTGGATCATGCATCCTCCCTGAGCTGCCCTGGACCCTCTCCTCTCCATGGGATGGCGGGGCAGTGGCCTTGGCCCCATCAGCAGGTGTTCCCTCCCAGGCCCAGGCCTTCCAAAGCCTCAGCCCCTCTGTGTCTGCCCCTCCCCTCCCCACCCCCTTCTCCACCCTCCCTGTCCTTTTCGACATTCTTTTTTTTTTTTTTTTTTAAGATTTTATTTGTCAGAGAGAGAGCGAGAGCACAAGCAGGGGGAGCGGAAGGCAGAAGGAGAGGGAGAAGCAGGCTCCCCGCTGAGCAAGGAGCCCGACGTGGGACTCGATCCCAGGACTCCAGGATCATGACCTGAGCCGAAGGCAGTCGCTTAACCAACTGAGCCACCCAGGCGCCCCTCCTTTCGACATTCTCTGTTCCTTCTCTTGGGTGGTGGATGAGCAGAAAAACAAATCAAAGTTGCCTGTGTGTCCTGGAGCCCGCGATGCTCCCACAAAACAATCCCTTGCTTCCCATTACCCACCCCAATAACTCTTGTATATGGAGTGTGAAATAATTAGCAGCAGCAAAAATAATTTAGGAAACAAGCAGAAACTAATTGTATAAGCTTGTTTGGGGAAAACACAACCGACCAAAAAACCCACTGTGTAGGGAGGTTTGGACAGACAGACCAGCTCCCTGGAGGTCAAGGCCACACCTGGATCACCTGGCAGGGTCCCTTGAAGGGCCCTCGCTCAGGACCAGCTTCCTCCACCCCAGCCTCCAGGAGGGAACCACTGGTGCCAGAGCCATGCCCCGCCCCCATGGGCCCAGGGGCGACTTCCCAAAACACATCTACACTCTCATGTCAGGCCATCCTGGGGAGGCAGGTGGGCAGGGGGGGATGTGGGGAGGGAGGTCCAGACACCTGGAATAGTATGAGGCCCCAAAATGGGCCTGGTGACCTCCCTGAACTTGAACTGGGTCTGGGTAACAGGCCCTGTCCCCTGCAGGCCTGGAAGGTTCTTCCGTCGCTCGCTTCTTACCTTTGCCACTCAGACTCCCTCGCACCAACAGACACCCAATACCCATCAGAAAGCAACAGCACATTGAGGATATGGAGCTTCCCTGGGGGGATGGGGAAAACATCCAGTGCCTCATGCTTTATGGCCCTTCTGACTTTTACAAGTTTGCCACCTCCTTGAGCACTTTTCCAACTCCTAATCTCTCTCTTATCCTCCACCCCACTGCTCCTCACTTCCTGGGAGGTAGAGGGTCAGGTGCCCTTGTTTCCATGGGACAGATGCAAAGGAATGAGGAAAGCTCCACATTCCTGAATGGAAGGTTTCAGAATAAGGGAATGAGGGACCAGAGAGATGCAATAAGGTCACAGTCACCAGGAAGGGCTCAGGGTTTGATCTGGGGCTTATGTTTCTCCCCATCCTTACCCTGCAGGGCAACTGGCCTGGCTGCTCAAGGCACCTAGGTGGATCCCAGTCTAGCATGACTCCTGTGCTCCCTGGGATCCTGCCCAAGGCCCTTGAGGCCCTTGACTCTCATCTGAATGAGAGCTGGGCTGGTGGGGAGGTCTCCTCTTTCCTGCCCCCTCCCCTTAGATGAGGGGCATTTGCATTTGCTTAGAACTGCACTGTAAGGTTATTCTTAAGGACAGAAGTCTCACCTCTCTCCCTGGGAGCTCCTGTCTGCTATCTCCTGACGTAGCTTCCCTTGTCTGGGCCATTACTATAATCTCCTAATTTGTCCCTTGGCCTCCAGTGTCTCAGTCTCAGGCTAGCTTCTGATCTGTCACTCCCTTGCTTTGAAACCCTCTGTGACTTCCTATTTCCTCCAAAATCAGCACACACTTCTCAGCCTTGCCTCCTTTGTGACATTGGTCTCTGTCATCCCCCTCAGTCAGGTCTCCGTGTTCCAGGAATTAACTTTAAATGATGGCTCCTCGGGGAGAAGTCAACTCATTGAGAGCAGACCGGGGTTCATACCTGGTTGTCCCTCCCCCTCACTGTTTTCACCCAGACTCACAGTGGCTCCCATGTGGCCCTTAAGCCACGGTGGCCTGGTGTCCATCTCCCAGACACCACTCCCTGCTGAGCATCGTGGCCTGGAGGGGGCTCATGGCGCCTTACATTCAACCTGAGCGAAGGGGCACCCATTATTTTGTCCACACCTACCCAGTGTCCTGGATTCCCCCAAACAGGTGATTGGCACTCTCAAGGCAGAAACTTGGGAGTTCTACATTCTCCTCCTTCACCTCACCCACCCCACAGACATCTCCCAAGTAGGTTTCTCCTCTCCACCCTGCCCCCCGCCCGGGGCAACTTCATCATCACTTTCCTTCCTGCGGCTCCCAAGAGCAGGCACCACCTCCCCAGAGTTCCTGGGCAGGCCTCCTCTGGGCTTCTCCCTCTCCTACTTCGGGTCCCTGATCGGGCTGAAATCTGGTCCCCAGCTGCCTTGGCAGATGAGACAGGGCGGGCTCGATTGGGGGACCTCAAAGGCCCGACTAAAACATCAGAGACAGTGGAGCTGACGGAGATTCTGGTTGGAGGCACGGGGAGGGAGCAGTGTGCATGCCCCATCAGTCTGGAATCAGCACATGGCATGAGCCAGGGGAAGCATTTGGAGGCAGGAGGGCGACTCCCTACAGGCAGGCCCCTCTGGGCCCATTTGCTGCGCTAATTGCCTGACAGAATTACAGGGCAGGTGTCCAGGTCTGGGGCTGTGGTCTCACCGTGCACTCAGCAGCTGAGGTCTTTTGAGGGCTGGGGGTTGGGTGGAGTGCTAGGGAGGTAAGTGCGGAGTGGGGCCCTCCCGCCTCCTGCTGGGCTGATGGATGGCACCAAGTATGCATAGGTAGGGCACGTCTGTACTCCAGGCTGACAAATGCCACAGGTGCAGCCGCAGGGGACACAAGCCAACTGCTCCCATCACATCTGTGCATGTGCTGTTCAAGGTCATGCTGGGAGCTCAAGTGTCTGGCAGTCTGGGGGCTTGAAGCCCCTCACTGCCTTTGGCGGATCCTCTTAGTTAGCCATCTCTTCCTGGCTGGGGAAGCAGAAGTGGGTGGCGGGGAGGGTCCTCTCCCTCGGAGACTAGCCATGTCACTCGGCGTACTCGGGCACAAACCTTGAGATTCGTCTCCAGGCTTGGCAAGAGAACAGCCGTCTCTGCAGCCTGCAGCTCACCTGCTCTTAGAATCACCTCCCCTGCTGCCTCAACCCGTTCTTCTGCCTCCGGAGCCTTCTGCTCGCTCTGCTCCTGCCCTGCTGTGGTCTTCCCACCCCAGAGCCCCATCCTGACATTTCCGACGTAACACCAGTCTCCCTCCCACTGGCATGGCTTAGGGTTCAGCCCCTCAATGGACTTCAGCTTGTTTTTCCCCAACTCACTTATACAAAAATGAATGTAATGGAAGAAGGTCATCAATTTGATGTCCTCCCCTCCAATTAAAAAAATATTAGCACCTGCAACTGCCTGTCTATAATGGAATCTAGAGGATTCTGACCTCACATGAAATTAAATACTTGGACATTTCGAGTTCTGCAACTAGTACCGTTAAGCTGGGATATCCAGGCACTGGGTGCCCTGGTCATGTGGGAGAGCCACGTGTCGTGTGGTGGAAAAATCCAGGAAATGGCATCTGAGTTTCTGGCACCTCTGAGCTGGTTGGCCCAAGACCTAATCTATCTGCACCTCAGCTTTGTCATCTATAAAATGGGGATAGAATGTATCAGACGGGTAGCTCCTAGACTCAGAGAGGGCATGATACAGAGTATACACTCAGTTAAGTGTAGAGTTAATTTGAATCAAGTTGGAGACTTTGAAACAGACAAGTCAGCTTGGAACTTTACAAAAAATTAAGAAGACATCAGTCATATTTTCCAGCAATTACACACAGCTCTCTACCCAAAAGAATGGAGAACACATCTTCTATCTATCTTCACATAGATACTTGTACAAATATATTCACAGCCACACTATTCACGATAGCCCCAAAGTAGAAACGATCCAAATTTACATCAACTGATACATAAACAAAATGTGATCTAGCCATACAATAGAATATTATTCAGCTATAAAAAGGAAGGAAATTCTGACCCAGGCCACAATATGTATGAATCTTGAAAACATGCTTAGGGCAAGAGGTCAGGCACAAAAGGTCACATATTGTATGATTCTATTCATATGAATCATCCAGAATATGTAATCCATAATCCATCAAAACAGAAGGGAGACTAGTGATGGCCAGGGACTGGGAGGAGATAGGAATGGATTCATTAATATGCTCTGTTTAATGCATAAGGGGTTTCCTTTTGGGCTGATACACACATCTTGGAACTTGATAGAGGTGGTTGTTCTACAACACAGTGATGGTACTAAATGCCACTGAATTCCCCTTTTTACAATGGTCAATGGTTAATTCGAAAAAGAAGAGGAAAGGGAAGAAAGCATCAGGAGGAAATGAACACATTAAAGCACACAGCTTTGCCCTCTGTCCCCCACCCTGAGCCAAATATTCTAGCCTGGCTTTTCAGGGTACCCCAGGCCCTCTTTGCCCCAACCCAACAGAACATTACTCAGGCCCAGTGGGTGGAGCTACTGCAGAAGCACTGGCCTTCTTCCCCCGAGCTGGCCTGTGTCTGCGTATAGAGATGGCATCTGGACACTCTGGGTGCCTCGGCTCTGGGGCTCTCATCCTCCTCCAGGCTTCCTTGGTGACCCCAGCAGTCCTCCCTCAGGCCTAGAGCAAGCTCAGGACAGGAGGCCCCGACTCCCTCCACCACACCTGCTCTCCTCCAACTCGGCCTGTGACATTCTTGGCCTCACAGACCCATCTGACACATCTCCCTACCCAGACCGCTGTCTCTGACTGCCCAGGTGTGAGTCTGTCTCCCCAAACTGCAAACACCCAGAGGGCAGGAGCCTGGGTCTGTTCATCTCCACAGGCACAGAACACTCATCACCATCTCTGGCTGGTAAAAAAGGAGAGTGGGTCGTGAGAGAAGTTGCTGGATTCTTGTTTCCCTCGTGGCTCTCTGCCTTTTTTCTTTCTTTCTTTTTTTAACCTGGAGGGAATACAACTTCAGCATCTCCACCCGCTTTATAAATACTTTGACAAATGGTTTCTCTCCTGCCATGCTTACCCCAAGCAGGGGCATCTGTCATTTTGGGAAACAACTGTTTACAGCCCTTCTGACCTTTCATGCAGAGTCAGCGGCTGGGGGTGGGGGTGGGGAGTGGAGGAGGGGGCAGCCAGGCTGACTGCAGTTCATCAGGCCCAGAATTTAAAAACAGGAAGGAAGAAAGAAAGAAAGAAGGAAAGGCAGAAAAACCCTACACAACTCTTGAGTAATTGCTGTCTCCTTGGCAACGAAGCAGCAGTCTGTGGACCTGTGCTCTCCATCCTTCCCTGGACTGGAAGGCAAGAGACAGCCTGGAGGGAAGGCGTTTTCCACCCTCTGGTGGCATCCTGAAGAAGGATCTGTTTTCAAGTCACTCCTCAGCCCCTTTATTGTTTCCCCGTGTCTCTCAGCAACAGTTCATACTTTGCAGACCAGGCACTGGGGAGAGCTGGGCATCTAGGTGGGAAGAGGGCACTGGCCAGAGGACCCACAGTCCAGGACGGTCTCCCTCAGAGCCAGGGCACCCCGTGAAAGCCCCCCCAAGGGAGCTTCCTTTAAAGAGCTTAAACTTCTCCTCCTCCACCTCCTCCCTCCCCTGGTCTTCTTCGGAAACCCCCTTCTCCCTGAAGAAGGACTTGTTGGCCTTTGGGGCCATGGGTGTGTACTGGGGCTGAGGAGGAATAAGAGCTCGGAGGCGTGTGGGGGTCGCAGAGGCTGGGATCCCAATGGCACAGGGACCAAGGCAAAAGCTGAAGAAGTGCCTTCCCCAGAGGTTCGGTAAGAGAGGAGAAAACCTCCCCTTGCCCCACCGCCTACCACCCACCTGCACTGACTGCTCCTGGTCCCCCTGTGGAGATGGCAATGAAACACAGACCCTCCTTTCCATGCCCCACTATGGATCTCTTCATCCTCCAAGGGTAAGCTCTGGTCTCCCTTCCTCCAAGAAGCCTTCCCTGGCTGTACCCACTGTAATGGCCCATCCTTCTCTGTCGCCTGCCAGGTTCTCTCTTTCAGGGCTTGTCTGTCATCTGGGAGGTGGGGTGGCCCCCCTAGATAGATGGGAGCTGCCCAAAAGTGGGAGTGAGCCTCGTCCTTATGGACTTCTCTGTGGTCCTAGAAGGGTTCAGCGAGTGCATGTGGGTGGATGGGCAGCAGTGCGGGCTTCCTGCGGTCAGAGCTGTACTTCTTGAAGAGAAAGCCTCTTCGAGTGGACAGGGGCATGGGCTCTTGTTACAGAGTGGGTTGGATTGTCTCCATTTTTATAATCTCTTCAGGCCCTCCTTCACCTGGACCAACCTACTTTCTCCAGTTACATCTATTAGGCTCTGCTAAGCAGCGTTTTGTCCTGTTCCTCAGGCACACCCCCTCATTCCCCACCACCACCCCTGTGCTCATACTGCCCCCAGCCTCCAGAACCAATACTCTGCCCAGGCCTGATGCTTCTCTTGATCCAACCTGGGCTCTCAGGCCAAGTTCAAATGCCCCCTCCTCTACGGAGGAACCTAAGTGTTCATGAACCTTTCCATCCCTTGTCTTGCTACAGCAGTTACAGTCTTAACTACCTCTCCTGCGTGTCCTCTGATTGGTTCATGGGGACCTAAGTTTATCCCTTTCACGTGGATGGGGTGCGTGGGTGCGCATGCACCTTCTGATAGGTGTGGAATGGGCATCTCTGAGGCTATGGTCTTGCTGAGCCCAGAAAACAGAAGAGATGCTCAGGGCAGATCCCTGGAAAGATGGTGACATCAGTGTGTCTAGTTTACAGCTCCCCTCGGTACCTCTTTCTGCATTTTCCCTATCTGACCCATCCAAAACAACCACAGCCCTTATGCTCTATGTCCCTGGTGTTCAAGTGATCTGCTCTTTGCTCCTCTTCCCCTCTTCTGAGGCGGTCCCTGATTCAGCACTGAAAAGATGTCCCCCTCCCCACTGCCTCAGGAAGAGGGTGTTATAACAGGAACTAAAGCTGCCTGTGAAGATTTTCTGGCCTCCCCTTGGTCAGTGGGTTAGGGCTTCTCCACAGTGTGGCCAATCACTGGCAAACATTTATTGAGCACCTACTGTATGCATAGCACTGTGCTGGGTGTTAGAGAGAGGAGAAGGGAGATTTCTTCCTGGGGCATGGTACTGATCTCAGGGATCTCAGAGTTGGGCTTGAACAGGGAGGAAGATGCAGAAACACACAAATCACATGAAGAATCAGGCAGAGGTTGAAACTGCCTGGACCAAGCATCTGAAACTGACCCATTGAGCCCTTGGTCCCAAGCCCAAGGAGCCCTTGTGGTAAACAAACAGTTGAAGGAAAGCACAGGGAATTAGAATTTTTAAAAACTTCCAGTGGTAATAAAATCTGGGGTGTAAAATGGGTTAGGAAATTTATTTTTTCAATATATGATTTTTTCCCCCTCTCCTCTGAAAATCCACATATCTATTCTCCTTCAGGTTGGGGCTCCTTTATACGGTTTTATTAAAAAAATCATTTACTGTGGGCTTTTCAGTTCAACTTTAACTGGACCGGGTGGAAATTAAAAAAAGGATATTTTAAAAATAAATTATATAAATTACAGCCCTAATTATAAAGGAACTTTTAAAAATGTATCCAAGCATTAAAAGAAAATCTTTTTTTTAAAAAAAATGCCCCATTTCCCTGTTCCCTTGCAGGAGCATAATTTAGATACTTTTAACAAATCCTCGTCCTTTGGAAGAAGCGGCCTCTCCAGGCCCATTTGCCAGTGTCTCTTTCTGCGTGCTATTATTATTTGATAACTTTGGGCTTAAATCTGCATGAGAGCCAATTATCTCTCTTTGTCATCAAGCAGGCTTGCTGTTCGGCAGTGGTTTTTATAGTACAGTAAAAGCCTTACAGAGCCTGGAGGAGGTGGGTTTGCGGTTCAGATTACACTCCGTCTTGCCTCTCCCAGTGACTTCCTTATTCCTTTTTTTCTATTTTTGTTTTTCATCATTTTCCAATGCAACAAGCTTTCCTCCCCCAGCTATGTGCCTCTCTCTGCACCCCTGCCAGCCTGCTCCCCTTCCTTGAGGGTTTCATCCTCTTGAGGTCTTTTTCTCTTGACCAAGGTCTTCCCGTGCACAGAAGTGGTAGGAATTGGCATTTCTTGGCCCACCCACCAAAGGGGGCCTAAAGCACAAGTCACGCTCTCTTTCCTTCTGAACTAGTGGAGGTGGCATGGTGAGCACAGCGCTGGAGGGAGGCAGGGACCCCTCATTCTCGGAGCTGACAGTCTGAAGGGAAGCGTAGGGAAAGCTGGAGCCGGATCAGTGCCTCAGCAGTAAACCAAGGATGTTAGAGATGGTGGTGCCGCCCTCCTGCTTGGGGCCTGGAGAGTTCTGGGGCAGTGGGCCTGGCACACTGCTGTTCTTGTTCCTCCACCAAGAGAAGAGAGGACACGATGATCAGAAAGAATAGACAGAGTTTCATAAAGGGGGTGGGAGAACTCAGCCCTACCCTGAAAAGACTGGACCAGAGAAAAGGAAAGACCATCCAGGGCAGGGGAACAGCCTGAGCAGAGGCAGGAGCCAGACTGGATGAGAGTACTTCATCCCATGGGAAAGCAGAGATCTGGTCTGCTGTCTCCACCGCTGTGCCCCTGCCACCCAGGCTGGGTCCCCGGAGGCACTTGGTGCACGTCGATGGAATGAATGCATGATGAGCGTATGAAGGGAAAGAATAGAGAGGCTTAGATTAGGAGGGTTTAGGGTATCAGACCTTTTTGGTTCCAGATGGCAAACTGCCTTTTCTGGCAAAAAAATCATTTCCTGACCTGGTACCCTCCTTAGCACAGAGCCCCCAGGCCCTGCCTGCCCGTGGACCCGGCCTTCCCCTCTGCTCCCTTCCAGACCAGTGGCACCTGCTATTCCCTCTGCCAGAGGGCTCGCCCCACCCACCTGGACCATTCTTCCATCACTTTTAGATGTCCTTTCCTCCTGGAATTCCTTCTTAACCCCAAAGTCCAAGTCAGGCCCCCTGAGGGCCTCAGTCTGCACTAACTCTTGATCCCACGCTGACCCTAACCTGGTTCCTGGCCAGCAAAGGATGCTGGGAGAAGACAGAGCCCTAACCCTGGCCACACACGGACCCTTATGTTCATTTGGGCATTTCACACTAAATACAAATTACTCTCAACAGCAGCTAGAATTAAGTGCACATGGACCAGGCACCGTGGTCAGCATTTTATCTAAGTTATGGCATAATTCTTCAAGCCACGTCTTGGAGTCAGTGAATGACTTGCTCAAGGCTAAAGCCCGGGGACAGGGCAGATGGCCGATTTACACTCCAAGCAGGTCTGGCTCCAAAGCCTTAGCCATTTCCATTGCTCTACTGGCCACGAGGGACTTGGGCTCAGACAGGGTGGCTCAGCCCCCAGCTGGTGTGGCGCAGTGGCTGGTTTCAGCCGCCACACTCCTTCACTGAGGGCTCAGCACCTGGGGCACGTCACTGAGGTTCTCCTTCCTGGTTCGCCTCTTGACCAACCTTCCCTCCCCCAAGAGCTGGGTCAGGACACCAACGTGGCCTGTGTTGTCCCCATGTGATACTGCAGAGCCCTGAGAGGCCGCGGAGACGGGCTCTGGTATCACACACGCGCGCACACCCCACCCCAGCATGGGAACTGGTGGGCGCGGCTGGGTCTATGGGCCTCGGCCTCCCACTTAGCGCCCCCTCCATAAGCCAGGAAAGCCGTGGGGGTGAGTCACTCCCTCTCCTAGTTGCGGCGGGAAGGCCTGCATGGTGGCTGAGTGCCCTGCCCCTCCTCCCATCCAGGGAGTGCCTGGAGCTCTGGCCCTCCCAGCTGCCAGGTTGGCATTTGGACCCGGGGTGCCGCTGTGCTCCTGCTGAAGGAGCTCCTCTTCCATTTTATTTTTCAAATGAGGCCTTCCTGGAAGGTGATGGGAAACTCCCTGGTTCTTGCAGGAGGTATTTCAGGGGGAGTGATGTTTCCAGAGTGGCTGCTGGGCAGGGGTGAGTGGGCCCTCCCTGGAGGTGCCTGCCAGAGGTGAGCTCCACCCGCCTTCTCCACCACTTAACCCAGGGACGGGGCCCTCAGTGCCATTCCTCTTTTGCAGTTTTAGCAAGAAGGTCATGTGTCCTGGGCAAACCAGGACACTTGTTCACCGCCTTGTCTAACACACTTCTCTAACTGTCCCAAGGGTGCAGAGCCTCAGGTTGGCTTGGACACCCCTCTCCCCACCTTCTCTTGCCTCCCTGACTGTGGGGTCTAGGAAATGGCTTGTGGGGGGGTTGCCTGATAGAGCACACAGTTGGGTGATTGAGACAACCCCCATTCTGGTTGGGGTGTATGCCATGTGGCGACATGCTCTGTGGGACTTCCCAGGCCTAGGAAGGCACCTTCAATCCCAGGTTTGGGTCCATCCCCCTTATACAGGATTCCCTACAGCAGGTCATCTGAGTTCTTCTAGAAGCTAGGGGGTAAGAAGGAAGCAATTTCCCGGGTCAGGGGAGCTGTAACTGGGGAGAGTTTGTAATGGTATAAAAGATAATGCTAGGACTTGGGTGGGGAGGGGGTCTCCCAGCCTCCAAGGTGTGGCCACCATGTCTGACTGGGTGGGAGCTGCCCTCACCAGGCCCTCCACTCTCCCTCACCTGGCCACCCTGGCCTTGATTCGGGAACATGCCGGCCACTCTCGGGAACTCTGTGGCTCCCCAGGAAAGCCCATTTCGTGGCTGCTCCCTGGCCTCCCACTGCTGGCTGGCAGGCAGGCGGGTGGGCGGGCAGGCAGAATATTACCCCTAAGATAAATGAAGAAGACTTTCAGCCCTTATTGGATTATAGTTTTTATTGAACTTTATAAATTCCAATTAGCAGAGCCCTGGGCAATAAGTGACATGCAGCCCGTGGCTCACTTTATGGCGTGATTATGACCCTGTTTATCCTCCCCTGAACAAGAAGTATTAATGGAGGAAACGAAGGAAAGGGGACCCAAGAATACATAAAAACAGATATTGGTGACACAGATAAACAGACAGGGTCAGGGAGAGAAAACGGCAACCTCCGGGCGGACAACGGGGCACCAAGGATCAGAGATTTTGAGAAAGCCACGTGCTCAGAGTCACAGCCCGCTTGGATGCCCTTCTGGCTTTCCTTCTAGCACAGTGAGCCCCCTTGATCCCCAGTGGCTGCTGGGTCCCGGAGAGCACCTCCCACCCCTGTCACCCACAAGCAATCTTGTTCTGGCTGGAGTTTAATTTACAAAGCACAGAGTCCTGGTTTGTGCACTTCTCTGGCCGGGCAGCCCACTGCCTCACGAGGCTCTGACTCTATAGCTGAGCTTGAGGGGCAGCCCAGTGCCTCCTGAATGCTTCAGAGGAGTCCCTTGCCCTTTGAGAATCTGAAGGACACGAAAGGCATTCTTCCTAGAAAAACGGGCCCAGTACACACACAAGCATGAATATACCCACTCATGTATGCATACATGCACACACATGCCATTTTCATACAACTTCAGGGGATCATTAGAAATCTGAGAATGGATCGTGGACCACCCCCACTCCCCCATCCACCACACCCACAGGAGACTGAGAGCATCAGATTAAGAATCCTTGAGTTTGGAGCACCTGGGTGGCTCAGTTGGTTAAGCGTCTGACTCTTGATTTCCGCTCAGATCATGATCTCAAGATAGTGAGATTGAACCCCTTGTCTGGCTCTGCGCTCAGCATGGAGTCTGCTTGGGATTCTCTCTCTTTCCCTCTCCCTCTGCCTCTTCCCCATGCTCTAAATTAATTAATTAATTAATTAATTAATTAATAATAAAATCTTTAAAAAAAAAAGAATCCTTGAATTTGATGGAACCAAGACCCGTCTCCTGTTACTTCCCCTTGGAGGTGCTAAGAGCCCACAGAGAAGTGGGCAGCCTGCAAGCCTGGCCACACTGGGGATGCCCCCTGACCCTACCTGTGTCTCCTCTCTCCCTGAATGCTCAGGTTTGTCTCCACTCACTCCACTTTAAACCTTTACTAGCTGGGCCCCCAGAGCAGCGGCTGGTGAGAAGAGAGGTATGGGGTGAGCTGGCGGATTTCTGAGCCGACAGGGTCAGAGATGGCCACGCTCTCCCACATCCTACCCCTCCATGCCTTGCTGCATTTCCTGGGGAAAAGAAGCATGCTCAAGGATGGCGTACCTTCCTCATTGTGTCTGGCTTTGTTTGTACCTGTCTCCCCCTTCTGTGGGTCATCTTTCTCCCAGCCTTCAGCGGAAGATTAAAAAAAAGAAAAAAAAAAATTCTTCCTATCAGCATTTTGCCTTGTATGGAATCACTAACATTGAAGGACCCAAGGAAGCTTTTGTAGTTTGAACAGGATGAAAAATGCTTCAGGTGTTCGTCGTCTGCAGCGGTATGTAAGTAAGATGCCGAGGTCTGCGTGCTGCCCAGAGTGTGTCTATCTGGCTGGGTCCATTAGGGTCCATGGATCCCCCCAGTGGCCTGGGCCTCACCCGCCTTCTATGCCTCTGTGATTTATGGAGCCCTGACAGGCCTGGTCTTACTTCAGATAAGAAGCGTGGGAGGTATATCAGCTCCAGGGTCATGAACTACCCCGGCCAGGACTTGCTTGCTTCTTCCAGAGGGAAAGTCAGTAAGCCAGGGAACCTGAGCAGGGACTGGGGACTGGACTGAGGGGACAGATTCCTGAGCTGGAAACCTGCGGGGAGACCAGGTGTTCTGTTGAAGCCTGGTGAGGGGGTCGCTGTGGACATTCAGGCACCAAGATATTGCTGCTTCTACACCCTCTAGTAAGATACGAGCTTCCAGAGAGCTTGAGGCCCTTGAGGAGGGAGGGGGAGGCCTGCAGACGAGGGATAGTGTCCCTCATGTTCCCTAGTCTGTGCTTTCTCCCCTCAAGCCCTAGGCACCTGAATTAGCTGAGCCTGACTCCAGAATGGGCTGCCCCCCTTCCCCCTCCCAAGCTCCTGGGAACAGCCCCTTCCTTCTGCCCATACCCTGGGCCCTTGGGCAAGGCCAGCAGTACCAGGCAGGGTCCAGAACCAGAGCTGCAGAAACCACACCTGAGTGCTGGGTATGTTCGGTACCTTTCAGAGGACATGCTTAGTGATGTGCGAGTTACACAAGGCATGACTTTTCATTCTCATTTTATGATGTAGGAATGAAGGCCCAGAGAAGGACTATTTGGGCAGCCACTGTCTTCTCGCTGAGTAATTCAGGGAACAGATTTTGGAGCTGGTCTCTGGTCCAGAAGGGCTTTGAGTTACCTGTTGACCCAACTGGCTGAGGGCTATAGGCTGTGGGTGGTTGTATGGAGAATAAAGTGGATTTTTTTCCCTGCATCGTTGAAGGGTATGAGGGGCTGGGTGGGTGGGGGGATAACAGGACTTAAGAGCAGAGCTGGGAGTCCAGGGCCATTAGTGTTCTCTGGAAGCCCCTTCTAGCCTGGCTGGCACCTGGGGAACAAAAAAAAACCCCATTTCAAAACCCCTAGTGCTGCTAGTACCACCTCAGGCTGGGGCGGGGGCTTCGGCCTAGGTCCTAAGACATTTCTGGGATTATCCCTTCCCGCACAGAAGGAACAGTCTTAGGATGTCTTGCAGTTGCTGGTGGTTACTCGGTCCCCATCAGACTGCCATGCCCATGGGAGATGTTCAGTCCATGATTTAAGTGAGTAGAGTATTGATGCCAGAGCCTCAGATGTCAGAACACAGGTGGGCTGAGCAGTGGGGGCTTTGGAGTTCTCCTGGCACCTTTGCAATCATCAGGAAAACCCCTCTGCCCATTGCCAAGGCCCTCCGGGCCCCTTGGCATGGGGATGAGCCCTTCGAAGGACCAGGGGATCGCTGGGATCTTTTGAAACAGATGAAGACACCACCTGCCCAGGCAGCCTCCCATAACTGGGGATGACGGAGAGGATGGGAGTGTGTCAGGGAGCCCTGGGGCACATCACACAGAGTGAGGAGGGAGCCCTCACGGAGCCCGGACTCCAGGCTCACCTCTGCCACCAACTAGCTGAGTGACTGTGGCCCGGCTGATCTCTGAGGTCCACGCCAAGTGTAAAATCCACCACACGCCCTCTCTGATGTTTCAGGCACGAACACAAATGAGCACGTATGGAGAACTGTGGCAAGTAATAATGGCCCCCCAGCCCCCACCCCATGCACACACGCTCTTTTCTCTCTTCATGCCCCTGTAATAGATCATACAGGATGGATTACATTAATTTTCTATAAACTATATCAACTTGAGTGACATGTCCTTAAGGGTTGGCTGATTGATATCTACAATGCGGTCTTATAATCTAAAATCATATTAATATTAATATTAAAGATTTTCTGTCCTTTACGCGCACCATTAAATCTGGAGTATAAGGTGAAATTGACAACATACATTTTGACAGCTTATCTATAATAAATATGCAAATCTTGATGCCCACATGTCATCACAGATGCACCGCAGCGCTCTGAAGATCAAAGCGTGCCTGTCTCCTGTGTGACATTTCCAGCGGAGGATCAGAGCACACGTCTGGGCGGCAGGAGCGGCGCGGGGTGCGCCTTTGCCGGCGGTGACCCTGGCCTCTCCTGTCCTTCATCCTGCCAAGCAGGCGGGAGAGCCTAAGGAGCACCAGTCCTAGAGAACAGGGGACACCAGCTCACGTACCCTCTGGAACACGGGAAAATCAAGCTTCCCTCTATATTTTTCTGAAGTCACAAAGGGACAGGCTGTCTTCTGCAACCACCTGGTTAGAGCAGGTTATGATCACTCAGCACTCAGTGAGGTTAAGAGTTAGGG
Organism: Leptonychotes weddellii; assembly: GCF_054177405.1. Lineage (NCBI taxonomy): Eukaryota > Metazoa > Chordata > Mammalia > Carnivora > Phocidae > Leptonychotes > Leptonychotes weddellii. The sequence continues at coordinate 32,409,058 of NC_138381.1, read as the reverse complement.
CTCCTGAGTTGGCAGCCCGGGTCAAAGCCCATCTCTGCCACTAACTTCTGCTCTTAACCTCCTGCATCAGCATGTTTCCGCATCTATGAGAGGAGAGAAATGGTGCCTCCCTTGTGGGAGAAATGTGAAGACCCAGGGAGTCCCTACAAGCCAGATGCCCAGCATACACTGTGGCACCTCACAAAAGGACAGCTCTTCCATTTCTAAATGGGTCCCACTCCCCCTGATGCCTGCAACTCCTTCCTGTCCCGTGTCCCTGCCCTTGCCATAATTAAGGAGTCTGCCGCTTAGCACAGTGCACATCTTGGCTTCTCTGCTGGCCTGTGCCAGACGTGAGCTCCAGACGGCAGGAAGCACGCATCTCCCTGCGCCCCTCTCCCGACCAGGACCCAGGGAGCGTTGACACAGATGGGGGAGGGACTGAGATTGGGACCATAAGGGGAGATCTATTCATCTGTCCGCTGAGACTCTGCCAGGTCCGACTAGATAGCGTGTGTGTGTGTGTGTGTGTGTGTGTGTGTGTGTGTGTGTGTTGGAGGGGGGCAGTGAATCCAGCCTGTAAAAGGCATGATGCTCCTCACTCACATCAGCAGGGAGGTTGAGAGAAGAGCTGAGGGAGGGCACAGAGGAATTTTCAACAAGTGCAGGATTGTTTGTTTGAGAGAGCCCCGGGCCATCACGGAGGCCCATCCTCACTTTACACCTGCTGACAAGGCAGCAGGACCCACGTGAGGCCCTGGGGCCATATCTCTGATCTCTGGCTTCTTTCAAGCCTCTCTGAGTCCCTCTACAGTGCAACATCCAGTCTCCCTGGTCTCCCCATCAGTTTGATCCGCCACTAGTTTCTAGCACTGCATTTACCCCTTCCCTGTCCCCCTTCCTCCACGAAACCATCCCGATCAGTCCAGCCACACTGAGCACTTCTGTCTGAACTGTGCTGTGTGAAGACCCACAAGATGATGTTCTTTGTAACACCCCCTTGCGTTGTTCTGTAATTGGTTGGCTTGTTCTCTACAACTAGACTGAGAATGTGGGGGTGGGGACTGCTTTGCTTTCTTTTTTCTGTTTCCCTGAGAGTTACCGTGTGGCTGGGTGCAGGTGCAGATGTTCTGGGTTTGGATCCTTCAGTACTCTGATCAGAGTGGGAACAGACACAGGGACTCCATGGATCTGGTGAAGACTTAAGAGGTTCATTTGTTGGGCATCTCCTGAAAGGTCAGAGTTGACCTGGATCCACTCTCACGCTCTTCCAGGTCTCTTTTCGGGCCAGGAGCAGGGCTCAGAGGGACCCTCGATGTTCTTCTGGGATATCAGGAAATCCTTCGTACCCCCCTACCTCCCCTGCAGGGGTCCTCAGTGTCCTGGAGGAAGTTCCACTGTTTACCCCTTATGCCCACCATGTGTTCCCATCCCTGGGTTGCCCCCAGCTCTGAGATCGTGAGACACACAACTGCAGTTCTGACCGAGGGTAAGAAGCTTGGTGACCCAGCCTGGGGAGACAGGCTAGCTGGGGGAGTACCACTAGCAGGCAACTGCCCGATGTGGTTCTGGGAATTTCAGGCACTTCATGGGATGCTCATCAACGGACTCCTACCGCTTAGGCTTTGAGTGGTCCTGGGGAGAGGGAGAGATGCTCATGGTCTGCTGAGAGGACGTCCACTTTGAGGGCGTTCTTGCTCCCCTGCTCTTTGTCTCCCAAAGTCTCTTGCCACCAACCCCTCCTCGCTCTTCATCCCAGTGGGAAACTTGAGTTTCTACACTGTCTTTAACAGAGAACCGCGATCAATCATCTACAATTAATCAGTCAACAAGAGGTGAAGAGAGGGGGAGTGGAGGAGAGGAAAGAGTATGTGGCTTTGGGCAACTGACTCAGGCTCGCTGAGCATCCACAACGTCTGCGCTGCACGGATTGCTGTCATTCGGTTGTACATTCATTCCATCTTTCAACAGACTGCTACTGTGAATGAGCTGCAGGAGCTATGCTGGGTGCCATGCACGGAGGGTAGGAGACAGACCCTGCCCTGCACTCATGGAGCCCGTCTTCTGGGCTGTTGAGGAGGTTCAATGAGCTAATATTTGATTATCACCTGGCACACTGCCTGCATACAGCAATACTCCATAAATGTTAGTTCTTCTCTCTGCCTTGAATGAGTCACATCTGGTTGGAGAGAAAAAGCCACTTAAAGTAGGACCAGAAAATATTATGGGGGAGGGAGAGGTAGGGAAATGGGTCAGGCTGCAGGGGTGCCTGTGCCAGTGGTGTTGGTAGCTGCCGGGTGACAAGGTAGGTGGGAAGAAGGGAAATGGCCAATTACCGACAGCTTCAAATGCCAGCCACAGGAATAAGGATTCCAGGGTCTTTTAAAATCCCTTTCTGTCTCCCTCTTCATTCATCCCTTCCCTGCCCTGCCTCTTTGCTTCCTCCTCCCTCCTTATCCTCCTCCCTCCCTGTCCTCCTCCCTCCTCCACCCCACAATTAACCCCAGGCTGTCGAGATTGCTCCCCGTTGACGAATGTCTTTCCCCATCCCCCTCTCTTTTTTTTATTTGTGTTGACTTGACTTGACAAGCCCTAATCCCTGACTCAGCTCCCACTTCTTGTTAAACCAAAGGTAAATTCTCGGCCGGCGGGGCTGCCTGGAGCAGGAGGATCTAGACCGCGGAGCAGCCGCGGGAAATATTGATATTAGCCGACCTCTAGCGCCGGCCGCCCGCGGTGAAAATAGGACGCGGGGCCAATCAATTACCGAACCATTAAGGGCAGGGAGCGGGGAGGAGAAGAAAAAGAGTGGGCTCCTCCACCCTCCTCCCTCGCGCCGGCCACCGCCCCCCCAGCCCCCCGCCCCGGGGGTGCCGAGCTGCGTCCTGCGCTGCACTCCCGGTGCGCTCCGGCCGCGGCCGCGGGCGGTCAAGGTCAGTGACCTCAGGCGCGTGACCGGAGCCCCGGCGGGGCGGGGCGGGGCGGGGGCGCTCCAGTCTCCGCGGCGCGGGCCCATCCCGCTGTCGGCTTGCCGCTGTCTTTGTCTGCGCCTCCCTTCCTCTCCCCGGGCCTTCTCGATCTCCAACCCTCCCTTTCTCATCCTGCCCTCCTCCTTGTTCTCTTTGTTACAACCTCTCCTCTTTCCTCGGGCCTCCTGCTCGTCGGACCACCCGTCTGTTGTGTCTCTGCTTCTGCCTCCCTCCTGAGCTGGCCCCTGGGTAGCTCCTGCTTCCCGTCCCCCCCCAGTGTGCTCTGTGCACTGTGGGGACTGCCCCCGTCACCACCAACTGCCTAAGGCCGATGGCCCTCCCTCCAGATTTCCCATTAACACGTCTTCACCAACAGGAACCAACATCAGGCCCTTCTGATTTGGGGTTAATGACTTCTGGGAATTCTTTCCATTTTTAATTTGCTCCTTCTAACTCAGACAATAGCCCTATGTTAGGAGAGAGGGCCCACCACATCTAGATGGGGAGCAAGCTGTGCTCATGGCAGACAGAGCCTCTTTGCAGGTGGGTTCCTGAGGTGTGTGGAGGGAAGCGGGGGCAACCTTGCAGTGTTTGTGTGTGTGTGTCCGGGGGGGCGGGTTCTGGGTGTCTGTGACCAGCTTTGGGCAGCTGGAGGTGGGGGTGGGGGTAGACAAGTTCTGGACATGAACAAGTTTTTAATTTCTCCTATGGGGGAGAGAATCTTCTGGTTTCTTGAGTTGACCCTTTCTAGGGGGTGGGGAGGCAGTAGGCTCATTTGTCCTGTGTGGGCTCATTTGGTGACTGGCTGAGTGGTCTATAGTATCTCCTAAAATTTCCGTGGGTTCTTAGATAAGCAAATGGGATTGAGGAAATCTTAAATTTATCAGATATGGTGTTGGAGGGAATGAACAATACTTTTTTACTTTAAAGAAGGAGACTGCATTTTACACAATTTTAAATAATAATAAAAATCCCTTTGGCAAGTTCCCTTGTTCACAGTGCTCCAAGTGTGGCCCCACACCTGCAGTATGGGCAGGTGGGCATCACCTAGAAATCCATTAGAAACGCAAAGTTCCTGGGCCTCACCATGTACTGAATCAGAAACTGGGAAGGGGCTTGGCCCTCTGTATTTAACCAGCCCTCCGGGGTCTCTGAAGAGCACTGAGGTTAGAGCACCACTGACCTGGGTTATCCCTGCAGCTCTGGAAGATAGGTGGTGGGGAAATGATTCTATCTTCTTTTTACCTCTGGAGGAACAGTGACGGAGAACCACGGCATGGCCAGACGGCAGCAGGGCCAGGGATAGGACTATTCCTAGTTTTTGCGTGAGGCAGCCTTTAAGGGTGTTAGGGGGTGCATTTTATTTCAACTCACAAGCACCCCTCAAAGGAGGTAAATAGGACACCTAGGGAGGTGACTGAAATTTGCCTGGCTGTGAGCCTGCTTATAACCTGTAGGGTTATAGGATTTTTGAGCTCCTCTAGCCAGTGTTCAGAGCTTGGGAGGGGGGAGACTTGGGGTAGAGCCCCTTGCATGAAAAGTAGGATGATTCTTTAAGACTGGTTTTTTAGCTGGACCATTAAAAGCGGCTTGTTGTAGAGCAGCATCTTTCATCCCAACAGCTCACCTCAGGGTTTTGCCAGGCACCCTCTAAAATACAGACTCCAAGATCCCCCTCCTGACAAATGGGTTCCAAAGCCGGGATAGAAGGGACTGCTAGGGCCTTGGGAACCTCCTGGGAAAAGCTTTGGTGTCCAGTGGATATCGTTTGAACACCAGCTCTGCCCTTTATGTGCAAGTCGTGTAACTTGGCCATCCCGAAAGGGCTTGATTTGTAGGGTATAGTCACCGCCCCAATTCCTTGAGAGCTCGGCAACAAGCCACTCTGCTTCTCTGGGCCTCAGTTTCCCCATCTATACAGCGGAAAGTTAAACTAAAAGGCTCTCCAGCTGTAACAAACCATGGTTAATACTATCAATGTATGTAAGCCCCAAATAGCATAACATCAATTAGGAGGACCCTCAACCCACGGCAATAGCCTTTCCACTATCCCCAACCCCCTTTCAGGAAGATGAGCGCAATTCCCTCATAAATGAGTGCAATTGTTAAGAAGAAAAGAGCAAGCCCTGGGCTTTGTAGAGCACACCAACAGCCCCAAAACGCAGCCTGAGCTCCCTGACACTTTGTCACCATCGCTCCAGCCTGTGACCTCTGGCTACAGGAAGTCTTGCCTACAGAGGGGGCCCAGTGTGCGGACCCTGCTGGACTTGGGTCACCGGCTGGGGCCCACTGGAGCAGGCGAGGTGCTCCAGCCTCCTCCAAACCCCTTTTTACTCTCTATTACCCAGAAAACGGAATTCATTAGAATCCTCCATTTTCTGAGAAGTTGGGCTAATCAAGGTTTATATGTAGCATCTTTTTTCCCCCCAGAAGAGTAAACTGAACTGACGTTTCCACAAAGAGCCCAGTACTTGGTGAAACGGCTGGGGTAGGACCTGATCCTCGGAACTGGAACATCAGACGGTGCTGGGGCCAAACCGGATGTGCCCCTGAGAAAACAAGCCAGTAGTGGAGGAGATGGGGGAGGGGGGATGTCCGCTCGCTTTCCAGACTCTGGGAGGGAGGGGGATAAAATATTTCCTGTTGCCATTTGTCATCTCCAACCTACAATCTCAGTGCATTTTCCTGCTCCTTCCACAGAAGTGCTGCCTCCTCCGAGGAGCTGTCCTGGCCACAGGCTCCTGACATCGCTCTCCCCGACCTTCCACAAGCCTGTGGACCCAACCGCACAACTTTGCACTTGATTTCAGACTGCCCCATGTTACTCCTTAAATCTTCTCAGGGTGTACTCTACTCCCCAACCGGATTTTAGATTCCTTTAGGCTAAGAGAACTCATGGGTCCCTACAGAGTTTTAACACACTGCAGGCACTGGGTAGATACTTAAAATCACAGACAAGGAAGAGCTAACAGCATCCTTACAGATCGGCAAGTCTGACCGTGAGGTTGCAGGTGAGGGAACCGAGGCCCAGGACTGCAGAGTGACTTGGTCAAGGCCTCGTAGCTGGTGCAGGGCAGGAACTGAAACCCGAGTCTTGGCAAAAATGGTTTTCTGGGTAGACACAATGTTAGTAAGGAGTTCAGGAGAACGGGATTCAAAAATAATTTAATGAGAGCTTCAATGGATAGAATCTCTTTGGAAGCCAATGTCAGTCAAAATGTAGAATGCTCAAATCTACTGAAATAATTTCCCTTGGAAGAATTTATTCTACAGGTGGAATCGTACATGTTTGTAGTGGTTGTGCACAAAGATACTGATGGTGTGTGAATTGTAATGAAATAAAGCAAAGCTAGAAAGAACCTAATTGTCTATCCGTGGGGACCTGGTTATGATAAATTAGTGCATATCTGGACAACAAAATACTCTGCAGCTACTAAATGGAGTAAGTTGATCCTTAAGCATGCCGATTTGGAAAGATCCGAGATATATTGGAAAGTCAAAAGTCAAGGTGCACAGCAGCGTGGGGAGCATATTCCAATTTCCACAACAGGAAGTGTCTGTGTTTGCATGTATCTGTGTGTACTTGACATATTTCCAGAAGAATACCCGGGAAACCACTCCTTCTGGTGAGTGGGATGGGGTCTCGAATGGAAGGGAGAATCACACTTCATTGTACCCCCTTCTGTACTTTTTACCATGTGCGTGTGTTATTCTTATAATAATAATTTTAAAACCTCAACACTGCAGTCTCCTAGCTCAGCATTTCTCCCCACTGTACCAAGCCACCTCTCTTGCTGTTATTCTTCTGTAAATCGGTAATTTGGAGTCTAATTGACAAAATTTCAAGTAGGTAATAAACAACAAACAAGCCATCTGCTCTTAGCTCATCCCTTTATTTTTTTAACCCCACAATTGCTTTCCCAGGGAACTGAGGCGGTGAAAGGGGTGCAGCACGGGGTTAAGAACCAGACTCTTGGGGCGCCTGAGTGGCTCAGTCGTTAGGCGTCTGCCTTCGGCTCAGTTCATGATCCCAGGGTCCTGGGATCAAGCCCTGCATCAAGGCCCTGCTCGGCAGGAAGCCTGCTTCTCCCTCTCCCACTCCCCCTGCTTGTGTTCCCTCTCTCGCTGTGTCTCTGTCAAATAAATAAATAAAATCTTAAAAAAAAAAAAAGAACGAGACTCTCAAGACTATTGTTGACCAGGCAAGTCCCTCAAGTGCTCTGTGCCTCAGTGTCCTCATCTGTAAAATGGGGATAGTAACAGTTCCAGCCTCCCAGTATTCGTGGGAGAACGGATGACATAATGCATGGATCTGGTCCTCTGGAAGTGCTTGGATGGACGACCCTGACTTCTTCCTCTCATCCAGTGAGCCTGCTCCTGGCCTGAGAGGCAAGCAGGACACAGAACTCCCCATCTGTCCAGTGCTCCATCCCAGATGACATGGGTCAAGGTGCCCATGAGCCTGCAGTCTTTGACCTTGGGGAGCCCAGTCTTGGCTGGACGAAGTACAGCACGCTCACTGTATGAGAGAGATTTGTGGGGAAGCATATAAACAAGGGAGTGTCCAAACAGTTCAGCACCAGCTCCCACATCAGGGAAACAGGAGAGGAATGGAGGCAGGGGAACTGGAAGAGAGAAAAGGCATTCTAGGAGGTGAGACAGCCTGTTGCCTTGCCTTCCTACAGAAGCTTCTGGATTTGCTCTGCAAGCAGCTGGTGGATTTCTGGAAAAGCTAGGGCTGACCTTTTGAAGGAAACTGAGGTGTGATGCTGGCTGCAGGACAGGGACCTAGATTCTATTCCTAGGGGATTGGCACCCAGTTACCACACAATAGCCACCCCAGCTTGGCCACAGATTTGACATTCCATGGCCTCAGTGTCTAAACCTGGAAAACAAAGGTGCCTGCGCCTCTCTCTCCGCCACCCACCCCGCCTAGGGGCTGTGATTCAGTCAGTGAGGAGTGGGGTGTGGAGCGAGGCGGAGACCCACAGCCCTGGTCCCCAGGGGCTGCCGTGGTCCATTCTGTGGTTTGCTGTGCCCTACACACACACAGTGGACGACAGTCTCTGCACAGATCCAAGATCTTTTCGTTACATCAGCGTTGACACATGGCCTCACGGTTGTATTGTCCCTAAAAACGGCACCCCTGGTTCATCTTGCAGAGGACAGTGGGCCAGACTCTTTTCCTGAACTTTGGATGAAGGTGTCATAGTAACTATTTATTAATAATAAGACTAACCCGTGGGCTCTTCAGACATACGATCTCCTAGAATTCTCACTGTAACCCTGTGAGGTTCTTACAATTATTGGGTCTGTTTTATAGGGGAGGAAACTGAGTCAGAGAGAGGTCATGGAACTTGCCTAAGGTCTCTGGTGGGTCATCCAGCTTCCCGGCACCCCTGCCAAGTGCCACTCGAGTTGTCCCACAGTCCCAAATAGGCTTCCCCGTATTGCGTAAGACAGGGCTGTCACCCTGGTGCTTTCCTGATTGTGGGTGATCCTGTGCAAGGTCTCAAGTCTCTGTGGCCTCAGTGGAGATGAAACCACCCCCACCCCCCAACCCTCCCCACCCCCGCCTGCCCTGGAAGATGCTCTGAGCACAGAGAAGGGCTTGGCAGGGGTGGGCTATGACCACAGGACCAAATGCTCCTCACCCCCTCCCAACTTCCCATCCGGAGGGGAGGGGAGGGGAGGGAGGGTGGGAAGCTGAGATTGGAGGATCCTCCTCAGCATCACATTTGCCTCCTGGGGCGCCCCGCTTTGTTTCCCTTCCTCCTTCTGCTGGTGGTGTGGTCACCTTCCAGGGAGATAATGCCTGTGTGCCTCTGTCCTGACAAGCCCTTTCGGCCCTATCTCTAATCTTCTCTGGGTTTAGGATTAATAGACTTTTCCCTCGTTTGGGATCAATAAGTACAGAGAGAGAGAGAGAGAGAGAGAGAAAGGAAGGAAGGAAAAAAGTCAGCAGGATTTAAAAAAAAAGGACTGATAAGAATCTGGTCCAGGTCATCGAACCATGATGTTGCCGCTAGTATCTCTCTGCTGGGGGCGGCGCAGGCAGGGGACGGGTGGGCCTCGGGAAGGTGTCTCACCTGCCTGGACTGGGAGCTGGGGTGGGGGCTGCCTGTGGGACAGCAGGGTGAAGTCACAGGCTTGTTGAGGGGGCCCCAGGGACACCTCAGCCTCAGGCCAGAGCAGGTTCCGGCCTGAATCTCTGCCCAGGAAGGCTCTCTGAGTCCTGAGCTGCTTGTCCTGCCTGAGCTGCCTGTCCCGACAACCTGCCATGTGCTGGAAGCCCCTTCTCTCCAGCAGCTGGTCCCCCACCATGTGGCAGCAGGTCCCCCCAACTGCCTCCTTCCAGGCTCCCAGGATTCCTCGAGGGTGTGGACCGTTGGGCTGAGTTTGCCAACCCGGAGTCCCAGAACCCAAGCTCTTTCTGGGTATTTCACCAAGCCGAGTGGAAACGACACATATCCGCTTGATGAGGCGGGAGTGGGGTGGGCACACATAAAGAGCACCTCGCTGCTTTTAGCAAGAATTCTATCCACTCGGTGTGGCTAACACTGATTGTTGCATGCCGATCTGCAGCTCTGATTAGCCTTTGATTAATAAAAAATGGGGAAGGAAATCAATTATTTATTTAATAAGAGCAGTTTGTTTTAAAGGCAAAAGCTTTAAGAAAGCCGAGAACTTGGGGGTGGGAGGGGCCCAGCGGGGGGTCTCCAGAGTGAGGAGGCTTTCCAACACAGGGTTGGCGCTGTCCTGTGCCCAGGCTGGAGGGCCCGCGCCAGTGGGGCTTTCTGGATGTGGGCTGCCGACCTGAGTGAGGGGAGCCACTACAGCTGGAGTTCTTGAGGTCAGGCCAGCTCGAGGTTGGGAGGGCAGGGCACTGTTTGGTCACTATGGGGAAATGCGTGATCTAGGCCCATCCCCAGCTCCTGTCAGGATCTCTCCGTTACTTCTGGCCTTAATCTCTTGTGCGCCCACCCCAGGAACTCTCCTCCAGCAGGGGCCTGAGCATGTGGTCCCTGGCCACCAACAGCGGCTCGCATTCCTCGAGCACTTAGCCAGCTTTCCTCTGCCCAGTCCATGCCCGCCCAGGCCTGCCGCCCGACCCAGCCAGCCCTGCTCCTCCCCCCATTCCTCAGATCGCCTTCTCCTTGCAGAGGGCACTTCTGCTGATCTTTGCATTTTGCAATCATATCCATTCATCAAGGCAAAGATCGAAGGACACCCTGCAGAGCGGCTCCCCAAGTCATCCCCTCAGGAGACAGCCTTTCTTCTTTGGAACATTCCCTGCACTTTGTGCCTTTCTGTGGCAGTTTGGGAAAATGCGGCTTTGTATTTTATTTCTTTGTAGGTATTTTGAGGGCAGGGGCTGCATTTCAGTCACCTTTGTGACCCCTGGCCTGAGTGTGTGGAGTAATGGATGGAGGGGTGGATGCTACCTTTTGGGGAGACTGTCCCCCATTTATATCTGAAATAGCTTTCAGATTAAAGCACAGATCTTGAAGGGAAATGATAATAGCCTCTTTGAAGGATGCAAAGGAAAAATATGCTTTCACACTTGAGATAATCAGATTAGAGCACATGGGTCATGAATTTGACTTTTTTATTTTCTGGAAGATAAGGAAAAAAAAAAAAGTCAAGTGACCAGTGTTAATTTTCTGACAAAAATGAATCTAACCTTTTGTCAATTGAAATAACTGCCCCCCTCCCTTGACAATGATATTCAAACTCAGTTTTCTCATCTGTCAATTGGGATAACCATTCCCATCCCACTGCACTCAGAGGGCAGTTACAAACCTCAGGAGGAAGAAAAACAAAGAAAGAACTTTGCAAAAGAGAAAGTGCTCTGTGCACGGAGCACATATTATCTATTTAGGTAATTATCGATTATCTAAAGTTACTGTCTTAGTGCATCTTCTAGAAAGAGGGGCACTGTACAATTATTAATCAGGGGCCAAAGTCTGTCTTTCTGTTTCCATTATCTGGATTTCGCTCATGGAAGTTAAACTTCCCAGAATTATCATCTGGGTTATTGCCATTATTTTCTTCTGAGCTTACTGGTGTGGGTGGCCATTTCCAGCTTGGAGCCTTCCAGCTAGCTGGCTCAGCCACGCCAGATGCCACGCCCTTAGCTTTTGTCAGGACTGGGGGCCTGCAGGTTCAAGGCAGAATGACATATGTGCTTGTGCACAGATGTCCCCTTCACATTGGTGGAGTGCTTTGAGTTTTCTGAAATATCTGCTTTCACAGACATTATTCCATGAGCTCATCCCCAATTCCCCGGATGAGAGTCAAGGAACCCCAGAGAGGGAGGGGGCCACATTTGCTGAGCCGCAGAGAACCTTAGACCTTCTGCCTCCAGCATGGCAGGTGAGAAGTCTGAGAATCGAGGGTTTCCATCATGGAGTTGGTGTTCCTGCCCCCCAAACCCCTAGCCACTGCCCCCTACAGTGGGGGTGGGGGTGACCTAAGTGGGGGGTTTTCTGATTCAAAGAATAAGTCACCTGGTGATTCAAGGGGTGGCTTTAAGGAACATGGCCGGGTGAACTCCCAAGCTCACAAACCAGATGAAGTAAAAGGTGACTATTCACATGGCAGAGGATTCTTTCATTTCTAGAAAGATTCCTTATAAGGCTCTTCTGATGAGCAAACACAGCACATTTCAATAGGATTCATTATTAAAAAAAAAAAAGAAAGAAGAAGAAGACAAAACCGAAGGTAATAACAATTTGCCTCCTATTTCAGGAGCAGCTCTCCTGAGAAGTGAGGCCCACCTGTTTCTCATCAAAGTGCCTGCAAGTCCCTCTCCTGGAGAAAGTGGGGAGCTGCAGAGAAGGGGGGGGCGGCACGGGGGGGGGGGAATGCAGCGGCAGTGGGGGCGGGTGCTGGGATAGAGACATTGCCGTGATCCCAACTGTCCTCTGTCCTTCTCTGACGAAGGACACCTGTCGTCCCCCTCTCAGGGGGCAGCGAAGAGGGGAGGTTCTGGAGGCAGGGGCCAGGATCGACCAGTTCCCCACTGTTAGCGGCGCATCCAGCCCTGGCTCCGTGGGGTGGATGGCGGACTTACTCCAAAGGCAGATCTCTGACCCTACCAGGGCTGTGGACCTGGCCACTGGGTCCTGCTGGATTGCTCCTCTCTCATTCGTTCCTGACGGGCACCGGTGGGCTCCTGGATTTGGCAATTTTTGCTCAATGGCATCAGACCAGTGTTTCCCGTGTTCACATAGTTAAATTAGTTAGCTGGATAGGAACCTCAGAGATGATGTATTTAGTTGTCAGTCGTAACTTGGTGTTAATGGCACTACAATTTGGTTACAACCCTCACTGTCATTCATCATCGGCCCCCAGCCGGCTGCATATGGGGGTGCTGGGGATGAGAGGGTGGGGCTGGCGTGGGCAGAGATGTGCCAGCACCCAGGCCGGGCCTCTCTCTCTTCCTTCGGGCAGTGCTCAGGCTCAGTCACCGGGCCGGCAGCCGTTCCCCGGTTCCTGCCACCATCACCACCAGCACTGTGCACCTCTATTTATTAGCATCATGCTACTTATGCTAATAGCAGACCGTACGCTATTTCTGAGCATTAACATCTGCTCCAAGCAGCCGACTTTCACTTACAGAAACGGATTTCAGCTCAGTCAAGCAGATAAACAGAGAAATCAAAGCAGGTGGCTGAAAGTGAAGGAGGAATTCTCAATTCCTGCATTCAACCGATGAACTTCACTAAAGCCATAATTAATATTCAGATAACTATATTCCGACACATAGAATAAACAAGATCATTTAAAGGATGCAAAATACATCCCCAGGGCCAGAGGGGAAGAAGAGGGAGGGGAAAAGAGAGAAGGGAAGGCAGAGGACTGAATATGAATGCAGACACTTCCGTGCGGGCCTATTGTCTCCTCGGTTGCAGCCTTGAAGGAGAGGATCCAAGCCTCGCAGAGTCGCTTCTGCAGGCTGGCAGGAGCCAGGCCACTCACAACGCTGCACCAAACAAGGGGAGCCCGAGGGGCAGCGTCCAGAAGGCAGAGCTGTCTACACCGCCGGCCGGTGGAAAGCAGCTCCTCTCCTTGGGAGGCCGTCCGAAGGAGGGCTGACCCTGGGGCCCCAGCGGCTGGGTCTGCCTCCCTGCACCCAGGCCTTTCCTTCTATGGAATGCCCTGCTGGCAAATCCTTCTTGCCTACGGTTTGCGATTCTAGAATTAAAAATAACATCTCTGTATGATTCGGATGAGGCTGAATCCAACTCTTTATATTCAAAGCTACGAGAGACGGTCCATACCTTATTGGGTTAATTTACGTCATTTTGTTGTCTTTCCTAGTCGGTCATTTCAGAAATGTTAAAATAAGACCCATGCCACCATCTGGAACCAATTCTGAAGCCAGTTGTTCTTGTTGTCCAAAGACCAGCAGTCCCCTGGCTTTGAGGTTTAGACGCCCACCCAGCGACAGTCCCCATGCCACTTGCACGCGCTTGGCAAGATCCTCACCCCGACTCACTTTGCTGTAGCAGAGAACAACAGTGGGAGTAACAGGAAAAGTGAATGGAACCCATCACCTGGTGTGGTGCACACTCCGTGTGTGTGTGTGTGTGTGTGCGCGCGCCTGTGTGCGCTACAGACGGAGAATTCGTGCAAGTGTATGATTTCAGGATGTATCTATGTACCGTGAGCTCGAGGGGACCATCGGTGACCAGGACCCCGTGTGTGGGATCCAAACCTGAGCCCTGCTGGAGGCAGAGCGGCCACCAGGACAGGGGGATCCCGAGAAGCCCCCTCAGGTGTCCCCTGCTGTCACAAAGGGGGCTGAGCCGGGCCCCATATGAACCCACACGGGCCATGAGCGGAGAGCTGCATTTGTCCCTTGTGAAGAGGCCCTTGCTAACTTTTGCTTTGCTCTTTTTTTAATTCCTCTAGCCGCGAGGGCTTTGTGGCTAAACAGTGATGACAACAAAATGTTATTGATAACTTTAATTTCCACTTTGGGGAAACATTCATCTCCTTCCCCACGCCCTTGCACATATGTCCTGTTTATGTCCCGTCCTCTGAGAATGGTGTTGACAATGCTGGGAGCCCCGAGCTGTGTCCTGGGTGCTGTCAAGGCTCCTTTGGAACCACTTGCTTTGTGGTTGAAATTTCCCCTGACGCCTGGAATCTTTTTTTCTTTCTTTCTTTCTTTTCTTTTTTTTTTTGGTTTCCTTGGAAATGACTCTCTGAATCACAGTGTTTGCAGCAATGGGGGGGGCGAGGTGGGAGGATATTCCCTGGAGGGGTGTGGGGAGGGGTGGGGCCAAACAGGCTTCCCCAGGGAATGCTGAGAGCTGCACAGGCCAGTGTGGCTGTGGGGTGAGGCTGGGGGTCTTCAGGAGCCCCTGGGAACAAGCTTTAGGGCCAAAGGTGGGTTGGACCCTGGACAACCGGGAACCATTTCTTCCCTGGAGCCTGTCTGCCCACCCCTTCTCTAAGGGAATTGGCCAAGTGACAGCCATCTTCCCAGCCTGAGCTCGGTGTCTCAGCTACAGGGCTCCCCTGCCACACGAGGTGAGGCAGGTGTTGCCATTTGTATTGGCAGAGGCTGACTTGGAGCCAGAGAGGTTGGGGACCCCCCACCCCTGAGTTCGTCAGCGGCAGAGATAGGCCTGCAGGTCCTCCCCCTCAGCCTGGCAAGTCTGACGCGCTCTGCCCCGCTCCCGTGCACCCCCGCACGACCTGCAGACATGCACATCTGCCTTGCAAAGCCACAGGCTCACGCCAACCACCGCTGCCACCTGTCTGACTCGCTCGTGCACACACAGCTCCATGGGCCTGGAGGAAGATGAGGATGACACCCCCGGCTGGCACGAGCTGGGTGCTGCGGGCGGAAGGATCCCCACCTTGCTGGGGTATGCGGGCTGACTGACTTCACAAGATTCACAGGCACAGAAGCGGGGACAGACGTGCCCTGATGTGGCACCGTCTGGCTTAGTCGTCGCCGGCCACAGCAGGCCACATCCTCAGCCTGGTGTTCCCGACACTCCGTGCCCCTGGCCGCCCCACCTCTTCCTCCCTTGCATATCCCTTTCCCTCCATTCCCTCCTCTCCTCCCCTCTCATCTCCTGCTTGATCTTGACAGTCATCTGAATCTCCAAATTGTCATCTCCCAAACCAGACATATGCTGGTTCTCAGGGCGAGGACGAAACCTGAACTCAGACCCACATGCTTTAGAGTTTGGGAAATTGCACCCACGCTGGATTGAAGCAGGCCTGTGTACACTCCGAAGACCTGGGCTGCTCGGCCCCGGAACGGGGCTTCTATTCAAGAGGAGTCCCTGGGAAGTCCTTGTGGGGTGGGGGTGGGAGGTCTTCTGCAAAAGGGACGATCCCAGTGCTGTGAGTGGCCTTTATCATTAAGGCGGGAAGGCTGGTTCCAGGTCAGGTCTATGTAAAAGGACACAGCTTTTCTATCACGCGTCTGCAAAAGGACGTGAAAATTGCTGGTCTTTGGGGACTGTTCCAGGCTGCTCTCTCCACCTTGACTCCACATGCATGGACTGACAGAAGCGCTTTCTATCCCATTGGTTGTCTGTGGGGGATTGAGGGATGAACCTCAGAGGCGGTGACAGATGGAGAGTCACTTTGACTTTTCCGAATGGAAACAACAGAAAGCACACCATTTTATGTCACAACCGGGCTCAGGTCCATCATGGGAGAAATCTCTTTCATTCAACCCCAGGGAACGTCCTTTACGGATGTACCTGATTCTGGGAGGGCTGAGACTTCTCTTGTCCACCCAAGCATGCCCCTGTGAGCCCCATCTCCACGTGGCAGGTGCTCAGGTGGCTCTCCCATCTGGTGTCCCATAATTGCCTCACCCCATGCAGGTGTGTGAGTGTGCATATGTCTCTGCCCTGTGCCCAGAGGGCCTGAGGCTCTGAATCCAAAACCGGGGGCGGCCACTCTATGGCGGAAGCTGTGCAGTGCTCCTGGTGCCCTCTGCTGGCCACATCTGAAAACACAGGCAGCCTCTAGCCCGCGTCTGGGCGCGACCTTCCCGAGGTTTTCAGGACTGACAGGGCTGGCTGCGGACAGGGCTGGTTGCAGGGAGGTGGCGCTGGTGTCTCCCCGTGTGCTCCTCTGAGGGCCCCGCTCTCTGTACCATACGCATAGGGATATGGTCCCTTTTCCTCACCTCTTCATGGTGGAGGGACCTCATGCCTGGTTCTGGTCTTTGCCAGCTGTGCGGTCCTGGGCAAGCTGCCCAGCCTCTCTGGACTTCATTTTGCTCTAACCCATCCTTCAGAACCCACTTCGAGTACCAGTTCCTACTTGTAACCTTTCCCACACAGGACCACGCCCACTGTGGAACGCCCACCTCACCTTCGGCAGCCTGGGCCCTGGGCCTCTTCCTCAGTCTCTCCACCCCTTGAGGGCAGAGACCCCTTCATATCTTTTTTTCTTTTTGAATCGCGCCCAGCACCCACGATGCTGTCTTTACACAGAACAGGCAGTGGACAAATACCTGTTGAAATGATTTGTGTTACAATGGCTGCCTCGGACTAGAAATTCCCCCAGGTGCTTCCGTGGCTCGGATTCTTTTTCATTCTAATTGTCGCTTGTGGGTTGGTCTCATCTCCCAGGTGAGACTTTAGACCCTAGAGGGCAAGCTGTTGGGGAATAACTGTCCTGCCGCTTCCCTGAACAGAGAAAGCAGTTCTGACTAGTAAAGCAGTTATGCACGTGACTCTCTCTCCCCGGACCAGTACATTTTTAGGGCAAAACAGGAAGATGAAGGCTGTGAAGAACATGCCGGGGCCCAACTCCTTCTCCATTTCTACCCCTCCTCCCATGTGGGCCCCTCCCCTCATCAGCACCCAATCTCTGCCCCACAGAGTCTCTTGCCCTTGTGCCCCTCACCCTGGCCGGTGGGCTGGTGGTGCCCCCCCACCCCCCGCTGCTTCGCACCAGCTCATCCCAGCCCCTAAACTCCAGGCATGAGGATGAGGTGATCCTCGTGTCTAACCAGAGTTCTCAGCACACTCCCCTATGTGACTCTTCTCCAAGGCTGCCCCAGCACAGCAAACACGGCCTCCTGAAAACAACAGTAACAGCTAACGGTTATTAATAGCTCACAGTGTGCCAGGAGCCACACTGAGAGCTTTGCATGTATTATCTCATGGAATGCTCCTAACAACTCTCCGCCACGGCTCTTTTATTATCTTTATTTTATTTTTAATTTTTTTTTTTTTAAGATTTTATTTATTTGCGAGAGAGAGAATGACAGACAGAGAGCATGAGAGGGAGGAGGGTCAGAGGGAGAAGCAGACTCCCCGCCGAGCAGGGAGCCCGATGCAGGACTCGATCCCGGGACTCCAGGATCATGACCTGAGCCGAAGGCAGTCGCTTAACCAACTGAGCCACCCAGGTGCCCTCTTTATTTTATAAAGAGAAAGCTGAGGTACAGAGAAGTTAAGCCACTTGCCCAAGGTTACACAGCTAGACAGTGGGAGAGTCAACATTTGAACCCAAGCTGTTTGATTCCAGAGCCCTTGGCACATAACGCTCTCCTTCAGGCAGCAGGATGTCTGGGTGGTGGGTAAGGGCTAGGCACCTCTCAGAAAGACAGACACACACACACACACACACACACAGACCAGGTGCCGTGCCTGTGAGAACATTCCCATGAAGCCCACACATGCCACGTCATGTTTCCACACACACGCTTACGTTAGTATGTGTGTGCACAATGCTCTCAGGGCCTCACTTGTCTGTGATATTTTAGAGCAGCACGATCTAATAGAACTTTCTGCAATGAAACGAATGTTCTATGTCTGCACTAACACAGTGGCCACTAGCTACTTGTGGCTAATGAACACTTGAAACATGGCTAGGAGACTGGGGAACTGAATTTTTAATCACATTGAAAATAAAATTGATTTCAGTGTACACAGAAATAGCCACACATGCTGTGGGCTGCGCCATGGGACGGCTGTGGGCATGAAAGGAGGCTGTGTGGCCACGAGGGCACGTCAAAGCCCTCAGCAACAGACACGTTGTTACTGTCCCTGCGCGCTCAGTGACGGTGTGAATGCATTTCTGTCTGTCCTCTCCACATCTCCATCTGTCCTGCCATCCAGCTGCCCGCCACTCTGCGGGGGCCTTTTGAAGACCACCCTCCTGACAGTGGCTCTGACCCAGGCGTATCCACGATGGTGTCAAGGAAGGAGGATTTGGCTTTAGGTCTCCCCAGGAGAGCAGTTTGGGTGTTGCAGGTCCGCAACTGGGGGCACCTTCTGCCCGCCGGTTCCCTTGTCCCAGCCCAGCCTCCCAGAGCCTCCCGGGTGCTTGGGTGAATCATTTCAGCTGCAATTTGTAAGTA
Source organism: Leptonychotes weddellii (assembly GCF_054177405.1). Taxonomy (NCBI): domain Eukaryota; kingdom Metazoa; phylum Chordata; class Mammalia; order Carnivora; family Phocidae; genus Leptonychotes; species Leptonychotes weddellii. The sequence goes on along the minus strand of NC_138381.1, from coordinate 32,390,752 downwards.
AAACATCAGCTTATTTTGTCCTGTGTTGCTTTTATTAGTGCTTTTATTAGTTTTTTTACTTTAAAAGAGGGGGGAAAAGGGCCAGCAGCCTGCCTCAGGCATTTGGTGGTGGCTCTGGAGGCCAAACAGAAGTCCCTGCAGAGTGCTTCTCTTCTGGGGGTCCAGAGAACCCAGCTGGTGGGCTCATGCTGGCAGGGGCAGTGGGCCGGGGGTGTGAGGCCACAAGGACACGGGTGATGGGGCAGGCAGGGCAGGAGGCCTCAGCCACCGCAGAGCAGGGAGGAGGGAGCTGGGCGACCTACATCTCTGCTGTGAATCTGGCTGACTCACCCCTGGACAGTTCCCGCTCTCCCTCCTGGGCGGAATGCAACCTTGGCATCCTGGGAAAGAGATGCTGCAAGAAAGGGCAGGGCAGTGGCCCAGGCAAAAGCCAGAGGGATCGAAACTGCAGCATGAGGGATTTAGGTGGGAGCATGGGAAGGACCGACCTGAGCTAAGCTTTGCGGGGGGAGGGGGGGTGGGGTTTGGGGAGGGGAGGGCTCCCTGGATCCTGTCTCAGGCTTCCTGCATGCCTGACCTCTTAGTGGGTCTCGCACAGTCTGTGACCTCACTGATGTTCAGACCACACTGGGGAAGAACAGTAATCACGTCTATGAATTCTGTTTAATTTGTTCTAATATAAATGACTTTAAATACCATGATACATGGATGCCTCTCACATTTATACCTCCAGTTCAGATCGTCACTCAGCTCCGGGGTCACACGTCCACCTGCCTTCTTAATGCCTCTGCGTGCACATCTAACTGGCATCCCACTCTCAGCACAGCCAAAATGGAATTTTGATCTCCCGTTCCTAAAACATGTTCCTTCCCAGTAAATGGACCCACTCTCCACTGAGAGGCTCAGAGTTTCCTAGGTTCCCCTCTTTCTCTCACTCCACATCCAGTCCATCATTGAGTCCAGGACCCTGTAGTTCCTGCACTTTCTCTGCCCACCCTAATCCACATGCCCATCATTTCTCCCCTCGCTGCCTACCTCCACCTCTTCTCTCCCATAGCAGCTGGGGCTTGGTGAAATGTACATAACGGCATGTAGCTTCCAGGTTTTTGCTACACTCAGAATGCAGTTCAGACCCCCTCTTGACCTGCCAAGCCTGAGGCAACCCACACCCCCACCTCCTCCCACTTCTCTCTCCCCATCACCCCGCAACCCTCCTGTCACACCGGGCTTTCTCCTGTCCCTTGAACAAGTGAAACCTCTTCCTGCCTCAGGGCATTTGTACCTGCTGCTCCCTCTGCCCAAAGATCTCCCTCCCTCCATCTCTGCTTGTTGCTCGGATCTCAGCTTCACCGTGAGTTCCTGAGGGAGACCTCCCTGTCACACAGTCACTCGACGCCTCACCAGTATACCTGAATCCTCAGTACAGCCCTTACTAGCAGGGTTTTCATTTTGATTTTAAGTTTATCATCCAACTTCATCTCAGGAAAATGTAAACTGATGATAGCCAGGAGTTTATCTGCCTTGGTCACTGTTGTGTCTCCAGCAGCTAGACTCGTGCCTGGCACAGAGCGGGTGATCGATAACTATTTGTGAATGAATGAATTATTTAATCCTGATGAGGTTTGTCTGAGAAGGCTTTTTGCCTGGGGTGGAAGTGTGAGCTCATGAATGTGTTTCCTGGACGGGCTCTTGTGTACGAATTGCAAGACTAATTAAACTCATACATATTTGTGGAAATGCAAATATAATTTTATTTACCAATGACTGTAATAAAGGTAAATGCTCCTTACTTAAACAAACAATTCACTTTGGGAATAGAGCTGTAAACAGAAGCAATAAATAAACACTCGTTATTGAGTGCTTACTGTGTATCCACTGAACTTCGGGAGCTAGCTGCTCTGATCTTCCATCCCGGTGCTCACCCACAGGGAGACTCCCCCCTCCCTAGAGAGGGGACCCAACCACAACCAGCACAGTACTCGACCAAGCACATGACTCTCGGGGGGCACGGCCTGGCATCCTGGCTCTGCCACTTCCTCACTCTGTGGCCTGGGAAGTTACTTAAACTCTGTTTCCTTGTCTGCAGAATAGAGAAAGGAACCAAGCCTCCTCCTGGGGAACCGGGAGCGTTAAATGAGATAGCATGTTAGAATGCTTGGTATCATGTTGAGCACATGGTAAATGATAAAGACACGTTAGGTGTTCTTCTCTTGTTATTATGATTATTACCATTATACAAGCCTATTCTAGGTGTTCCTACACGTTCTCATTTAATTGCTACAGTAACCCATGGAGTCGGGGTTGTTATTCCTGATTTATAGGCTGAGAGCTCAGAGCTCAGGGACTAAGATGCTTGTGGTCATCATCCAGCTCTCAAGGATGAAACCTCAAGGCTTCGGACTCCAGCTCCCGTGCTCTCTGCATGACACCACCACTGCCTCCCCTTGTTCTTCGGAAGAACCTGGAGCTAACGAAAGCTAACTATCACACCCCATTTCCATTTTGACCCATGAGTCCTGGCCACAGCCTGACCCACCTCCCCAGAGGCAGGCATCTCCCTGGCCACCACAGGAGCAGGTGAGGGCACACAAGGGTGTCCCCAGTCAGGCCGCTGCTGGTGGGTGAGGGTGGGTTGTGTTTTAATTATGCTTTGGGCACCAGTTTTCCCAGGGTTGGCCTCTCAAGCTGCCTGAGGTTAGCTTCCTCAGGCAGGGGCTGCGGATCCTCCTTCCATGCCTCACACATGGGGCAGCCGAGCGCTGGGTGCATGGTAGGCAAGTAAGAGCTCAGACTATGTGGCAGGGGGCTCCTGGGTGGACCTGGCAGCCAGACCTAAGGAAAATGACCATGACATTCACAGCAGTTATCTTTGCGAGGTGGCAATGGGGGTGTCTTTCTCTTCTTGCTACCTTCCCATCTTGTTTATGTTTTCTATGATGAGTATTGCTCACAGTGGAAAACACTTATAATCAACTTAATATTAAAAAAGCAACCGGTCTTCGCTGGGACCAGAGTGAGAGTCCCTCCAGGTGAGTGAAGGCAGCTACCATGGATCTGGGCCCAGGTGTGCCCAGTTGAGGCCCGGGGGGCAGTCTGTGGGGCTCACAGTGTCACTGCCACATTTTGCCTCGGGGAGCTTGCAGTCTAAGGTGAGGCCAGCCAGACGTGCATGCGCAGCCTGGGCGGCACAGAGCCTCTGAGGCCCTGGGGTGGGAGATTCAGGCTCGAGGGGCCTCAGAGATGGAAGAACGAGGCTGCAGCCATTCCAGGCTTCCTGGAGGAGGCTCACTGTAGCCTCTGCAGAGCAGAAGGCTCTGGTTTGGGGGAAGGAGAAGGGAATGGGGTGCATGGGGTGAGTGGTGGGGGGAGGCTGCCTGATCTCGCAGGGAGGGAGGCCCAAGAGCTAGAGCAGCAAGGCCTGAGGTGTCTGGGTTGGGAGGACTTTTGGCATCTTTTCCTTTTTCATGTGTGATACATCTATGATTTGTTGCAGGCTTATCATGGTGCAGGTGCTGTGCCAAATACTCTGCCTAGATGACCGCATTTCATCCTCAAAATAAACCCATTTAGGCAGTTTGTATATTCTCATTTGCCAGACAAAGAAACTGAGGCTGGCCTAGGAGGTAAAGTGACTTGCCCAAGGTCTCCCAGCTGCTCAGTGGAATAGCTGGGGTTCGACCTCAGCCCTGCCTGTCCCACAGCCCCTGTGCTACCTCCAGAGGCCTCACCTCCCACTGAACACGGTATGGGAAGGCCCAGGAATCTGTGTGAGGTGCTGAGCAGGTGGGAGCAGGATAGCTTGGACCGTGTACGAATCAGTGTGTGCCTGTGTGTGCGCATCTGCGTGTATCTGTGTACAATGCGTATGTGTATGAGTGTAGGTGTGTGCATGTCTCCGTGTGAGTGTACCTGTGTGTGTGTATCTGCATGCAGTGTCTACATGTGCCCATACGTGAGGGTAAGGTAGAAGAGCAGGATCAGGGCCCTCTTCCTATGCGTGGGGACATGTCATTCTGGCAGTTATGACAACAGCCCGAGGAAGGGGTTTTCTGGTGCAAGCACATGGTCCTGGCAGTGTGGGAGGTCATTCCCCAGGGGAGGAAGGCCGAGGGCCAGTGGCCACAAGGGGGGCACAGGAAGCTACAGGATGCTGGGAGGGTGTCCAGCTCTGACGCAGGAGGAAGCCTCAGCATTCTGACAGCTGACCACGAGGCTGGGGAGCCTCCAGAAAGTGGCTCTGGGGACCAGGCATTGATGTGCACAGAGACCTCTGCACTGTTCTCCAACTGCAGGGTCCTTGGACCCCTATTCAGGGAATTCCAAGGCCTTGGGAAAGAGGCCAGGATCTTTATGTCCCACCAGATTCCCGGGGGATTCTGACACAGCGCACCTGGGAGATGCTGGTGAGGCTCTGGGTCTGGCCTCGGCTGCAGGAAGACAAGGCAGGCTTCCTCCGAGGGCTCTGGGTGCCCCCAAGCTGACTGCTGAGGTCTTTCAGGCAAAGCACAAGATGACAACCCTGGGTTTGAGCACAGGGTAGTGCACTTAGGGGCCAGCGTGGTGGCTCTCTTCAGAGAAGTGAAGGAGGTAAGAGCTAAATCTATGCCTGAGACCCCAGGACCATGAGGAGCAGGTAGGACTGGTCTTCTTCCAGCACACTGCCTGGAGCAAAACGAGTTCATGCATGGGTGGGGCTCAGGGAGGGCCTGTCCTTTATGTCTGCACCCCAGGAGCTGGATCAGCCCCCAAATAGCCAGGAGATGAAGCAAAGGTACAGGTCACCTGTAGTAGATGTGTGGGCTGGGCTCAGGGACTCTGTGTCTGGACAGAAGGACCGATCCAGGAGGGCAGTGATGCATTCAGCCAGAGAGCATTTCTCGGGAGCCCCACCCTGGCCCTCCTTTGCACTGTCCTTCCCTCAGGACACACTGCTTCCAAGCGCTGCCTCTGGCCTTGCTGGTCAGGTTTGAGCGCCATCTGCTCCCACCCAGATGGAGGCAGTGGGGAGGGCCGGCTCTCTCTTCGCATAGCTGCTGCCCCCCCCACTCCCTCTCTCTGTCTCTGTCTCTATCTCTGTTTCTGTCTCTGTCTCTGTCTCACACACACACACACACACACACACACGCATGGCCCTGCACTTTCAGTTGTCTCCAAGGGCAGCTGGGTGCTCAAGGCTACCTTCTGGGGAGCCCAGAAACCCCAACCCCCTCTTCTTCCGGTCTCCCAGGGGAATCTGTGGGCAGAATGTGAGAAAATGCCGCAGATGGCCCAGCCGTGCATCCAGGAAAGCAGCGAGGTCTCTGGGGACACAGTTTCACTTAGTGTCCCACTCAATTAGGCTGCCCACAACCACACGTGTGCAGAACCCTTCCTCCCCACAGACTTTCCCACCCTCCTCCTCCACAACCTGGCCAGAGCCCCTCAGAAAGACCCCATCCTCACTCACATTGGCAGAGAGCGGCAGGATCGCCCACCCAGGGAGTTGGACCCATCTTTTCTGCTGTTTTTGACGTGCACTCGGTAGAAACTCTAGTCATAGATGTACACACAATCTGTCACTTAAGAACTGGTCCACCCGAGCCTGTTACAGCCCACATAGGCCTGCAGATGCTCAGCACGTATGAGCACATACGTGCACACGTGTCCTTGCCTGTGGCTCACTGGCTGGGACTGCAGTGTGCTCAAAGGAAGGTGGTGTGTGTGCATGTGCGTACACACACAATACCACATGCACACGCATGCACACACACACACATGCACTGTTCTCACAGCAGCTGCAATGAAGGCTGCAGATGATTCTGGAGCTCTGCTCAGACCCAGAGCTTTAGGATGGGGGCGGGGGTACTCCTCCCATGAGATACCCTTGGTCTGAAGAAAGGGTGGGGCTCACCTGGAAAGCAAATGCCAGTACGAGGGAGTTCTGCGTTCTTGGTGGTACAGTGAGAGAGCCCTATCTGCATCCTCCCTTCTCGTTCCAGAACCAGGGCAGAACACATCGCTCTCCTACACCTGACATGCATATGTGAACCACACGACACCAACACACACACACACACAAGAAACTCACAAGACACAGCCTAAATGCAAAACGCAAGGGGACAACAGGTAACCACAGTATGCCTCTGATGGACCCAGCAAATGCCAGGAGCATAAGCTACACCACGGCCATTCCCAGCCCTCTCTCTGCCGCAGTCCCCAGAGGTGCCCACAAAACTTCACCCCTTACAGCGTCAGCATGGCATGTACATGGGGGAGAGGGCAGAACACATGCGCCAAAACCAACGGCACCCCAAAGCCTACCCAGCACGCGTGGCTCAAGTCTGTGCGTGGCAAAGCGGGCCTGCCCCTCATTCTGGGAAAGCCTCACCTCCCAAATGGTCTGCTCATCCTTTCAGTGGTGCAAGTTTAGTGAACTCATTCCCAGATCCTCAGGATTTTATTCTAAAGAAAAGAAAACCGTAGGTTTCCCGTTCTCTGATGAGCTCCCTGCCATTGCCAACCCCTTTCGGTGTGCGTGTCTGTGCGTGCATGTGTGTCCGTGTGTGCGTGTGTGTGCGTTCTCTTAGGACAGCTGCACAGGGCCACTTTCTCTGCCAAGCCTGAGCCAGGTATAGTCCCGGGGATGACAGGAGCCCTGCAGGCTGGGAGCAGGCTTGGGTGGACACCAGAGGACTTGGTGTGCAGACATGAGCACTCGCTCTGAGCCTCGAAGGTGAGACAGCCTGTAGGCCAGCCTCCGGGACAGACTGGCTATGAACCTGCAACTCTCCTCCCGGTTCCCCTTGCCTTTCCCTGAGGCACCTCTTCTGCTCACAGGCCCGGCCTTACCTAGATGAGACCTGGCCATGGCCGACCTGGGTGGCCCTGGCAAGGCCTGCCCCACATTTCTCCAGAACCTGCCTTTGGTCTTGGTCAGATGAGCAGAATTTTGGCTGGGATCGTGTGGGTTGACGCAGAAGGGAGATTGCAGACTGAGCAATCTCAGCTAACGCCTCTGTTTATTTGTTGATTTCTATTGAGAATTTGGCTGTGGCCTTTATGGGGTTCCTAGGCCACATAGGAGTGAATGAGAGGACTTTTGGCCTCTGGCCTAGGACCCTGTCCCTCCTTTCTCCAAACCAGCAGGTTTTACTTCTCCTGCTAGCGATATGTAGCTAATTGTGTCTTTGTTTAGTTAAGCCTTATTACGGAGTGGTGTGTGACTGTGCAGGTCTGTGAGATGTGTGTATGTTCATGTGTGTATCTCTGTGTGCATGTGTGTGTGTCAGTATGTTTCTGTGTGTATGTATCTGTGAAATCTTGTGCACGTGTTGGTATTAGCTGTATTTTTGAGAGGTTGTATACTTATGTATATGAGTATCGCTCTGAATGTCCATATTTGAGTGTGTTCCTATGTGTGTCTGAGTGTGTATTTAGTTGTGAATGTGTCTATATGTGTGTGTAGATGTGTATCTGTATGAGGGTGTGTCAGTTATCTCTGACATGTCTACATGCTTGCATGAGTGTGTGTGTGTGTGTGTGTGTTCGGAGCCATGGAAGGCAGTGAGGAAGCTTTAAGAAAACATTAGCCTGTAATGTCACATGGCTTCAGTTTCCCCATCTATAAAAGGAAGGGGATGCAAGAGATGATCTTTATTTACATCTGTAAAGGGAGCTGCAATCATAGAAATGTGGTGGGCTTGAAAACACGACGAATTTGGGAGCAAATTCTGTCTTCGCGTCTCCCTAGCGCGTAACCTGGGTCGAGTTACTGCCCTCAGAGCTTCCGTTCCCTTGGCATTCAAAGGGGCACACTGACATCTCTGTCGCAGTTTTGTCACGAGGATTTGATGAGATAAAATAAGCGAGAGCCCTGGGTGTGTGTCATGTAGTAGGCGCTTGGTCAATACTCCCTCCCGTCCATCCTTGAGCCCTGATGTCATCCTGTCGTCCTATTTCCAAGACAGCAGGATGGTGAGAGCTTCCTGTGGTCTGATGGGGGTGCTGGCACTTAACACATGACAATGACCCCAGAGATTTTAACTTTTTCACCACATTTTCCCTCATCTCAGCTCATTCCATCCACACGATGACCCTAAGAGGTGGGATGAGCTGGTGTCACTGCAGTGATTTAAGAGAGGAGGAAGCTGAGACTTGGAGTGAGGCAGCAGAGCGGGGCAGAGATGCAGGTGTCCAGCTCCTGGATGCAGGGCATCCGTGGGGCACCCGCCACGTCTGCAGCCGGCAGGGTCTGGAGCACTGAACCCCGTCTGCTTCCAGGGGCCCCTGGGAGGACAGAGGCCTCTCTTGAACCATCAGGCCCAAATCGGAGGAGCCTGCCCATGACCCCCAGACGCACACAGACCATCCTCTGAATAGATCCGGGGAATAGCCCTGTGCACAGAAATTGCAGGTCTGACTTCGTGAAGGGTGGCTGGTCATTCCCAGAGCCAGCTCTGATCTGCCTGCAAGAAGCGGATTTCTCTTCCCCCCAAAAGCCGATGGAGTGGACACCCAAAGCCAGATTCCTTAGCCTCGTCACCCACCTTACTTACGAGATTTGACTCTAAGTGACGTTTGCTGGTTTCTGAAATCAAGACCACCATAGAGCAGCGTGGCCTGCCTCCCAGGAGAGTAGGGGAGAAGACAGTCTCAGGCTACTGAACGAGGCCAGCCTTTCAAGGCGACGTCTCAGAAGGGGGTACACTCCATTTCACATTTGACTTTGGGCAGGTTTGTGGGGGAAGAGCCTCAAACAAATCATTTCTTAAATTATGCTTGCCTTTGGGCCAGGGGCTGCGCAGCAGGCCGGGCCTCGGAGACCTGCCTAGCTGGTCAGAGACCTGCCAGCCAGGCTTCTGCCCCCCATCGGTTTGCTTTTGCCCCCTTCCCTGGCTTGCCAGCCCGGTTCTGAGCCTAAGCTGCTCTGCTGTATCCTGGCAGGATTTGACCAGATTGTAATTTTCCTTCATGAGCCCTTTTCCATTTTTCTTTATGTAAAAGGTATCAACTATAGCTGGTGGCAATAGGGATAAAAAGTGGTAATATAAAATAAAGCACTTTACAGATTAAAATACTATATAAATGGAAGGCCTACTGTAATAGAAATGAAATATATAATTTAGCATCTATGATATAGTACGTAATATGCGTGGTTTGACTTTAAATGCCCAAAACACCTCAGTGCCTAGGTTACATAGCTACAGTGTAACATACGACTTAATTTGGTATATAATGTGTTTTATAGTATGTACTGTGATCCATAGGATTACATAATATCTTATGACATATCATACTCCTATAGCACAGAGGGAAGTAGCCTCAGAATCATTTGACATTAGGCTATTTTGGCATTTGAGACACCAGCCCCAGATTTGTGACTTTAACCGCTAGAGCCGGGAGGGAGAAAATGAAAAATAGGAAGGGGGAAGAAATCTCCATGGACCAGCAATGGGGCCCAGTGGGCCGGGGGGGTCCCTGGGAAGGCAGAAACTCCAGGAATAGGTCTGGGGAAAGGCAGTAGCAGGGAGAGGGCCCTCTCGGGAGGAGGTGGGAGAGTCTCGCTTGGCGGTGATTGTCCCCACTATTTATGAAGCCAGATGAGGAGCTATAGGGCTTGCGGTGGCCCCCGTGTCTGCTGATTAGCTGGAGATTATATTGATGATGTAATAAAAATTCACTTTGTCTATTAAGTGTCACCAGAACAATCAGGAGAGATTAGATAAAAATCAGAGGAAATGAATAACATACGGGAGGAGGAAAGCCATGAGCCTCACTCTCTGCCATGGTCCCCCTCTGTCTCCCTTTTCCCTGCCTCCAATGGGGCATGAATGAAGATGCCTCCACCCCAGCACCCAGGCAAAGCTAGCTAGAAACATCCCCGAGCTGGGCTGCTGTCAGGGAGAGTATCGCACTCAGACATGACACTGGTTTAAGTTTACGGACCATGTTTAATATTTGATTAGACCTTTGGCAAGGCGGCCTCCTGCTGGGGGAGGAGCAGGGTGATGAGCCCTTCAGCCGCCTGGGTCCCCCTGGCCCTGCAGTACCGGAGGAGGAATCCTGCGTTCCTGGCGATGCAGCTTTAGGCCAGGCAGACCCGTGCCCTTACGAGTGGCCAGGGGCCTCCCAGCCTCACAGTGACCCCCTCTAGCCTGACCTGTGCCCAGATCCCCCCATTAAAGATGTTTCTTATGGCTACAGCCCAGGCTCTAAAAGGTCCTTGTACGAGGCACATGTCACCAGAGATGGTAACACATTAATGTCCATTAGCCGCCAGGGACACATCTGCCCAGTTTGATTTGTCAGATCAGCAGGGGGCAGGACTTTGAAAGGATAGGAAAAGGAGGTCACTCTGGGTTGAGGGCCATTGTCCCAGGAACGCGGGGAGGCCTGGGAGTGCTGGGGCTTGGGGTACGTGGCCTGGGGGTAGCCGAGGGGAGAGTAGAGGAGGCTGCCATGCCCTGCCAGGAGCGTAGTGGAGCAGTTACTCCAGCTCCATGACCGAGCCTGGGTCTGCTCTCCCTCTGAGACCCCCCTGAGGTCAGGAAGATGCCAGGAGTCAAGGTCTGTGGAAGGCCTAAAGAGGAGAGTTTGCCTCCCCTAAAAAATTGGCTACAACACTGCTGTTTGGGGCCCCAGAGGTCACCTCATTATTCCTACTCCTCTGGGCTGGCTTTCTCTCCTGGTGATGGAGAAACCCTCATTGTTCCCTCACAAACTGGGCTGCCCAGGAGCCCTAGCACCCTTGCTCACACCGGGAGCAGTTCTTCCTGGGATCTATCAAGATGCCTCCAACTGCAAGGCCATTGTCACCCCAGGAAGCACTGTTCCCTGGTTTCCTCCCCACTGCCCGGCTGCCCCCAGCCGTCCCTGAGCTGGGGGTGGGCACAGAGGAAGGGTGGAGGGCATGGGAAGATTTTAACCTCCAGAACCTCTTAGTTTATCTCTGGGACATTCAGCTGAGTGAGCCTGTGGGGACAATCTGGATGCCCGCCTTGGTGACAGGGAACCTGGCCACAGGTTTAAATATTCCATGAGTAATTTCTCAGCCCGAGTGGGCTGCAGATGGGACAGCTGAAGGACACTGCAGCCCCAAAGCTGGTGAGGCCAGCCCTTGCAGGTCCTGTGTGTGTCACTCACTTCCTGGGACAGAACTGTAACCTCTTCATCTAGTCCTGACCTCCACCGCTTCTCCCTCAGTCAGACTGGTGGTGGGTCCCGATTTATTCAAAGTGAGAAAGTCCTTTGTCCACTAGCCTGAGAAGGAGACTTCACTGCAGTGGGACAGAACCGAAATATAATGACGAGACGAAACAAAGCAATGGGGCCCATCAGCAATCCAGCCTCCCAGCTCTGTCTCATTTCTGTGTACCAGCCTTAGCTTCTGCCAGCCCTTACTACCTGGGTGCCCAGGGCCAAGCTCCCCTGGGCAGGAAGCCTGTACTCCCATCTTATTACTTCTTTTTGGGGGGTTCTCTCATTCCTCATACAGGGCCTATGCGCTGGGTACCTCTATATTTGTGGGTTTGCTGCCCTCTGTCCCATCCAGTTATTTGGTCGTGGTGGTGAGGGTGTGTCCCCGCCCTCCAAGGGGAGAGCTTGACTTCCAGAGCCCCTGAGTTGTACACGAATCTGTGCCTCCTTGAGGGAGGACTGTATCTGCCCCATGGGACCCAGGGCTTCCCCGTGCGGGGCGCGGTGTGTCCCCCCCCACCAGACTAGAACGCCTTATATGCTCTCCACTTTGCAGAAGCCTGCCTCTGCCCCATGAGGGGACGTTTGGGGGTGTCGCAGAGACCAACTGCAGTTGGTTCGATGACGTCCCTGCTCTTGCCTCAGCAGGCTTCTTCTCTTGCCTCGGCTGGCCTCGGGGACCCTGTCGTCCCTGCTACGTGGCCACTGCTGTGGGCCAGACTTTTAAGCATCGGCTCAGCTGAGACAGTTCAGAATGTTCAGAGTTAATGAATGCTTTGCAGAGAAACTTGAGAAACTAGGGAGAAACAAACTAGGGCCTTGGCTACAGTGTGAGGGGCAGACAGGGGTTTCACGCCAAAGGGACAGGAGTCTAGCTGCCCCCTGGCTCCAGCTCCTTGGGTGTGGCCTGGGGCCCTGCTCCTGCATGCTCCCCTCCCCTCTCTGCTGTCCGTCACTGCAACCACATCTGCCAAGTGCCATTCATTGAAGCCTAAGGGCATGCTCTCCCCCGCACTGAGACACTGCCCTGTAATTCCTGCTCCCGTCCTCTCTCTAGGGACACACTCAGCTGCCCTGTCCTGGGCCTCACCCTTTCCTTCTCATTCCAGTGGATTTTCAAACTTGTTCAACACAGTGGCAACAGGATTGACTCTAAAATAAACAGTTTAGGGGCGCCTGGGTGGCTCGGTCGGTTAAGTGTCCAACTCGTGATTTCGGCTTAGGTCATGACCTCATGGGTCCTGAAATCGGGCGCCCCCTTGGGCTCTGCGCTTGGTGGGAAGTCTGCTTGAAGATTCTCTCCCTCTGCCCCTCCCCCACTCTCTAAAATAAACAAATAAATCTTAAAAAAAATAAAATAAATCTAACAGTTTACTTATTGAGATAATTAAGATGAGCATAAGGAAGGTCTTATTTTTCCACAAAAAGACTTTTTAAAATCGGGACAAAAATGAAGCGTGGACATAAGTCAGTACCTCTGTGCTTTTCTCCCTAAGTCTCATGACCAATGTGACTGAGGTCCCAGCCTCTGTTGGACCTGGCGGCCCGTGTGCCATTGACCCCTAGGTGATCGGTCCTCCACCCAGATCTGTTTCATCAGGCACAGGGTTGAGTGTGCATGCCTGTGTGTGTGTGTGTGTGTGTGTCCTGTGGGGGGCATTTGCAAAAGTTGAGGGATATAGCAGTTTGGATTTAGACTCCTTACAAGTCCTGAGTATGGAAAAGATTCTGGTGCCCAATAATATGGAATTAAGAATAAAACCCAGGGCGCCTGGGTGGCTCAGTTGGTTAAAACGACTGCCTTCGGCTCAGGTCATGATCCTGGAGTCCCAGGATCGAGTCCTGCGTCGGGCTCCCTGCTCAGCGGGGGGTCTGCTTCTCCCTCTGACCCTCCCCCCTCTCATGTGCTCTCTCTCTCTCTCATTCTCTCTCTCAAATAAATAAATAAAATCTTTAAAAAAAAAAAAAGAATAAAACCCATGTTGAGGGGCACCTGGGTGGCTCAGTCATTAAGCGTCTGCCTTAGGCTCAGGTCATGATCCCAGGGTCTTGGGATCGAGCCCGCATCGGGCTCCCTGCTCCTCAGGAAGCCTACTTCTTCCTCTCCCACTCCTCCTGCTTGTGTTCTCTCTCTCACTGTCTCTCTCTGTCAAATAAATAACTTTTTGTAAAAATTTAAAAAAGAATAAAACCCATGTTGAACTGTAAACTAATCGTTCATTTTGGAAATGGAACAAAACTCACATTCCCATTGAAACTACAGTACTTTCTGGATTTTCTGATTCTCCTCTCTTCCTTCGTGTGACTCGGGCCCAGTGAGGGGTCTGGCCCAGGGTCCCGGGCCTCCCCCTGGAGCAGAGGGCTCCCATGCGTAGGAGGAGTGGCCCACCGGCACCCTGTGAGGTGTAAGGAGAGGGGCGAGGGAGAGGTCCACTCTGCCGCTCCTCCAGGGCAAGCCGGGCAGCCTCAGGAGCGGCGCCTGGCTCGGCAGGGGCCCTGCACTGGAGAGCAGCAAGTTCTCCCTCTCACCGTCAGATGGCAGGCGACCGCTGGTGGACAGGGGCACGCACAGTAGGTAGGGGAAGGGTCTAGAGGAGGGGCCTGGCTTCTGGGCTCTTGGCTGTTCTCCTAGAGTTCCTTAGACCCAGGTCTTGGGTCCAGGAGGGGGCACGGGGCGCTGTGGATGGAGGACGACCTTGGCGCCAGGACCCATCCTCCTCACGGGCCCGCAGTGGATGCGCTGAGTCTGGGCTGGTTTGTGAGCAAGTCCAGACACCTGAGAGCTGTTCTGGGTTGTCTGGGGGCTGTGCCTCTGCTAGGAAGTCTGGGCCACTAGCACTGGGGAGGGAGCACGGAGTCTGGCCAAGGCGCTTGGTTGGAGGGCTGAGTGTAAGCACGCGTGGGCAGAACTCTGAGTGTGTCTGCAGCCGGGGGGAGGGGAGACAGGTCAGAGGAGGATAGATGTGGCCTATTGGCTGAAGCCCAAATGCTCCCTCTGGGAAGGGGCGCATCCAGCCCTCAGAACCTTGATTTCCCATTCCAGCCATGGGCACCACTTCCTCACCCTCCTTTAAGGTTGAAGTTCTCTCCCTTGCACTTTCAAGGTCCATCTCCTATTGTCCGTCACCGACCACGGGACCTGGCCTCTACGGCAGCCTCCCTTCTGGCTGCCTCCACAGGCTCTGGAAACAGAGGAGGAATGATCCAAAGGCTTAGGGGGCTTTCCCTGCCAGCCCTGTTCCCTTTCTTCTGAGGAGCCCCCAGCCACTGGGATTCTCTCCTTTCCTCTCCTCCCTTCCAGATACTGCCCAGGGCTGCCAAGGATGGTCAGGAACATCCTGAGCTGGGGCTCTGGCAGGCAAGGGAATGAGGGGTCAGGGGCATGCCTGAAGGGAATTCCAAGGCCAAGGATACAATGGCCTTCCCTTTCCTTCCTCCTCACCATGACAGGAGGTGAGCCTCAGTGAGCAAAGACTTTCCAAAGTCCAGAATATTCCTGACCCCACCAGACTCTGAGCCCCTGGCTCTGCTGGTCCCAAGAACCCAAACATGGGGACTGATTTGATTGGGTGCCTTTCTTCCTGGGACCTCTAAGTTGAGGAGTACACACTGGCATCTCCCTGGGCCAGTATCCCACCACATAACTGGGGATATTGCTTCAGGCTCATGACACCCCCTAGGAGATGGACCACTTCACACAGCGGGTGCAAGGATGCTCTCTGTGCCTCATCCGGTGAGACAAAGCCAAGCCAAGTATTGATTTGACAGAAAGATATGGATATGTTGGGTGGATAATGGTTAGGGGATCCTATTTCCTTCTTTTCCTGTTCAGAGAACACCTCTCCTCTGCCTCACCCCGCTGGAAAGCAGAGGCCGGATGAGGGAGAGTGTTCTCATCGGTCACCCAGGGATGCCTCTATTCCCCCTGGGCTCCTTCCAGGAGTTCAAGACCATGAAGCCTCTGGGACTAAGGTCCCCCTCTCCCACCATGGCAAGCACTACCAACATCGTCGCCTCTCCGTATATTCTTAGAACCAGTCAATATGATTAATTTTACATGGGTATAATTTCCTGCTGCTGCCCTGGAGCCCTCCCAGCCTCACCCATCAGCAGCGACATGATACATTTTCTGGTTATATTGGTCAACCAAGATATTGATATTGTTAATAATGGATATCTATATGCTGACCTTTGTCCACACAACTGAATCACTCTGGGCTGGCTGTCACATTTCTTTAAGAGCTATTGATAAGCCCATTACTGGAAGGGCATGAACAGTCTTAGGTGTGCGCTTTTCACTCACCTTCAAGCATCTCCTGTGAGAATCTACCCTTGTTAGAGGAGTTGCTGTGGGTACGGCAGTGTGTGCAAGACAAAGTCTGCATGCAGGGGCTCATGTGGGGAGTGTATGAATGTGTGCGTGCACATGTGTATGTGAGTATGCACGTGAGTGTGCGTATGAACGTGTGTGTATGAGTCTGTCTTGCACACCGGCCCTTTTAGAGCTGATCAAATAGTCAATTAGAGCATTATAGGGAGGTAGCAGAATCAGAGAGTTCCTACAAATACACTGTGATGTAGTGTTTGATCTTTGGATGCCTCTCGTCTCCTAGGACTTGCGCAGGAGGCTTGGCTTTATAAGGATATTACCAGGTTGATGCCTTGTTCTCTCAATGTACCTGCCAGGCCAGCGGCAACACTTGCTGGCAGCAGGCTGGCCAGAACCAGGCATAGGGAGGTGTGCTGAAGGCCATGCTGCAGGCTTGACTCTGGGGGCATGCTGCTTCCAGCCTCAGTCTCTTTATCTGGGCAGTGGCAGCAATGGATCGGGCTCCACTTTCTTAAGGGCAGAGAGAGGAGTTTGACTCAGCCCGGCTTCTCCACCCTCTACATCTGAAACTCCTGATCAGAGGAATGCTTGACACACTTGGTTATTTATCGCATGCCGCGGGTGTGGCCCATTACCTATTAGAAGGGTTTCTGGGGTAGAATGCACGCTTTGTGTGCTCCTGTGTGTCAGGACGGGCACACAGATCTCATTGCGGCGTCTCTCTGTGGTTGCTGTTATTCCTACCTGCATGGACAGGGGTGTCAGGGACAGTACCTCTATCAAGTCAGGCGACAGGGATCTGTTCCTGTTTGCACCCAGATGCGCTCGCTTGTCAGGGGAGCCCCTCACTTGCCCCTGTAAAGGGAAGCCAGCTAGCTAGAGAAATCTTTTGGATCCTCAGACATAGCATATGAATAAACCAGACATGGATTAATTAGGTGTGACTGCATCATTAAATTAGAATAATGAACAAACAGCCACGTATGGCATTCAGATTTGCCTAGAACGACTCCAAGGGTGGCTTTCAAGTAAGTCACCTGACAGTTTGTAGGTTTGGGGGACTCTGGAGAGTGAGGTTCCCATCCTATCTTGAGAAGTGAATTATTTAGGCACCACCTACCCCAGGCAAGGATAATCCTCCAACGGGCGCCCGGACTCCACAATCGAATCAAACAATGGCTTGGTTCGATACAGTATCATCCATGCACGCTTCAGCTGAGAGCATTTCTCAGAGTGAAATATGACAGTGACACAGGTGCTCCGGAGACAGGAGGGAGAAGTTAAGAGGTGTGAGCAGCGGATGTGAAATGCATTGATCCCTTAATACTTATGTGGATGTGCACACCGTCGCTTGTGCACGTGTGTGTGCGCACACAGACACACATACACACCTTCTGCATTTCGGTGAGTTCTTTTTTCCTCTATCGACACTCCCCATTTCAGCCAGAGAGACTCAAAGGTGAAACTAGTCTCAGTTGTGTAATTTTAGAAATAGCTGCAGAATGGCAGCCCCCTGCCCTCTGCAGACAGCACCCCTCGAAATCCCTGTCCTAGGACAGGGAGGCTGTGCAGCAGGAACCATTTATCTTTAACAAAGAGGAAGAAGCCAACAGCTTGAGAGCGAAGAAAATGGGAAAGAGACTCACTTGCCTCACTGGAGAGCCGGGGGATAGCCTAATGCACGGGGCGCTTTGTTAGTAAGATCTGTTAAGTATCTAGAAACCTTTGATCTGGAGCCGCTTTTAACAAAGGTGATAATTAATTAAAGCAGAGTGTATTGCAATAAAGTAACATTGTGGTCAGTTTATGCGCTGTCCACAGCCGGCCTTCGGAAGTCTCTGTCAATTAAACTCTTGTTGGAGGCCAGCTCATTATCAATTTTTTTCCCTGAGCTTTGATCAATATTTTTGGCTGTTCTGTCCTCACAGAACCAGAACTACGTCTGTCTCCATGAGGGCACCCATTTATTTACATCTTGCAGATGGCCACGTAGGATTTGTTCCTGAGCTGAGCTGCTGGGAATCGCTCTGTTTGAGAGCGTCGGTCAGCTCATGCTGGAGGGGAGATGCAAGGGAGGATAAGAGAAACCAAATATGGAGCAAGTAGAGGGGGAGAAGGCCTGTGAGCATATGGTCCCGAAAACATCCCCTTCTACTTCCAAAGGGATTTGGAAAAGAGGACAGTGACCCTGGGGTTTTCCACCTGGCTTCCAAGTTGGTTCCTGCGGGCAACGCTGAGGCTGAGGCTTTACACCCATCCAGGGGCCACTGGGACCAGGATGCATGGCAACAAGGAAGCCCTCAGGGCAAGCACAACAACTCTGGACATTCCTCTGTCATCATTGTCTTATCCTCATCATTGTCTTTTTGTCCTGGCATTTCTAACTGCACCCTACATTGCCAAGTGGAATGTGGATCTTTCTCTTTAGGCCCCACCTTGCGATTTTTGAGGGTGTCTTAATGGCAAAGAGGAGAAGGAAAAGGGAGAGATGAAGGCTGATGATAAAAGGGTTACAACTAAGTTGGGGGCTCTGTTCCCCTGCCCTAGGTTATTTGGCTAAGATTAGATGCTTTTTGTGATTCTTGGAGAGTCTGTGAATTTAAAAAGGCAAAGGTAGAGGGGATGAATGTGCATCTCTTGTGGAGAGACCAAAAGGAGGGCATCTTTTGTGGAGAGACCAAAAAGAGGGTCCCTACCACTCCCTCCTTGCATGGAGGGAAAATGCAGCACTCTGCTTGGAGGGGCTAGCTTGACTGACTTGGTCAAATCCTCTGTGTGTGTGTGTGTGTGTGTGTGTAAACACCACAAGAGAAAAGTAGGGCTGGGATGCCAAGGGGCAGCGGGTAGGGTAAGAAATGCAGTGGGTGGCGGGAATTATCTCTGCAGAGAGCCGGGTTCTGCGGCTGGCCACTCAGCTCCCAGATGGAAGGTCATTTCTAAAATGAGTCAATAGGTGAGCCAGAGCAGGCAAGCATCTGAAGGGTGATGAGTGGGGGGAGATGGAACCCTTTTTTAAACCTGGACTTTTGTGTGGAGATATCAGGCAGATACACAAGAGCACATCTCCACACTGGAACTTAGATCATTGACAAATCCAAGCTATGAGTTCTGAGGTGAAGCACCGACGTAATCACAAGGACAGCGTCATCCTCCCCACATTCTCTCCTTTTCTCCATCAACCATCTCCCTAGTCATGCATACTGCCTCACAAGATGAAAACTACCCCTAACATCATTCCAGGGCCATTTGCTTTTATCATCTCTTCCCTGGATGCACAAACACACATACAAACAGAAGTTCACACACACACGCTTACACCAACACCCACACAGGCTGTGGCATCGTCCCTCCCCCAGCCCTCCAGGACCCGCAGACACATACAGATTTTCACACTCTCTAGCGCTTCTCTCTGCATGTCACATGGGATTTCCCTTCCAAGTTCAGAAACGCTGCGTTTCAGCTGCTGTCACCCAGCACTCCCAGCTTCCGGCTGGCATTTGGGCCCTACAACTTTCAGTTTCCCTTTTGCTCTGCCTACGATTTGGGGCCTCATTTTCCGTTACATTTCCTTCTCTTCTGCAGCCTGCCTACTCCAAATCCCCTTCAAAGACATCTTTCCTGGGTCAGGTTGGAAACAGACCACCTTCGGATGACATGTGAGCTGTGTAGTGTTTTCCCCAAAACCATCCGAGGGGAGTGAGACCAGCTCTTTCCTCAGTGAAGGTTGTGGTGTCTTGGGTATCTTCTCAGGCATCACTTAGAAGCCCCTCTCCCACCCTGGTCTATGAATTATAATAATGAGGATGATCATAGTAACAACAGTGAGAGTGACGGCCATGCTCAAGTCCCTGGAGTGTGGCGTGGTCACTGGGCAGCCAAAGTGCCCCCTGGAAACCAGCTCTTCGAAAGCACTCTGACAACTTTACAATATGCCTGCATTATGGGGCACATATCTATGGCATACATTTTTGTAATCGTGTTCCTTTGGGTTGGTTTTTTTTTTTTTTTTCCAAGCTGCGACTTTACTTAAGAAAAGCCTTTCTTTTTGTTTTATTTTGTTTTGTGTTTGAGAAGCCACAAACATCCAGCCAACTGGAGTAGGTGGAGAGAGTGAAAGTATGCCAAGGGGGTTCTTTGAACCCAATCTAGAATTCCCATTAAAGCTGAGGGGGGAAAAGAGTGTTAACATCTCCCTGTTGAATTGCAGTGAAATCTAGGCCAGCCCTGGTTCCCATATGTGTGGGATGCGCTTAGTCATGCTTGCACATGGATGCATAGACGGCACATGTGCATATTAATTTATCTGTGTGTTGATTCCAAGGGAGTCTCTTTAAAAGATAAATGAAATTATGTACAAGCAGCAAATAACCACCGGTCTCTTCCATAAATCAATTATTTCCCAGTGATTTTTTTCTTTGCTCCTAAATAGAATACTTACAAACATCTGGGGTTTGGAGTTTTTCTACGGGGGCTGTGGCTTTGGTTTTTACATTAGTTTTGTAATGACCACCAGCACTTATTTTCTCCGGTGAAATTTGTAATTTTTTAAATGTTATTCTTACCTCATTTTTCATATCTCTTTCTCACAAGTCAAATCTTTCATTTTAAAAACTGTAGGTGTGTGCCCCACCATTCTACCAGTGTCTTTCCCTGGACAGATTGAAGTTTTATTTTTCAAAGTAAATTTTTTTTAAAGTTCATCTTTAATTGAGCTGATGCCCATGCTGATACTTCCAGCTTCACTGTCTCTTAGACTCATCTGAAATCAAATAGAGCCTCACTGGCTTTAATTCACCTATCTAAGGAAATAAAAACAAAACCAAGGAGCCCTCTCGGCTAAAGTCAAGCAGTGGAAACTCGATGTTCTGAGAATTGCTACATCTTAAATGAAAATATGAGACACGATTTTATGAAGATGGTCAAGAATCACCAAAACAACCATAACACTTGCCATTTCCCTTTCTCCCAGCTGCACCTCAAACCCAGGGGCTTCAGGCACTTCTTACTCAGGTACCATTGAAATGAGAGGTTGTGTATCTGGTGATGAGTCTATTTTCAAATGACATACTCTCCGGAGTTCAACCCACACAAGGTTCCATTACTCTGTGCCCACCCTCCCTCTGGATGTAGTGTGGAAGTATAAGGGGCAAAAGTCCCTGCAGCTGTGGCTCCTGGGTTGGGAGCACTCTGGGGCTGCCAGTAGACTCGATTTTCCTCCATGCAGTGGGGGAAGATCTCAGTGCAGAGTGGTTACCCAGGCACAGATCTGTTCTGACTGGTTAACAAGAGGGACTGTGATATGGGCTTGACTGTTTAGATTTAAATGCATCGCAGGCTCCGGGAACGAGCACACATCAGTAGTAAAGGCTGTTTAAACCTTTGGGGACAGCCCTATGTTTAGATTACATTAATTCATAAATATCATCCACTTAAATTGGACTTAAATGACTTCAAAGATAATGCATTATAATATGGCTATCCAGAGAGCACTAGTCTTTATGTCTCCCAGTAACTCAGTCTTTGCTGCCTCCTATCCTGCTAGACAAGACCAAAGTTATGAATGGATTGCTGGCTTGTTCATGTGTGATCCACGGACTGTGTATGTGTGTGTGTTAGCAGGCATGGGTATGCG
Organism: Leptonychotes weddellii; assembly: GCF_054177405.1. Taxonomy (NCBI): domain Eukaryota; kingdom Metazoa; phylum Chordata; class Mammalia; order Carnivora; family Phocidae; genus Leptonychotes; species Leptonychotes weddellii. Next base: position 32,369,615 of record NC_138381.1, on the reverse strand, counting down.
TATGTATGTATTTTCAGTCACTGCTTCTGTTTGTTCTCCAGGAAATAAAAAGAAGAAAAGAGAAATAAATGTAAAGTGAGAGAAGGAAAGAATTAGACTAGTGGGTGACCTCTTCCTTTCCCCAAGGGAGAAAAATTCTATACGAAGGGGAAAAATTGGTCCTCAGCTCACTTCTGTTGCTACCTAGAGTTTGCCTCTCTCCTCTTTAATCAATAGTACAATATCTTTCTCTTTGGAACCTGGAAAAAACAATCTTTCTCAAAGTGCTTCTAATGGGGCGAGAAAAGAAGACTCTGAGTTAGCCCAGAGAGTTTGCATTAAACTGGGTTTTCCTCTTTAGGTGTTATTTCTTTGAATTGTAATTCTGGGCTTTTTTTCTTCCTTTCTCTCTCTGCGTAGCACCCAGATCTCCCCCAGCCCCTGCCCAAGTGCTTTCTGGTCTCCAGGGGGTGAATTTACCTTTACAATAATTACCCCAGTCCACAACTGCTATTTGCTGCCTCCCCAGCCCAACAGCCCTTCTCTGCAACGGCTGGGTTTGCTCCACAACACCCACCCACTCCCTCCTCCACAGACTCCCAATTTGACTGGAGTAATTGCCTTTTAAGGTTCACTCTACGCATGGCAGGTATTCCATTAACCCTTAGAACTCCTTCCTTCTTTAGTTACCTGAAATGGCAGGTGGCCAACAAATGGATACCCACCTGAAATCTCATGCATTTAATTTAATTTTTACTTATTTTTCTCTTCTTTTCTCTTCTTCTCTTTCTTTCTTCCTTTTTTCTTTCTTTCTTTCTTTTTTTTTTGCCAATAACATGCAGATGCCATCCACACTGGAGGTCAATATCCTGTCATGTCTCTCAATTTTATCCCAGAATGATTCACTAGAAGTCAGAAATTCAAGAAGGGGAACGAAAGAGCCACAAACATGCCCTGAAACCAGGCTTAACAAAGGCATGTTTCTATCCCTAGCTTCATGTTGTCAATTTAGAGTTGGGGAAAATTTAGAAGCCAAATGCAGCCCTCATTCTTCAAGCCTCATCATGCTTTCTGACTTAAAAGTAATTAATCACCAATGGCAAGCAAGTAATTTTTTAAGGTGGCCGGAGGCTTATTTTATCAGGATTAGCTAATAAATCAGGCTGTATCTCTGAAAGAGGAGTTCAAACTCTTCTAGGACTGAATAAACCAGACCTTAGAGATTGTCTCATTTATTCAGCTCTCCTGGAGCTCCCAGGCACTGTTAGAGACATTGTGGCCCAACCTTGCCTATAAAAATCCGAGGGATAGAGAGGCAGGAAGTTTCATAGGGAAAAATATATATGCTCAGGCTCTGAAGGGTGAGCTGCGACAACGAGACACCCAGCATGCCGGAGCCAATGGGCCTGCCTGCGACTGACTGAGCCAGTTTAGGGGAAGAATTATTTAGAAAATGAAGTTTTGCTTGTTCTAGGAATCCTGGCCAGATATGTGATTGTATATATATGATACATATGAAATAACTATAATATAACCTTCTCTAGCTTCCTGATGCAAATGATGATAATTCTACTTCTTTGCTGTAATACAGGGGAGTCCAAATAACATCAAAAACATAGTGATGATACCAGCAAGGGATTATGAGAAGAAACCAAGGAATATTGTTAAAGTTTATCTTCATTTGAAATAAAGAAGTAAATAAAGTGCTCCAAACCCAGATCTCTTAAGAAGCTCAGCTCTCCACAACTGTCTTTTGCCTCTGGTGGGTTCTGATTTTTTTTTTTAACTTTAAAATCTTAAATCACCACAAGAACTGATCATTAAGATAGGCAAAAGATTTCCCTATTTATGCTTTTTAAATTTTCATTATTACTATTTTAAATCTGGGGACATATTAGAATGACAAAGGTTTGATACAAACCTTGATTAGCTTCCAGGGAGCTTGATTGGAAAGGGAAAAACTACAAAGATATGGTTGACTTGAGAGGGAGGGGGGAAAAAAGGAAACAAATGTTATTTCAAAGACTGCCTCCCCATTTCACCTTTCCAGGCTCTCTTCTGATCAGACAGACATTTTCTCCATATTGGAGAAAGGTTGGTTTGTCTCTCCATTACAGCCCCCACCCTCACCCCACCCCAACAAACCCAGTATATTTCCATTCTGCTGTGTTTCTGTGCTACTCAACATGCCATTAACTTTAAGATTTACTCCTCAGCAGGCAAGCTGGAAGATGCTAAAGCCAATAAAAACTGCTCTCTGGGACTCCAACTATGAAGAGTTTGGAGCTCTGCTTAGTATTCGGATGAAGGGAGGGCTGGAGGAGGGAGGGAGGTTGTGATAGTGAAAACCACTGCTGCTTAGAGAGCCAGACAGCTCTGTGCTCTGCACCTAATGTGCCGGAGGATCAGCTCTGTTCATAGCCCATTTGTGGCCAAGGATGAGGCTGCTCTCTCTGTGTGGGTGGGTGTGCGTGTGCGTGTGTGTGTTTTCATCTTTAAAACCACCAGCTCTAACACAGGATCTTCAGTGGCTCTCCACACTACTGTTTATTAAAAACGGAACGTCCATACACATCCCTTACAACTTCCTTAGCCTGGTGCTCCTTCCCTGCTTGACGATCAATCTCTCTCAGAAAGCATTTAACTTGCCCACACAGCTCCAGCCCGGATTAATCCCCACTGCACATCCTATACATTACTGTTAGGGAGCGGAGCACTGGGCTAATTTCGTCACCCACCAGCCACCCACACACATTCTACAACTGAACACGTTTGGGGATCTGCCTTAAAGATAATAAAACAAGGAGAAAACAGGCAGGCTGCAGACAATTCTCATGACCACTTTCCTAAAAAGTTGCTGGGTTTTAATTCTTTGATTATTCTGTCTCCCCCTCCCCCAAGCACTCACTAGCGATGATTGCTTCGAGGGAGAGCAATAATGGACTATAAACCTCTCTGCATGGTGAGTTTGGGATAATTTAGGCTACACCCTTCAAAATGCATATCTTGCACACACAGATTTTTTCCCCCCAAAGCTCCGCTTTCCTGAGAAGGGGATCATTCAGGCTTCCCCGACCCCCCACTCCACCCAGGGGATGGCTGGTTCCTTGCTAAATCTTGCCTTAGGTTTTGTCCCTCCTTCCTTCAAACATCAAACACCCCCTCCCCCACCACAACCGGATTATTGAGGCACATAGCTCGACAGGGAGAGTTTACTGTTAAATTGATAGCAAAATAAAAATATCTGCCCGAATTTGTCACCTCTCTTCTTTTTAGACGGCTGCGCTCCTGCTACTCTGGCCAGGAGCGGAGAAGGAGGAGACCATCTCCTCTTAATATTTTCAGCACCACGGCGATGGACAGCACCCTCGGTCCCTGGCCCGCTGAACGCCCGCCAGTCTGCTCAGCGTCCCAGGCTTGGCCAGTGCAGCTGTCCCCGTCCCAATCTTTCAAGTCGCTGCACCCAAAAATCCAAGCCCCGTTTCCCCTCGATCCTCTCTCTGTTTCTTTCCATATTCTGCTTCCGTTGCTCTCCCCACCGCACCGCTTCTATCAGCTCCTCGCCCAAAACCCAGCCTTGCCCCAGCGAACAGCTCCCCACGCACCCCAGTCCTGGTCTCTGCTGCCCGAGCGCCTCCCTCCTCGGCGTCCGCCCGAGGCTCCCTCTCGCGCAGTCTCCCGCTTGTCCGTCGCCGGCCGGCCGGCCCGCCCGCTCCTTCTCCCCGGCAAAGTTGGGAGGGAAAGGTGCACTCACCTTTGTGCATGCCTGTGAACCTGTCCTTCAGAACCGTAAGCTCGTAGATCTTGCCGAACTCCTCGAAGAGGGGCTTGAGGTCCTTCTCATCCAGGTTGCGGGGGATCTGCCCAATGAACAGCTTGATGGCATCGTGGTCCTTCATGGGAATGGTCGACGGGTTCCCCGGGCTGTGGCTTAATCCGTTCATGTGCCCGGCGCTGCCCGGGCTGCTGCCGAGCCCGTTGGTACTGAGGCTCGCGTTGTCAGCCTGTCCGTTTGCTAACGTGGCCATCTTTATATACATAGAGAAAATCTTCTTTCCTTTTATTCTTTCTCGCTCGCACTCTCTCGCTCTTCTCCCTCGCAAGCTCGCTCGCGCTCACACACGCACACGCATACACACACTCGGGTTCTCTCCCCCTCGGTTTCTCTACACCTCGCTCTCCTCTCGCTCTCTGCTCTCTCTCTTTCTCCTCTCTTCTCTCGCTCGCTCGCGCTCGCGCTCTCTCTCTCCTCTCCCCGCTCTCTCTCTCCCTCCCTCTCTCCTCTCTCTCTCCCTCTCTTTCTCTCTCTCTCTTTTTCTGTCTGATCTGATTTTTTCTTTTTCCCTTTTCTTTTCTTTTTTTCGTTTTCTTTTCTTTCTTTTCTTTTTTCCTTTTTTCTTTCTTTTTCTTCTTCTTCTTCTTCTTCTTCTTCTTCTTTTTTTTTTTTTTTACGTTGAACAGACAGGATCTCTGTCCTTTCCGTTTAAACAGGCTGGACCGGTTCAAGTTCCCAGTCAGACCAGGGGTGGGGGCGGCGAGTGAGCGCGCGCAGAGGAGGGGGGCACGGGGCCCGGAGAGGGCGAGACGGGGGGGGGGCTCCCGCGCGGCGGCGGGCGGCGGCCGGGAGCAGGACGGCGTGGGGCGGCGCCGGCCCCGCCGCGCCTCCCCCGTCGGCGGCCCCGGCGAGCGGCGGTGGTACAGTCCGAGACAGCCCCCGGCTATAAATAGCGCCAGGCGCATGGCTCTTCGGGAGGCGCTGAGATTCCGGGCCCGGCGGCCGCGGGGAGCGGGTGCCCGTTAGGAACGGGGCTGCTGGCCTCCTCTTTGCCTTTTGGGGGTTCTTTTTGTAATAGCAGCAGGTGCAACTTTTTTGTATTTTTAAAACATTGATTTTCATTTTCGTGTGGGTATGTAGGGGGGGGCGTTATCCACCGAGCTGCGCTCTATTAGGGCGCCAGGCGGGCGAAGCAAAGGCAGGGATGGCGGGCGGGGCGGCGGCGAAGGCGGCGGCGGAGGTGGAATGGGCGCTTTTTTTCTCCCATCTGGTTCCCTTTATTTATTTATTTATTTATTTATTTATTTATTTATTTATTTAGACTAGAAAAAGCGAGTCGGCTTGGAGGGAGTCCGCCCAGCGATCCGAGTGCGCATTGATCAGTGTCGAGAGAAAAAAAGCTACATAAATATATATTATGTGGATAAATCTATAGACAAGAGCTCTCTCGCGCGCGCTCTCTTTCTCTCCGTGTCTCTCTGCTTTTTTCCTCCTCGAATCCCCAACCTGCCAGAGCAGCCCCAAATCTTCGCCTTCCCGCACGGCATCTACCGCCACCCGAGCCACCTGGGAGGTCGGGGCTGGGGAGCAGTTGGGCCTCGGTGGGGGGACGGGGCGTAGAGATTCGGGGCCCGACCCTCGTCCCAGCCCGCCTGGAAGGCTGGAGGTGGGTGTTTCCGTCCCGGCCGGCCTCCCCCGCCCCGAAGCGCGGCGGCTGGTCCGGCAAGCGGCTGGCGGGAGGAAGGTAGGAGCCGGGCGCCTCGGCCCGCTCGCCCGCCGTGGAAGGAGGCAGGCTCTGGGTGCCGTGCCGGGTCGGTGAGCCAGCGCGAAGGACCGGCTTAATTTTGCCCTCGTCTGCTTTACTGGTTCAAATTGAAATTTTTTTTCTTAACCCACCATCAAAGAAATAAAGCCCCCGAGTCGCTATCCGGGCTGCGACCGGACCCGGACTCGCGCGGCGTGCGCTGCCCCCGCGGGTTTCGTTGGCAGCGCCTCCCTCTCCACAAGTGCGAGGCTGGGAGTCGCGTCTGCGGGCTGGAGCCGGGGGTCCGGCCGCCCAGCCCGACTTTGCCGGGTTCCCCACCGGGCCCGCCAGGGTCAGAACCTCGGCTGCGCGGGAGAGGGAGTGGCCGGCGCGGGAGCCGGGTCCAAGCAGCCCCGCCTCTGGGGGCGAATGCTGGTGGTGAACTTGGGTTGGGAGAGCAGATTTTCATTTTAATGATATTTACCTGCCCCTCATCCTCTCCCACATTTGCTTTTCCAGGGCGGCCTCTTCTCCACGGCTTCAGAAGCCGGGCAAATTAAAATAACGCGCCCGCTCCCCCGCGAGTTGCGGGGGCAGAGCTGCTGGCCTGACCCTGCCCGGACCCCCACCGGCCCCCTTCGGGTGTTCTGGGTCTTTCTTTTCTTGCCCTCGGATTACATGACGTTATTAGACAGTATGTTTAAAATTTTATTTAAAGAAATGAGACCCCATCCGCCTGAAAACCGAGATCAAGCCCGTTTGGTTCAACCACAACGCGGAGCTCTCCGGCGCCAGGAGGAGGCCCGAGGAGGCCCTGAGGTTCGCAGCCCCAGGCCCCGAGCCCACCTGGGACACCTCTCCCTGAGGATCCAGGGCGAGTGACCAAACAGCAAGTACAATTCTGAGAACTGTGGAACTTCCTCCTTTCATTTTAAGATTCTCCTGTCTTTTCTTGATGGAATCGTGTGTAAGTATAGTTGATTCATAACTCGGTTCTGGGCTTACATTATCCAGTGTTATATGATGGCCTAAGAATCGCACACGTTGATGGAATCGAACAGAAACTCACACATAGAGCCTCTCTGCAGTGTAGCTGTGTGCTCCGTGTGCCTGTGAAGTGCTGTAATAGGGAGGTATGGCCCTGGTAGGCACATGGAGGGTTTGAGCTGGTGGCTTGGAGGTGCGTGCATATGTCTTGTCAGCACTGTGGGTACTTTTGTGGATGCGGTGTGGATGTGTACATAGACCCTGTTTGTATCCACAGTCTGCCTGTGTGTGTGTGTGTGTGTGTGTGTGTGTACCTACCAGGCTGAGACCGCTTCCTCACCTTTCCCTCAGGACACATCAGCAGAGGCCAATATCTTTGTCCAAAATATCTCCTCTAACATCATCTTGTGGTGCTGGCGCTTACCTCCCAAGATCTCACAATGGAGTGGAATCTATTTTCTGCCCTAACAGGGGAGTGTAGGAGAGTAATTCCTTCTTAAGGTCTCTCTTTCTCTCCCTGCCCCCCAAGTCCATCCTTAAATCCTTAAAGCCTTAAGGCCAAGGGAGGTCTGGGGGAAGAGAAGGGAGTGAGCTGGGGTCAGGGGCTGGGAAAGGAGGGGCCTGCACAGGGGAGGGCAGCTGTGGTTTATCTTCCACTTCTTCCTGCCACCACCCCAGCCCCGCCCAGGTCCAAGTAAATTATTCGCAGGTGTTTCATTATTCATATTATTATTAATAATAATAGCCAATACATAAATAAAAGCAGTCCCTGGGCAGGAGTGAGTGGGAGAGTGGAGCTGGTAATGGAAGGGGGCATCTGGTTATTTTGGATGCCTGTGCAAATGCCGAACGCCCACCATAAGGTGTAGCATCATCTCTCTCCAGGACTGCGCCTTCCCCCCCCCCCTCCACACCACAGCCCTCTCCCTGTGTCTCTCCACATGTGGACCCAAAGGTGTGGATAGCTCCTTCTTTCCTAAGGAAGGTACCTCACCCTCCCCTCTCTCCCACCTGAGGATGGCTTATTTTGGATTTGGACAGTCTCTCCTTAGGGGTGTGGGGGGGTAACACGTGCCTCGAGGCTTAGTTCTCTGGCCCCTATGTGGTGAAATGCCCCACCAGTCCCCACATTGCTGGGGCCGAAGCAACCAGGACACCAGGCCCCATATAACTGAGCTACCCTGTGTAAACAGCGGCAGAAGCTGCTTCTGCCAAGGCATTGATCTCTTAAAGGCACAGAGCTTGGATCTCTTAGGCTCCTACTGCTTTGGCACAGCAGAGTATTGGGGATAAAAAAACACAGACAGGTGTCTCAAACTAATGTAATAAAGGAGCAGGACCCTGGAGATAATAGTAAGAAACATGGTTAGGTTGCCTCTTTGGTATCCTTGCCCTTGATAGTCTAAAGAAAGACTTGAACTAATTTTTTTTTTTTAACCTTAGATCATCAAATAGAAATGTAACTAGGGAAAGATGGGGGCAAAGTATTGCTCCCTGTGGCATTTAAACAGATTTAAAACTTTTTCTTCAAGTGCCACTTCATGGCCACAATGATTCCCTCCACTGAAAGGGAGAAGGCTGGCAAATGGAAGTGGGAGCTGGGAACAGTCGCTTCTCATTTTCTCTCTGCGCTTGGGGTTTACATTTTTGTTGCTGATTCATCTACGGGGATATCACGAAGCCCTGTGTGGTGGGGATCTTGGCTCAGATGGTGTAGTTTTGCAGGCCTTACCATGACCTCCTGCTCCTCACTTCCCTCTGGTCCTCCCCCTCAAGGGAGCAGGAAGCCCTCTTTGTGTTCAGCTTCCCTTCCCTTCCCTGGGGCCACCCTCACTCTCCTTCCCAATGGCACCCACTGCATTCTGCAGCCCTGGCCGTGGCCTCACACCCTGAGGCCTGCTTTGGCTGTCCTGCCTACGAATCTTCTCTCTCCATCTAGATTGTGAACCGGTGAAGGGCAGGAACCTGGTAATCTGGCCCCTCCTCCTCCTCTGCAGGTCATCTTCGCAGACACAAGCACACAGTAGGTACTCAGGATGGGGTTTCTAGACACCGATGGCTAATCTGGTTTGGGGTGGGGGGCGATGCTGTATTCATTCATCTGAGCCCTAAGGATGGGGAGCTGCAGGGCCCCAGGGAGACATTCTCCTGGGAGTTCAGAGCCCAGGATGAGAACACACACAGCAGTGTAGCCTCCCAAGCCTGCACAGCTGGGCTCGGAGGCCTCACCACGCGGTGACTCTTGCATTCAGCCAGCCCTTTCAGTCTCCCACTGGAAGCAGCAGAGAAAGGGCAGGCCTGGGAAGAACCCACTGTCTAGTTAGAGAGACCGAAGTCATACCAACTGAAAAGCCGCAGAAGAGCAAATGGCAGCAGATGGTTAGTCTTCCAGGCCTGAGGAGTTCCACATGCGAGAAAAGAGAGAACAATCTGAGTTGTGTGGAATAATCTGTGATGGGGGGCAGCAGCCTGGTGGAAGGAGGGGCTCTTGTGAAGGCAGGGGGCAGAAGGTGGTAGACAGCCGGAGAGCTGGGTGATGGCCTGGCCTGAGGGCTAGAAGGGTAAGAAGCAGGGCAAGAAGAACCAAGCCTATGTTGAGAACAAGCTGAAAACAGAGCTGCGGTCTGCCTGCCTGAGGCTCCCCCAAGGGAGACCAGACCACCAATTCAGCAGCTCTGTGGAGAGACTGCTCTGCCCAGACCTGCAGAGGGCAGTGAGGGGAGGCTGGAGACAGGGTTTGGGCAAAGAGGTTGACTCAGAGAGGAGCAACCACACAAGGGCCTGAGCCTACCGAGGGGCAGAGCGAAAGGTGCTGGTGATGTGTGCCATGGGACCCTAGGGAAGCTAGAGATTGTGTAGGCAGAGGCACCCAGGGAAGGCTCTCTGGCGGAGAGAACTCTGATCTGGCCCTGCAGAAAGAGGGGGTCAGCTTAGGGAGGGAGGAGGGAGGTTGAGGCAGTGGGTGGAGTTGCCAGGTCTGGTGTGTGCAATGGGTCCTAAGTGATGGTGAAAAGGTAGAAGCTTCTAGAGGGGCTCCTATGTGGAAGTAGATGGGGTGGGCAAGATGTGGCTTTGAAAGCAGCCTCAGAAGTCTGTTTCTGGTCTTCTCCACAAGTTTAGGACTTCTGTGTCCTTGAATAATTTGGGAAGGTTTAGTGATATAAGAAGCACTAATTGAGGTGGGAAGGAAGAGGAAAACAGTCCCTACTTTCTCTCAGTTAACGTAAGCAGCCTCCTGCCAGCAAGAGAAGACAATTGAAGGGCTCCCTTGTCCTGTCCCCGGCCAACACCAGACCTGGCCAGGGAAACAAATCCATGGGGGGAGGGGGGGAAGAGAATGGAATTAGGATGCTCTGTGTTTTGGGAAACCCAGAGACTCCCCGGAAGGGCATAGGCTGCCTCCTACACCTCAGAAAATGCCAGGGCTGGCGAGAGAGGGACCTCTGGGCTTCCTCCCTTGCTGGTTGAGTCCCAGGGACACGTGGCCATGGTCTTATGGGCGCTCCTGGGCTCTGGGCAATAGTGGGTGGGGGTTGCTTTTGGGGGTCTCTAGGCCTTTGGTCAACATGGACGTACCCTCTTCCTGGCATGGGAACATGGTCCTGTTCCTGACTTCTATGCCAACCGGGGCTTTGCCTCACTTTTGCTGAGGGCAGGTGGGAAATGGAAAAGCAGTCCAAGAAGCAGGATAAAGGGCTCTGGAGTCCTGCAGCCCAGGCATCCTGCATGGGGGTGGGAGGACAGGAGGGACCCAAGTCATTGCTTTCCTGGTCTCAGCTTTCTCCTCCATAAAATGGAGACCACAGTCCTCTCTTCCACCCTCCTTTCCTTCCTCACATCACATCCAGGAAGGTGAGACAGTGCCGTGTCTGTGAGGCTGACTCACGGTCTCGTGTAAAAAATTCAGGGGAGAGCAGGAACTGAGGGTCAAAATGGGCCATACAAAGGTATAAGTAAAATTAACTTGTTTCACCGAAGGGTTAGGAATTTACTCCTCATCCTTCCCAGAGAATTCACATGTTTTCCAAAGGAGCCCTGGCCAGGCAGCCAGCCCTTAGTCGGACAGGGGCAGGTGCTGACAGCTGCATTTAGAGAAAGCTGGCAGAGCCAGACTCCTTGGCTGCATGTCCCGCCTCTCCCACTTCCTAGCTCTGTGACCTTGGGCAGGTAATTTAATCTCTTTGTGGCTCAGTTTCCTCATTTGTAAAAGAGGAAGAGGAATAGAACCCAGTTCATAGAGGTGTTGTGGGGATTAAATGAGGAAATGCAGGTAAAGTGCTTAGAGCAATGTCGGGCCAGGCAGGATTGTGGGAGCATCACTAAAGGAGGCCCCGGGGTCTGAGGGGCTGCTGAGGCCCCTCCCACCGCAGACGGAGGGGGCGGGGCGGCCCCTCTGGCTGGGACCCTGGACCCTACCCGGACCGACCCGAGACCCGAGACCCGAGACCCGAGACCCGAGACCGGAGACCCGACCCGCCGTGGGTGTCTCACTTGCTGCAGGACTGTTTCTCCAGGTGCTCCTGGGGGCAGGAAGCCTTCCCCGAGGGCAAGGCCCGCATCACTGCCTCTTCTGCGGGCCTGCCCAAAGTGCGCGCGCTCCGCGGCCTCTTCCTACCTGAGAGGTGTTGCCGCAGCAAGTCCTTTTAATTGTGATGTTTTACTAATTAGTTTTTAATTATGTTAATTTATTGTACATGAGCCCTGAGGTTTTCAGACACTGGGCTCACTTTAGAAACTGGAATAGTAAGGTGTATTTATTACACACACAGTGCTGTGGATAAATGTCACTTTCTCATGGCCACGATTTCTCTGATAATGTTGCTGAAAACATGGCTTCTGTTCGGGCTTTTTAACGTTCATTCTCCCGCTGCAACCAGCCCTCCCCACCCAAGTCCAGCACACCCGTACTTCAGATAGTGTTGGGGTAAAGAGCCTCAGCGTCCACAGGCTGTGCAGCTGACATGATGGAGTGAGGTGGCTTGGTGGTACAGGAGGACCCCAGCTGGGGAGGGGCTCTGGAAGGTGAGCCTGCAGGACAGTTACACTGGGCCAGATCTTCCAAGGGTTGTTATGGGGGTGGGGCTCAGACTCACGCGCCTGGGTGGACCCCTCCTGCGCCCTCACTGACAATAGCTTGGCAAGGAGTCTGCATGTATGTCCACCACGGACAGGGAAGGAGAAGCTGGTGATGAGGATGAAGAGGGCACGTGGGCAGTCAGAGTGGGCCCTGAAGGCCATGGAAGGCTGTAGGCTTTTGCTCCAGGGCTGGTGGGCAGCCTTGGGGGTGGGGGAGGCTTACAGCAGGGCCAGCTCACAGGGAAGACTCAGGGTGGGGACTCACTGCCCATAAACTGACCAGTTGCTGATGATAACGTGGGAGAGTGTAATCATGGGCACAAGCCTGGGACAAAAATGTCGCCTGGGTATTTATGAAGGATGGCTGAGAAAGGAGAAATCACCCCCAACACACACACACACGTGCTGAACTGGAGAGGCACCGTATCGGGCCCATTTTCCAAAGATCATTTCTACATTCAAAGGATGAAGGTTTGCTACCACTAGTAACATTTAAAGAAGATGCCACAGTTTTTAAGAACCACTCCCCCCTCAAATAATTTCCGGATGGTAGCCTTCTTTTAATAAGTTTAAAGTGTTTATGCAAAGTTGTGTATAAGTTCTGGTCTCTTACTAAACAGACACATTAATATAAATTTGGTCAGAGAGTAAAATTTAAAGAAATACACTCTATAAATACAACTGGGCATTTGATGCTTTAAAATGTGTAGATAAGACTTAAGTTGCTGCACTACTTACGCATGGCTGCACAGGTGTATGCAATGTGTGCAGAAAGAGTTTGGGCTTTAGAACCAGCCAGATCTTTAGCTTACCAGCAATATAAGTCATGCTCTCCAAGGCTCAGTTTCCTCATCTGAGGCATGGGCATAATAACCCTGCATATGACTGTCATGAAGAGATAATAAATTATTGAAAGAGGTAATATTTAGTGCCTGCCATGTCGTAGGTGCCCAATAGATAGGATTATTAAGAATGTGTTCATTCACAAGTAAACTAAGTCTCTCCTTTCCAGGTATAGATGTAAGCTGTAGCAGAAAATAGTATTTAAAATATGTGTAACAGGACATGGAGATTTTCTAAGGAAGAAGGCAGCTTAGACTTCTCCTCAGTGGTCCTCCCACTGTGTTGAGGTGAGAGGAAACTAAGTCTCTTGTTGTGGGTGCCATGCTGTGTGAAAGGGTTTTGGGGAGGGAGCCCATGTCGGGGAAGGGCCCCATGACTTTCTCTCAACATGGCAACTCAGCGATGCTCACCTGCGTTTAGATTTAGGAAGGGGCCCACACTGTAGCACGGACCTAGTACCTCCCCCACATTGTCAGGGAGCCTCTACCCACACATCTGCATGCCCAGACACATGGGAGGCTCCCACACAGGTCTGCATGACCACCCCCCTCCTTCCTGGGAAGGGGAAGGGTGGGCAAGCTCTGTGACTCACTCTCTGGCTCTGTGCCCTCTCGCTGAGTCACAGTGTAATTGATCCCTCCCTGTACCAGGTTTCTCTCTCATGTGACCCAAAGCAGGGTCATTCCCAGACCAGGACTGGGGAGGCCTGGCTGGGGAGAGGCAATCCCGGGAGGGAGGGGCAGACTGTCAGAACCTGAGGATGGCCCTGAGCCTTGTGCATGACTTTCCTGGTTATCTGCTGAGGTGTGTTTGTAAGAGTCAGGGGCCGGTCTACCACTCACCAACATATATATTCCCTCATTGGCCTCCACTGGTCTCCCCATTAGGGTAGGGCTGTCTATAAAATCATGCCAATAGGAAATTATAGAGGTCTCTGGGCACCTCCTTGAAGATGCCCATGGTGTTTGTGCTTCTGGCATGAGGGTGGTCATCCTTATTTCTAAAATGAGTTGTGGGCTTGGAGAAGCTGAGGAGTGGGAGGAAGGAGGATGGGGATGCATGAGGCACACATCGCACGAGGGCGGTGTCACCCCTTGGGGCTCGACCTCATGCCATCCTTGGCCCAGAAAGAGAGGAGCCATCTCTCATCCTGATGAAATGGGAAACTCTGGCTAGCAGGGATAAAATCGTAAGCACTGGGCTGGAGGCAGAAGGCAGATTAGGGGTCACCTCTGCAAGGTCTTCCCTAATAGACCAGTCTGGGGTGTGGTTTACAGGCCCCTATCCAGCAACTGTCACACGGTCCTTGTTATTGACAGCATCACTCACCCACCTTGGACAAGTCACGTAATCCCTCTTGGTCTCCTCAATAGGCATCAAATTCTCTTTTTACGCCAGAGAGGCCTCCAATGAATGTATAAGGCTCTAAGAACTAGGCAGTCCTCTTGTGATAAGCTTGCCCCCTCCCCCACTTCCCCGTCCCTTGCCCTTGTCCTGACCTATGAGCTGGCATCCATACTGTGAGATCTGTGCCCGCTTCAGGTCTTTGTGACTATACCCAGGCCCAGTTCTGAGATGATTCCTGCTCAACCTCTGCGAGCAGAGTCGGGGCTTGACGGGACTTCATGTCATGTGGCACTTCTGTGGCCATCCAACAACAGAGAGGGCTTAATCCAGGCTCTGATGGGACTCAGGCAAGACTCGTTGTGTGCCCCTGGGTCACCTGCTTCCCCTCTCTGGACCTCAGTCTCTGATTTATGAGATGGGGATGGTAATCTGGGCTCTGTACACTGCATGGGGAGCAGGGAGGATCAGAGGCAAGGGTGGAATGGCTTCCCGGAGAGCAGCGTGTTTATACTGTCGATGTGCTCCTTTCCCCACCCACCCTGTCCCTGCCTCTGCACAGTCCCGGCCTCAGAGCAGATCCGAGAACAGAAAGAACAGCCTAATTCTCACATCCATCCTCCTCCTCCTGATTATTTCTCCCAATCACACTTAATAGCCGCCTGGCTTTTGGCTGCAGCCCGGTATATAATAACCTGCAATTATTGTCCACTTAAGCTGTCCCCAGGGCCTTGTCTGTTGCGCTGCCCAGGCCCGCACCGCTAGCCTGCTGATTTCCCTGTCAGAGTCACGGCCAATGGGAAGGAAGCCCCTGAAGGGCCGGACTGACAACCTGTTTGGCAGGGCTGCTGCCTCTCCAGCTGCATCTTCTTCAGAGACGGGGCCTCAGAGGCAGCCCACTCTAGCTGCAGCCTCCTCCAGCCTGGGTGCCCCACTTTCCTGGGGCCTGGCTCTCTGGGCTGCCCGCAGCTCTCCTCCTCGTCCTCTGCCCCCACGCATGCATTGTCTCATGTCAGTGCCTGCACCCTTGTTTACCCTTACCTGCCGCTCCTGGCTGCTTGCTAGAGCCGAGCCCCTTTACAGACTCTGGTCCTTCTCTCTGCTCCCCTGTAAAGGAGGCCTTGGCGTTTTACATACCAGGCTACTGAAGATCAGAGAGGTTGGGTATCTTTCCTAGGATCACACAGCGAGGAAGTGACAGAACAAAAATTCCAAATCAGGTTGGCTGATTCCACAGCTCACTTAATCCTTATGCTGGGCTGTCAGCTTTCTTCATCGCAAGTCCTACCCTGCCTCAGTGGCTCTGCTTGGTGCTACCTCCTCTGGAAAGCCATCCCCACCACTGTGGTAGCACTAGTCTCCAGTCCTCGGAATGCTTGCAGCCCTGGTGTTGGAACCCATGGGGCAGATCATGAGTTGCCCTGCTTGCCCCTTCTCTGCCATGTAGATTCACAAAGCATTGCTGTGTGCAGATTGGGTACAGCCGAGTCTCCCCTTCCCCACTTTGCCTCATGTTCTTTGAGCCTCTCTCCTAGAGCTTCTGGCAAGGTCCTCACCCATCTGTATGGTAAACATTTGCAGTATCTCTATGGCTCCAGCTGGCCCTGATAGTGGTGATGACAAAAGTCGAAGGAAGGCCGTGGAAGACCTGCGGGGCCCGTGCTGCCATTGGGAGATGGCAGAGTCTGAGCGCGTTAGGATTTGTACACCATTCAGAATCTATTAATTAAATGACCGGAGGGACTAAAGAAGATGTCCAGACCCTAAGTGAAGACCTTTATCCTGAGTGCCGGCTATCTTGACATGTGTCTGTGTGTTGGTCAGGGAGTGCGTGCATGTGTGTGTGCAAGATCTGGAGCACGGTGGCGACAATGGGCTGTGTGGCCTGTCGGGGCCCGTGGCGAGTAGAATCAGGACTCTCCTGACTGTCAGGCTAGGGGGACCCAGGGCCTGAGAGCTGAAAGGCTTTGAAGACCCTTGTGTCCAGAGGGCCTTCCCGGCCGCTGTCTCACTGACAGGTGCACTGGGCTCGGGCTGTCAGTGGAGGAGGACCAGGAGGCCGATGGCCCAGTCTTTGTTGAGTCCACCCATCTGCCTAGGCCCCGGGCTGAATCTTCCTCCCCAGCCTTGTTCAGGGACACTTCCTTCCGCCTTCCAGGCTCCCTTACCCTTTGCCTGAATGTTCCTCACACCTGCTTGCGTTTTTCAATTCTTTGTCTGGGAGACAGATTCTCAGCTAAAAGACTGTTGGGAAACAGTTTTTGGGTAGCCGGAGGCCTTCTCTGGTCCCTCAGATCTTACAGGCTAAGTCTGAGGCTGGCCTGCAGGTTAACTGCCATGAGGGTTCTGTGGCACCTCGGGCAGGAGTCAGTCTTCCCTCTTCTATGCCACCATAGAGTCATCAGTTCCGAGGGATGCAGTGGGTCTCCTCTCTTGGCCTCCAGCCAGCTGCCCTGGTGCAGAACCTGCCGCTCCCTGGCCGCTCCCAGCCCTGCCCTGACTCTCAGGCTGGAAATGCCCCTGCCGGTGCGCAGTCAGCCTCAGGGTGAGACCTCTCAGGAGGGGCTGGGAGGGGATCCTCAGGCAGGGACAGGGCAGGTGAGGATAGGGGCCAGAACCAGCCACCCCACTGCCACCTGTAGCATTTGGGGACTTTCCGCTGACAGGGGCAAGCACACCATGGTCTTAATTTTCTCTGCCCTGTCCCTGGGCCCCATCTCTCCTGTGCCAACGGGACAGAAGGTCTTCAAGCATGCTTGCTAAAGGCCACTCAGTCTCTTTTCAGGGTAATGCAGTCTTGTGTGGGCATATCCTCCATCTTTGGGGAGGGTTTTCTCCCCATCTCCCCTCCAGCTGAGATGAGGGGAGCTTACACACCTTGTGGGGAGAAGGGGGCCTTGGGTTGTCCTTGTGCTGTCATCTGGGGCCTCAATGGGCTCCCTGGGGCCTGGCTGCCATGATCTCCATCCTGGGGACCCCAGAGTGGGAGTTAGCAGGATCCCCTGCCCATGAGGCCCCAGCTGACATCAGGGTCACAGGGAGCCTGAGTCTCAGCTCCTCCTAAACCCATCTGCCTCCTTCTCTTCCTGTGTTTCTCACCCCAGATGTCAACCAGAGAGCTTCTGGAAGTCTCCCACACCTCAGGCAGGTAGAATGGACAGGGAAAGAATTGATGAAATTCGTGTAAATTCATCTTTCTGCCTGAGCCCACTCCCCTTTTACCCCTCTGGGTGGTAGCCCCAGGTTGCCCAGAGCCACCCAAGCAGGAGGTGGGCCCAGTCCCCAGCTTTCAGCTTCCTTTGAAAATGTGTCTTTTCCTACTCCTTCCCCTTTCCCTGCTTAAGGCCCAGCTCTGGGGTGGGAGAAACTTGCCATGCCCTGCAGTGAGAAGAATGTCTGCCCCTCCTTGTCTTCATTCCTGGCTCTTCTCTCTAAACTAGGAAGGCTTCTGTGGGTCTGTTGACCGCCCCCACCCCCCTACCACCACACACAACTCCCAGGGACACTGGAGGATGATCCTACAGCCCTAGTCAGTCACTCTGTGAGCCCAGCCCAGGGGACCGAGTGCCACTGTGTATGAAAAGAGCAGAAAGACTACCAGTATCCTCAGAACCTACAGTGAAGCCAAGTTCCTCAGAGTTGGCTTAAAACATTTATAATACAAAAAACCCAAATACCTCCCTCTGGGATTGCTTTAAAAACTAGTTTTGATCATTTGAAGAGTAAACCCTTAGCTTCTTAGGAAGCTTGACAGTGTAAAATGATTCATTTGTCCACTATTTAGGTTAGTTGAGATTTAGCATTCATGGTAGGTAGAAGAGGTTTGACCGTAAACCAGTCCGACAAGTTTTATGTGTAATGTTCCAACACATGGGAGCCAACCTCCCCGCGAACAGGCACCACAGGGCACCCACCCTCCTGTGTGCGCGCACACGTGTGTGTCAATGTGTGCATGCACGTGTTTGTCAGGACACACGTGTGAGCGTGTCTTCCTCATTGGGGTTTATTATATTCTCTTTGTGCTGCTAAGGCTTTTGGCCTCTGGGGGTGCTATATATATACAGATGCAAAATTTGAGAAACACAGGATTTTCAACCTGTAAGGAACCTTAAGCATCTTCTGATCCACTTTTCTCATTTTACACAATTAACGTCCAAGGAGGCAAAGTGACTTGCTCGAGGGGCAGATATAGAACCCCGGGTCTCTGTCTCTCTCTCCCGGGTACACACCCACTCATTCTGTAGTAAGAGATGGCTATTTCCTCACTGTTCAGCATTCTTTGTCCCCCTGCCCCCGCCCCTTTAACCATCAGTCTGTCTTTTCCTCCTCCCGTCCCTGCTCTGTGTTCCTGGGCTGGAAGCTAAGGCTAGCACGGGCAGGCCAGCTCCTAGGACGGATGCCTCAGCCACTGGCCAGGCCAGGGCCCGCCGCGTACTGGTGGAAGTGGAGTCACAGTGTGTTGCCTGCTTCCCTATCAGCCAGGAGCCTGGGGGACCAGTGCCTCAGTCCTTGGGGAAGGCGCAGAGGAAGGAAGGTGTGTTGGCCCCACTGTTATGCAATCTGTTTTCAGCCTGCTCCTCTTTTCCTGGCTCCCTCCTGGGGGTGGGGTGGGGCTGACATTATGCTGGGGAGGGAATGGGTTACCTCCCTGCCTTTCCTTTTCTCTAGCCTCAGCCGAAGTGGTCTCCAGTTCAGATACCCCATTTGGGAAAATGTATGCTCTCTTAGCCTCCAAGAGGTACAGGAAAGGGATCCCTTTCCACTCCTGGCATCCTGATGCCGAAGTTTGGCTCCCAATCCTTAGCAGACTCTGTGGAAATGACTGCTTTGAAGTCTCATTGCCCAGAGAGGCAAGAATCGCAGATTTGGAATGGAGCTTAGGGGTCACTCCGTCACTCCCTCACACCCATCGTAGAACTCTGTCCTCAAGCATCCTGTCAGCTCTCAGGTGTGCCTAACCACTTCCAGTGACAGGCCATTTCCTTTATTTATTTATTTTTTATTTTTAAAAAGATTTATTTACTTATTTGAAAGGGAGAGAGTGGGGCGAGGGGCAGAGGGAGAGAAATCCATGGAGCCTGCCGTAGGACCGTGAGATCATGACCTGAGTGGAAATCAAGAGTCAGAGGTTCAACCAGCTGAGCCACCCAGGGGCCCCAGGCCAGTTCCTTTAAGAAGTGCTTCAGGGCTCAGTCAGTTAAGCAGCTGCCTTTGGCTCATGATCTCAGGGTCCTGGGATACAGTCCCTCTTTGGGCTCCCTGCTCAGCGGGGAGTCTGTTCCCCCCACCCTCAAATGAATGAATAAAATCTTAAAAAAAAAAAAAAAAGAAGACTTGCCCTCAGGCATTTCTCTTAAGATGCCGCCTCCCCTCCTTTCTGTTCTCACCAAAGGTCTTGCAGTAGGTGGTGGTTACCCTGAATTTCTCTGCTTCTTTGTTTCCCATTTGTTCTAGAGCTCTCTTAGATCTGCTGTTGCCTCTCCCACTTTACTAAAATCACTCTTTACTAAAGTCACCGGTAGCTCCCTTGGCCAAAACCAGTAGCTATTTCTTTAGTCTTCATCTTATGCTATTAACCACTTCTTCGCGAGATTGTCTTTTTCTTTCAAGAAACACATTGTGTCTCTTTTTTTATTTTTAAAGATTTCATTTATTTATTTATTTGAGAGAGAGAGAGCATGAGCAGAGGGGAGGAGGCGGAGGGAGAGGGAGAAGCAGACCCCCCTGCCGAGCAGGAAGCCCGACCCAAGACCTGAGTGGAAGGCAGATGCCCAACCAACTGAGCCACCCAGGCGCCCCCACATCCTGTCTCTTTGATCACCCTCTACTTCCCACTAGTCTCCTCAATTGTCTAGTCCTTAAATGTTGTGGCTACCCTGGTCATGTCATCTATTTTTTCTTTTTTTATATGCTTTGCAGTCTCCTAGGGCCACCACATTCTTGCACAGTTTAGTAATCCCATCATACACTGATGGTCCCATGAACATGTCCAGTCCCCTCTGCCTTATTGAGCTTCAGCCCCTTATTTATAACTTCTAGAGGTTTCTATCAGAAGACCCTCAGACTCAGGGATTTTTCTCTTCTCATGAGGAAAAAATCTCTCCCACCTGAAGTCCCTATTTTGGTTAATGCTACGTCAACTACCCAGTCATCTCAGCCAGGATGTGAATCATTCCTGACCATATCCTCTCCCTAGTCCTGCAGAAGCCTTTGGTCACCAAGTCCTGCCAGCTCTACTCCATCTTTGCCTCCTCCCCACCAGATCCTCATTTTGTCCTATTTACACTATTGCCACAGTCTTCCAACTGGTCTCCTTGCATTGGCCTTGCCTTCTCTGACCCACATGCACTTCACTCAGCTCACAGAGTGAGCTTTCTGAAACATAGATCTGGTCATACCAATTCCCTTCTTAAAAACCTTCAGTGGCTCCCCACCGTCTCCAGGATAGAACCCAATTTCTTTGGCTTGGTATTCCAGGAGGCTCATAACTCACCCTGTCCTCTCTGATTCCCCTTCCAGGCCTATCTTCTGTCACCTCCCCCTGCCCCCCCTGTCCTGGGTCCCCAGCCCCAGCTGGTACCAGTCTCATCCTCACTGTCTGTGCTCCCATCAAGTTCTCTAGATGCCCAAGGTCTCTCTTGCTTAGGGCCTGTGTCACACTGCTCCTTGTCCTGGAAGCACCGGCCCCTTTCTTTATCTGGCTGAAGTTTTCACATCTTCCCTTGAACACCACTGCTTCAGGGGAGGCCTTCCTTGCCTGACCCCGCACACTAAGATAGGTAACCCATTGTGCACTCCCATGATACTCTGTGTTTTGCAACCGTCTGCATGATTGTCACTATTTAATTAATTACTGGTTGATTCTTCCTCGCTCCCCTAGCGCCAGGAGACTATAAACTCCTTGAGCATGTGACTGTGCCTTTCTGGCCAGTTCTCCAACCCAAAGCCTGGCACCCTGTGCATGCAATTGTCTGACTGGGTGACTGGAGGGCTTTGAATATGTCAGTCTGAGTAGGATCTTGATCCTGTAAGTGGGCAATAGGGACAGAAGATTGTCCCCCCTAGGATGGTGATTGTGAGGTTTTGAGTTTCAGGAAGATTAGCTGGGGAGTTGCATGTAGGATGGGGTAGAGGCAGGTGGTATCAGGGACCAGGGGGGCTGGCAACAGTATACCCATGAGGGGCAGTTCTAAAATGAGTGACTTTCCCTCTCCCATCCCATATGCTTCTGATGGAGAGTCCAAGAGATGGAGTCAATTCATGCATAATTGAAGGTGAACAGAATCCAGGAATGGGCTTATAATAAGCTCAGCACACAACTGTGAAATGACCTTACCTTATTGTGGGGAGGTTTTCTCCCACTTTCTGCTCTTTCCAAATATGTTCTTTTTTTTTTTTTTTTTTTAAAGATTTTTATTTATTTATTTTGAGACAGAGAGAATGAGAGACAGAGAGCATGAGAGGGAGGAGAGTCAGAGGGAGAAGCAGACTCCCTGCCGAGCAGGGAGCCCGATGCGGGACTCGATCCAGGGATTCCAGGATCACGACCTGAGCCAAAGGCAGTCGCTTAACCAACTGAGCCACCCAGGCGCCCCTCCAAATATGTTCTTATTTCATTCCTTGGTCCCCATCTCCTCCTCTTCCAAGGGTGGAATCCAGAGGAGGATATTCTCTGTTTAGAATAACGTTCCTACCCGATAGGCTGCTGATTTGTTAATATTATTGTTATCCTCTACAATACATATGCAACTTTCAGATATCACATCTGGAGGCTTCTACCCCAGAGAAGAATAAAATTGCAGCTGAAAGTGTCCAAAAAGTGGCTGGGTTTCTGAGTTTCAGACCAGCTAAATTGGCAGCTTTTTCCAGCTCTAATTTCTGTGATAGGAACAAGGAGCCCCCTCTCATGGCTCTCTCTCCCCTGGCCCAAACTCTCCAGCCCAGTGATAAGTTAGGAAGCGGCTTTCTGCTCTTTGTTATACTGGGTTCTGCCCCATCTCTCTAAAGCAATCTTATAAATCATTGATGAGAATATTTCTATTTTTGTCTTAAATATCCTAGCCAAGAAAGCCTATGAATACTTTCCAAATCAAGTGCTGGCATTGCATGATGCTTCCTCATTGATGGCAGCCCCATTTCATTGTTTTTTCACTTCTTGGCTCTTCATCCATGTCAGCAATGCCAAGTTTCAGCTTGGGGGTGGGGCCTGACCCCAGTGCAGCACCCTCTGTGGCCCCCCTTTTTTGGGCAGAAGCTCCTTTTTCCCCCCTTCTTTTCCATGACCCTCCCCCCCAGCCTCCATCTTAAACCTTTAAACCTCGAAATGCTATAAATTATGACTGGTATTTATTCTCAGTAAGGTTTCTCCTTATGTCCATCCTACCTCTGGAACCACCACCCTTCTATCCTGATTGTCATTTATTCTGTGCCTAGGAATTCAATTCACTTAAATATCAACCTACATTTGAAGGCATGAAGTTCTAGTATAAAAAAAGACCCTCTCCTGTAGTGCCTTCTAAACTCCACTAGTTTATAAGAACCATGTTTCCCTCATTCACCACTGTATTCTTGGCCTGACACATGGTAAGCACTCAACAAATATTTGTTGAATAATGTATAGAGGAATTAATGAATAAATGAAAGACCTAAAGGATTAGATTCCTTATACACTGGAGCTCCTCCATCCCTTAAAACCATCTGGACCTGACACTCTAAGATAGTTAATACAGGGTTTACTGAAGCTCATGATTAGTCTCTACTGATCAAGTAATATGGTTCAAATGCATCTTTCATGATTGCCCTCAATTTGTTCAGATTTTTCTTTTACTTTGATTTTTCCTTAGCATTCATGTCAATAATTTATATCACCTGTCCCTTACCTATGCATTGCTTGGTTTGGTTCCTTCATCTGAGTAAGTCTTGTATTCCTGACCAGAGCAGAAACACCTGGAGGGAGGAACTATGTCCATTTACTTCATAGCCCAACTGCAAGACTTGATACAGTGGGTGTTTAATAAATGGCTTCCAACTGGCTGATGGAATGGATGGGTCCCAAGCCTGGCATCCACTTTTATTCTTAATGTTAGGAGTTAGAGGGTCAACCCAAGAGGGAATGCATACTATATTTTCGATACACTCTATCATGACTTGCATAGCATCTCTGTCTGATAGTACAAAGTATTATGGATTCACAAGTTTTGTTTAATTGTGTGAGTACATAATAGGAAAAATGTTAGGTAAATCAAAATTATCCGGTAAATCTCTGGGTGATTTCCATTATGTCTTTGCAATACTTAGATCCTCTAGAGAAGCCATTCCTTGATATTTTGATGATTGTTTCAATAACATACATTTTTTGTGTGACTTCCATGCCAATGGGAAATGATGATCCAGGAACTATGGAACTATTCATCAGTCCAATATAGATTGGATTGAAGCTCACCATAATCAACAATGGGGCTTCTTGCCATCAGTGCCATATTTCCTGCCCCCAAGGAGCTTATGGGGCTGGGGGAGGCAGATATATGCCTGTAGCTCAAAACCAAATGTAAATATTTGAGCACATAGAGAAGGATGAGTTTACTTCTCATCAGGAGAATAATGGACACCTCACACTGAAGTCAGCATTTACACCAAGATTTGAAAGAGGAATCTATTCTTACAAGCCAGGACTGTGCCTAATTTGTAGTAGGTGCTTCACAAATGTGTGTTGGCAGTCTGAGAGAAGACAGTGGTGTTCTAGGAGGATGGAAAGAGTGAGAAGCAGTAGAACAAGGAGAGCAAGGCTCATTTAGGGATGCAGTGAGTCATGTTCTGGGCCCAAAGCTGAAGCCTGGGGAGTCTGAGCCAGTAACTGGGATGGCTCTGGTTGGTTGGTTGGAGGCTGAGTATGGAAGTCCTTGGGTTGAGCTGAGGATTTTAGACTTTAGTCAGAAGGCAATGGGAGTTCCTGAATGTGTTGGAGCAGGTCTGGGTTGGGCTTCAGTGAGGTTAGGCTGCATTGGTGAGAGGGCTGTGTTGGAGTGGAAAAAGCTGGGAGCAGGGGAATCCTTATGAGGATTTTGTTTTGTTGCATGGATTACGTGAGATCAGATGTGTCCAATGTTTAGTGTAGCACTGGACCACAGAAAGCCCTCAAATGGACAGTCAATATCAGAAGATTCTACCTCATTGTAACTATTTGGGCATCACTGGTCAGGTTGGGAGGGTGTCTCCCTGTGAGTATTCTACCTTTCCTAAGCCCTTGCCAGTTTATCTTCTAGCTGACCACCTACCTCATGATAAAGAAACACAAACGTTCCCCCAAGGCATGACTTTCGGTCTGATTCCTGATATTCTCCTGCATCAAATCCTGCCTTTTTTGACAAACTGGCATAGGAGAAATATCAGCAGGTGGCAAAGGTGCAAGCAGTTCCATTTAGGATTCATTCATTAGGTATACCCTGTAAAGACCTGGAATACAAAATAAGACTTGAACTCTGTTCTCAGATGCTTTGCATGGGGGGAGGGAGGCACAGACATCTATATAGAAAATCACAGATCAGTGAAGCTGGTGATAAAGAGGGGTGGATGCAGTGCTATGCGAACAGCCCAGGCTATGTTTGAGCTGAGTCAAGATGCAGGAGTCCATTTGGCAGACAAAGTAGGGAGGTATTCTGGCCAGAAGAAGGATTGGTGATCTGGGGAGTGTGGTATGTTGGGGAAACCCCAAGTAGCTCAGTAAAACCAGACTGTAGAGTTTCTCATCAAGAAGACATGAGATAACAAGTATTGGCGAGGATGTGGAAAAAGGTGAACTCTGTACACTGTTGGTTGGGAATGTAGATTGATTTAGCCACTATGGAAAACAATATGGAAGTTCCTCAAAAAATTAGAAATAGAACTACCATATGATCCAGCAGCCCCACTTCTACGTATACACCCAAAGGAAATAAAAACAGGATTTTGAAGAGATATCTGCTCTCCCATGTTTATTGCAGCATTATTCACAATAGCCAAGATATGGAAATAACCTAAGTGCCCATCAACAGATGAGTGGATAAAGTGTGGTATACAATATACAATGGATTATTATTCAGCCATGAAAAAGAAGGAAATCTTGCCATTTTTGACAATGTGGATAGACTTTGAGGACATTATGCTAAGTAAGAAAAGTCAGAGAGACAGATACTATAGGGTATCACTTACATGTAGAATCTAAAAAAGCCAGAATGGTAAAAAACAGAGAGTAAGGTTGTGGTTGCTAGGGAGCAGGGAATGGGAGAATAGGAGAGATGTTTCAGGGTATAAATTGCAACTAGCCGATAAATAAGTCTTGGAGATTTAATGCACAGTATGGTGAGGATAAACAACAATATTGTATTATAATAATCAAACTTGCTAAGAGACTAGATACTAATTATTCCTACCACAAAAAAGAAATAATTATGTGATAGAGGTGCTAACTATTGCTCAATGGCAGTCGTATTATAGTATATAAGTGTATCAGATCAAGGTGTTGTACATCTTGAATTTATACAATGTTATATGTCAAATACATTTCAATAAAAAATAGAAGAAACTATACTAATCCTAAAAAAAAAAAAGAGATTGTGGAGTTTCTAATGGGGCATTTGCGTGTTGTAAAGGTGAAGTGTAAAGGTAAAGTGTAAAAGTAAAGGTGTAATAATGGAAAAATGGAAAAAAGGCACTGGGGCAGGTAAACTGGGAAAGCTTTTAATGTGTTATCCAGGTGCTCTTCAAATCACTTCCAAAGCATTACCATTTTCTCCTACAATGAGTCCTTAATATCAAGCTATGTATTATATTTCTTGTTATGAAACTAAAATGAAAAATGAACAACTTCTTTTATTTTACCAGATTTATATTCAATTTTCTTTTATCCCTTTTTTACTCTGGTGAGGGGTATTTAGTGTCAAACAGTTTCTGGCGTCATCAGCCCGGGGCATCACCTACAGCCCCATCTCCTCTCATTGGCAGAGCTTTAACAGATGGGCTGTAAACAGCTGTCCCGAGTGAACCTGGGCAGCCTGTCCCCACAGCTACCTGAGGGGCTCAGTGGGTCCAGGTCCTCCTAATATGTGCTCCCAGCACTACTGCAGAGTGATGGTGGGAGGTGGCCCCCGCACGGCCATCTGAGAAGTGCTTGCAGAGTGTAGTGGGGGGGGGTGCATATGCTGACATCCACACCCTGCTGGCTTCTAGAACTGCCCTAGTGACTGTGGGACAGGATGGCCCTGTCCTGGGACCATTTGCAAGTGCCTTGGGTCCAACACTAGGTCTTGGTACCATCTGGGTCTAGGGGTAGTTCTTTGTTTTGTTTGTTTGATTCTTCATCTTGCATATATTCCTTCCCATTTCTGCTAAATGCCAAAGGACTAACGTGGGAATCTCAGATGTTATTTCCTCTGCCAAGTGAATGAACAGTTCAGCTTTTTCCTCACGGTGTCCAAGCGCCACGGGATGTGAACTGCTGACCCTCTAGTATCATTTCTCTCTCTCTCCCAAATTCAAACCCTTTTCTTTTTTCTGGTCAGGCAGTGTCTGATGTCTCATTTCCAATTGCACTCCTTCAAGTCTGTGGCTCTTGCATCTGCCTGTGATGGCCCCCTGCACCTCATCACGCACCCCATCACAGTCTGCTCATTCTTTGGGCCCGGGCTCAGGCTCCAACCTCTGTGAATGCCCTCCTGGCTTTTTGTGCCTTCGCATCTTTTCAGAGATCTGAATTGGGCTCCCCAAGAACATTTAAGGGTCTGAGAACTCAGATGGGAACCTCACTGTTAATTCATGCCCAGGAACATACTGAGTTCCCAAACTGCTCTATCAGCTTCCAAACGGTGGGAGCTTTGTTATTTCTTGTCTTCTTAGAGACAGCTGCATAGGACTGGCCGTAGGAATGGTAGTCACCTAGGATGGCTTAACAGCGGGCTGATTTTTTTTTGTTCTGTTTTGTTAATTTTTTTTTGTCTCATTCCAAATAAGCATTTGGGTGCAGAGAATCAAATATGAAATCCCAGCCTTTGAGCTCAAGGGGAGCTGGACAGGCATTTGCTACATTCTGACCTCCAGGCAGGGGTGTGTTCAACCCTCTAGGCAGATCCCTACCCTCCCCTTCCTGGCAGCCTTCCTCGGCTGCCCTGTCTCTGAAATTGTATTTGGCAGAACTCAAGAGGTTTTTCTGTATGTCTGACCAAAACCTCTATCCCGGAGGGCCCAGTGTGCAGTCAGCTCTGTGCTAGGTTCTGACCCGGGGTGGGGAGGGGGGAAGGGGAAGACGGGAGAAACAGAAGACTTGGACCCTGCCTTTGGAATCTTGGGATATAGCTTCCAACCCCAGAACAGTGCCAGGGGGAAGTTCGGACAGGCAGGGAGGCCGGGAGTGCCGTTCCAGATGTGGGAGAGGAGACTGTTTCCTTTTGACTCTAGCACAAATCCTTTGTGATCTCTTCTCTCTGGATCTCTGTTTTCTCCTGTCAAATGGACGTAACCAACTGCTCACTGGCGCACGGGATTGCAGGTCGGTGACTTGAGGCAATGTGAGGGGAGACGTGCTTCTGGATATAAGGGCGGCATCCTTGTGAGGGGTAGGCCCCCTGCTCACCCTATGAGTGAGTCAGTGCTGCTTCATCAAATTTAAACTTAACTTATCACCAGCTTTACTCTTCCAGTTTTCATCGATTGTGTGATGAGTGGGTTGTATTCTTTTTTTAATTTTTTTTTTAAAGATTTTATTCATTATTTGACAGAGAGAGAGAGCACAAGCACAAGCAGGGGAAGCAGCAGGCAGACAGAGAGGGAGAAGGGAGCCTGATGCCGGGCTCGATCCCAGGAACCCGGGATCATGACCTGAGCCGAAGGCAGCCGCTTAACCGACTGAGCCACCCAGGGCCCCTATTTTTGAGGCTTCTGAAAAAAAATCATGGGGTAGTTATATGGTTAGGATATTGTTATAAGGTAGGACTGTACCAGTTCATCCCGGCAGGACCCCTTCCCAGAGCGCATGCGTGTGTGTGTGCGCCCGTGCGCCCATGCTTGAGTGCGTGTGCGTGCGTACGTGCCTGCGTGCGCGTGTGCGCCGGGGAAGTCACATCGCAGGGTCTTCTGGCTGAAGAGGCGTCTGGGAATGGTTGAGAAACATCAGTTACGAGGTTGGTGGCTTTTGGTCCATCACTTTTAAAACCAGCTATGAATAAGGCAGAACTTAGAGGGAGGTGCCCTAGAGGACCTGGAAGTCTAAACCCGGGGAAGGTGTGATTTGGGAAGTTCGTGTTTGTTCGTAAGCATCACATTGGCATAGGTAGAGCTGCTTTCTCCAGCTGCGGAAAGAAAAGCTGTTCTCGGGCCTGGAGGGCAGGAAGTGGACCCTGCGAAAGGGCTTGCGTTTGGAATCCAGTCCGTTTGGAATCAGATCAAGGATGCCTTTGGATAATGGAATTTGAGGCGCAAGCCTGCTCTTTTCTGTTTTACTGGGATTCTTAAGATCAGAGTATGAACTTTGGAAACTTGACTGTTTTTGCTTGCTTGCTTGCTTAATTAATTAAGTGCTCTGGCCTGCAGACAGACTTATAATTTTAATTAGTTGCTTATGATTTAGAAAGAGACTTCAGGGCGCCTGGGTGGCTCAGTTGGTTAAGAGACTGCCTTCGGCTCATGTCATGATCCTGGAGTCCCTGGATCGAGTCCCGCATCGGGCTCCCTGCTCAGCAAGGAGCTTGCTTCTCCCTCTGACCCTCCCCCCTCTCATGTGCTCTCTCTCTCTCATTCTCTCTGTCTCAAATAAATAAATAAAATCTTTAAAAAAAAAAAAAAAAGAAAGAGACTTCAGGAGGTCTGGGCACACTGGGCCCTTATTCCTAGGGCTGAGCAGACAGGTCATCGTGCACTCTGCAGGTCCACCCCACTGCCCACCTGCCTGGGCTTCTACGCACTTGAGTTTGCAGGCCTGAGGTGGTCGGCATTGGCGGGTCTCTGTGGTACTCGTATTTTGTCGGGATACAGGTAGTGTGCGTACCTCAAAACTATTGTCTTTGTTAATCATAACCAGCTTTCTGAACCTGAAGCAGCCACTTTCCACCCTTTGTGAGCTCTTGCAGTTTCTCCACTGCGTTTCCAAGTATGGGTGTTATGGACTGAATTTTGTGTCCCCCCCAAATTCATATATTGAAATCCTGACTCCCAGTGTGATAGTGTTAGGAGGTGGGGCCTTTGGGAGGGGAGTAGGTCATGAGGGTGGAGCCCTCATGAATGAGATTAAAGACCTTATAGAAGACATTGGGGAGGGTATGTGCTATGGTGAGCGCTGTGAATTGTGTAGGACTGTTGAATCACAGACCTCTGAAACAAATAATACATTATATGTTAAAAAAAAAAGATAGCAGGAAGGGAAAAATGAAGTGGGGGAAATCGGAGGGGGAGAGGAGCTATGAGAGACCATGGACTCTGAGAAACAAACTGAGGGTTCTAGAGGGGAGGGGGGTGGGGGGATGGGTTAGCCTGGTGATGGGTATTAAAGAGGGCACGTACTAAATGGAGCACTGGGTGTTATACGCAAGCAATGAATCATGGAACACTACATCAAAAACTAATGATGTAATGTATGGTGATTAACATAACATAATAATAATTAAAAAAAGACCTTATAGAAGAGACCCCAGAGAGATCCCTTGCCCTTTCTGCCACCTGACTGAGATGGCTGTCTATGAGCCAGGAGGTAGGGCCTCACCAGACTTTGAATCTGCTGGCATTTTGATCTTTGACTTCCAGTCTCCAGAACTGTGGGAAATGAATGTTTGCTGTTGAAGCACCCAATCTGTGGTATTTTTGTTATAGCCGCCTGAAGCACCCAGTCTGTGGTATTTTTGTTATAGCCGCCTGAACAGACTGGAGACCCTGGGTATGATCTAGCAGCCAGTGGGCTTGAGCAGGGGAGAGAGCAGGACTGTACTTGGCTGAATCATGGAAGCAGTAAGCAGTGTAAGCTTTAAAAGGAAGTTCACATAGTGGAGTTGGGGGCTGGATATACAGATCGATCCTGGGCTGGGAGTCTATAGGCAGATATGGAGAGCTTACAAGAGTGTGCTATATTTGAAACCCTGTTTGGCTCTTCAGATATAAATTCTCTAGAAATTTTGCCCCTATAGGGAAAAATAATTCCCCCTGTTCTGGCATAAGAAACTTGGGAGAAATGAAAATATATGTAATCCTGTTTTTAACATATATTTTCAGTAATATTGTCACTTAAAAATTTATGAGTGTAAACACTTATTAATTATAAATTGTTGATAATGTATGCATAGAGATATGAAAACATAGAGCAGAGTCATATACTTTCAGTAGAAAATGAGGAGTTCTTTATTTAAAAAGTTGTATCTTTTTTAGAACATAGAACATCCATTTTGGATACTCAGGGAACCAGATCAGGGGATCTACTAACTAAGGCCCTGCAGCTCTGAAGCTCTATGAAAATGCATCTCCTTATTTTCCATCTAGTAAGATGGCTAAACAATTCTCTAAAACTCTGTCTGTTCATTGGTTGTGCTGTCTCTAGCTGTGCTCTAACTAACATCGACTAAGAATTACATTTTTCTCTCTCTCCTGACTTAGATTTAAATCTTGCAATCTCTGCTGGGAAGTGAGCTGTATCATCTTGAGAAATCAGACCACAGAGCTGGGCCTGCCGCTGGCAGGCTGGGTCATCTTTAATCACTTAACCCTTCATATCAAAGGATGGGTTGGTTGTAGCAGCAGATTCCTCCTCAAGAATTTGCCATGGCAGATTTTCTCAAGGAAAAGCTGGGAGTTAAAATGAAGCAGAGTGTGTACAGCAAAAACCTTGCCTTGTAAGTTGACTTTTTATGCCTACACACTTGACGGGTTTTATGTATATGCTCATGGAACTCTCTCTTATGGACCTGTGTCCATGTCTGGGACATGTGTGGCTGTGAGGTGTATGTACATGTTATTTAACATGAGAATGTGCAGGGTGCCTGTGAGTGTGTGAATGTGTGTGGCTATGTTGTGTGTTTAAGGAAAATTCTTTCCTGTCTTACGGAATAAGATCCAGGCTGTTTAAGGCTGTTTGAAAACATGGCCACAATAATTCCCTTTATACCCTTGGGTAGGGCCCTTTTAAACAGTCTGGATTTGTCCACGTGCTTTTGTTTTAGTCAATGGAACATTACCAGATGTGACACACAGATCTGAAAGGCAGTTATACGTTGAAGTTGTCTTCTACTTCTGCTCTTGGGAACCCTTAATCAACACAATGTTGAGGAACTGGGGCAAGCCTGCTGGAGACATGTGGCTCAGTGACACCTGCCACCCCAGCTGACAGCCACCACCAATTGCCAGATAGTGAATGAAGCCATCCTGGACCAAGCAGCCCGCATCCCACCTGTGAACTCTGTGCAGCAATAGGAGCGAGACCGAAGGAGGCTGGCGGGAAAACTGCCCTGCTGAGCCAAGCCCTCATTGCCCACCCGCATAATCCTGAGTTAGCACTAAATGGTTGTTGTTTTACGTCACTAAGGTTTGGGATTGTTTGTTATACAGAAAAAGACCTTATTAACAGATCTGGTTGGTAAGAGAGGGAGAAGCCGCTCCATTGGAGGAAGAGGTGTTTGATGAGAACTTGTAGGCATGAATCACAAGAAGAGATGTAATTCCATGTAAACATTCTTTATAATCCTGTTCTTATCTTATCAGTTTAAAAACATAAAAATTAGCTCTTATTGGAGGACATACTATTAATTCTCACACAGCAATGCACATTAACAAGTCAAGCATGGGCAGTGCCAGCATGCTCCAATAATACTTTACTGGGGCCTGGGGAAGAAAGCCAAAGAGAAACAAATCCAGGGAGGATGCTGAGAACGCTGCACTATAGAATCTGCGGAGAGGCTTTGACTTGCTCTTCAGAAGCGAAAGGATTCATCTCATCCCTGCTCCCCGTCCGTTTCCGTGGGGTGGGCAGCACTCCGCATCTATTACTCAGGAGCTCACCCTGGGCATCTTGACTCCTTGAAGAACAGCACCTATAAAATGAGGCCCTGAGAGAAACAAGATTCTCTTCCCTGCCTGAGGGCTGTCTTTCGGGAACCTGCCTCCTCTTTGGATAATTGACTCTAGGGATGATTGTCCCTCTCAAAGGAGACCATGTGCACTTCCAGGGACAAGACCTTTACCCTGCAGACCACAACAGGGTATCAGGATATAATGATTGGCCTATTCTAGATGGCTCTACTTATCTGTAGAAGCAGAGGTGTGAGAAAATTGTGTGTGTGTGTGTGTGTGCGTGCGTGCGTGCGCGCGCGCAAGTGCAAGAATATTGGCTCAGAAGTCAGGGCACATGACTTTTGCAGTTCCAACTCCAGTCCTACCTTACAAGAAATTCCTACTTGGTGTGACCTGAGGGAGTTTAGGGTAGTATCTAATCTGCTATTAATACCAGTACCTTGGGTCTGAAAGACATTTTATTTCTAAGAGTCCTGTCTTAAAACAAAGGAATACTCACAAACACCTTTGTCATTGGTTAACACCTAAATGGAAAATAGTGGATAAGATGGGGTAGATACTTTGGAGCTCTTAGGGAACTCTGATGCACGTGTGGATACCAACACTTAATACATTTCATACTTTACGATTTATCTAGGCCTGGACCTGTCTAGCTTTCTTGCAAATGAATACATGTCACACACTGCTCAAAAGCATGTCCTATATCAGTCAGGTAAAAGGCTCAATATGACTTATCTTTCTTCTTCTTTTTATTTTTATTTGGTAGATTTAAGGACACTATGTATAGGAGAGAAAAAAATGATTAGTTTAATTATATTACTATTAACACAAAAGAAATTGGCTTTGTTAAGTGTTAGCTATTGTCAAGCCCTATATGAAGCCCTTTATCCATTATTATTTATCCAGTAATCTGGTTGTAGTATTACTAGTCCAGTTTTCCAGATAAGAAAACTGAGATTCTTAACTAGAAAGTTGAGCTGTCTCATGTATGGTTGCTGTTAACTGTCAGAAGTAAAACCTGAATACAGCAGGCCTGTCTGATGTTAAAGCACTGCCTTTATTTTTTAATATTTTTTAAAGAATTATTTATTTATTTAAGAGAGAGAGAGAGCATGAGTGGCGGGGAGGGGTACAAGGAGAGGGAGAAGCAGGCTCCCTGATGAGCAGGGAGTCTGACTATGCAAGGCTCAATCCCAGGACCCTGGGATCATGAACGAGCGCTTAACCGACTGAGCCACCCTGGTGCCCAGCACTCCCTTTGTTTTTATTTAAATTTATTATGAATGATTTCAACCACACAGAAAACTTTAGAAAACAATATAACAAACACTCATGTGCCCATCACCCAATTTTATTAGCTCTTAATATTCTATTATACTCACTTTATATTTCATGGTATTTTTTAAGGTGGGATACTTGTCTTTTTAAAATTTATGTGTAGAAATTCTTTATAGAGTCTGGATATTAATTCTGTGGATTGTAACTATCTTTATTTAGGGTGATAGCTAACAAGCAGAAATTTTCATTTATTTAAATGTAATCAAATGTTTATGGTTGAGCTTTTTAGTCTCTTTAGGAATTTTTTTTGTGGTTAGTGATTTGTGGGTCCTATTTTTGAAATATTTTCCTTTGCTACCACCAAGATAGTCTCCTTTTTCAATTTTTAGAGAGTTTCCTCCCACATCTATCTGGAATTTAATGTTTGTGAATACAATGAAGTGGAGATCTACTTTCATTCCTCCAAGATGGAGAAGGACATACCCCAGAATACTTCACTCACGAGTCCCATCTTCACCCTCGTTCTACTTCTGTGCCATGTGAAAACTGCCTCTCAGCTCTGTGTTCTGTCTCATTGTTCTGTGGTCTGTTTGCTGTACCAGCACCACACTGTTGTTTCGTTAGAGAACTTGATATGGGCAGGGCACATCTCTTCACGTCACTCTTCCATTTGTCCTTAGGTAATTTTGGCTTCTTACTCATGCATTTTAGGATCAGCTTGTGTAGCTCCGTAAAAAGCCCTGTCAGAATTTGGACTGTAATTGCATTGAATTAATATATTAATTTTGGAGTGGAATTGAACCTTTATACAATTGAGTCTTTCCAAGCATGCAAGTGGTATATCTTTCCATTTGTTTAAGTTTCTTTTATGATTCTCAGTAACATTTTGAAAATTTCCTTTTTAAAGTTCTTACATAGATTTTTCAGTTTTATTCTTGAGAAGTTCATCATTTTTCTTGCTAATGTAAGTGAGATATTTTTTCCTATTATTTCTTCACATTAGTGTATAGGAATGTTATCAGTTCTTTAAAGATTATCTTTTGTACATAAGAATTGCTTAATTTTCTTATTTTTTCTAATATTTGATAGATGCCTTCAGATTTTCTATATATACAAATACATTATCACAAATAAGGCTATTTTTTTTATGATTTTATTTATTTGAGAGAAAGAGAGAACACAAATGGAGGCAGGGAGGAGCAGAGGGAGAAGCAGGCTCCCCACCGAGCAGGGAGTCTGATGTGGGGCTCAGTCTCAGGACCCTGAGATCATGACCAGAGCGCTGAAGGCAGCTGCCTAGCCAACGAGCCACCCAGGCGCCCCTAAGGCTGGTTTTTAATCTTCTTTTCCATTTCTTATATCTCATTCCTTAATCTTGATATTATTACTTGGCTAGGACATCTAGTATAAATGCTTTTTGTGTACCTATTGAGAAAGTCATGTGATATATCTCCTTTGTATTAGAGCATCCTTATATACCTTTGATAAAAGTGTTTTTGAAATATTTTGTAATAGTTCGTGAAATTTATTTGCTTGTATTTTATTTAGGATTTTTATATCTGTGTTTGTAAGAATGGTTTATAATTTGATTACTTGTACTACCTTTGTCACATTTTGGTATCAGTAGATGAGATGGATAACTTTATCTTATTTTTCCTTTTTCTGAAATGTTTTGTACAAGATATGAATTGTCTGCTCCTTATAGATTTGTTAAGTTACCTTTAAAATTGTCTGCATCTGGTGTTTTTGGGGGAAGGAGATTTTGATAACTGATTCTGCTTCTTCAGTAGTCATTAATTTGTTCAAATTTTCTATTTCTTCTTGAGTCAACTTTGGTCACTTATATTTTTCTAGAAAACTTCCCTTTCATACACATTTTGTGGTTGCCTCCAGCTGGGTGTAAGCATTGAGGTTCTTGTTCAGTGTTGTTGACACGGAGGGATTTCATAGCCAATCACAGAATCTGTGGTTGTCTAGCTTCACTTTCTGGCCACAAATCTTTGACCTTTCCCCCTCTAATTTCACTGTCTAATATCCTCACAAGCCTGTTGCCCCTGGCAGCAGGCTACCATTTTCCCCTGACCTCCTTTTGCTTATATGGGAACTCTGCCCAGCCCTGGCTTCATGCAGTGATTCTAGTGGGGTTTCTTTCTAACTTGGGAATCTCTATTCATTAACTGGCAGAAGCCAAGGTCTAACATACCAGTCCTGCTTCCATCTCAGGCTGCAGCAGACCCATGGGTCTGTTCAGTCCCTTGATTTTCTGTTCTTTTTCTGGTTCACAGCAATTGTTACCTTGTTTTTGAGCTTGGCAATGGTTTTATTGGTTTTCTCTTTAAAAATTTTAACTGTTTGTAGCAGAGAGGGTTGTTAAATATGGAAGTCATTGAGTTGTCTTGAATGGAAGTTTCCCAGCACCTACTTTTGACCACTGGACTATAGTGCCTCTTCAATTAATCACTCCTTTAGACAATATCCAATCATCTATCCAGGAAATTGATGAATTATGCACAGCTTCCTGCTCCCTGGATTGAAGCAAGTGAAATCTCTTTTGCTGAGATTACCCTTCTTCTGGACTAGCACATAAATAGAAGGGGAGGTCATGAAATCCATCTATGAGGGTCTTTAGATGTCATGAGTCCACTTGCCCCTCCTCCTTGCTCCTCACATCCTCCACTGAGAGAGGAGGAAATAGAAGTTCAGGGAGCTAAAATTATTGGAGCAAAGCTTCTCTAGGTAATGAGAGACATGGGACTAGAACACCTGGATAGCCTGATTTTAAACCCAACATTTCCCCCACAAGATTAGTGGTTCTCAGCTTTGGTGGCACATTAGTAACACTGGAGATCACTTAGACATCCTAATATCCAGCCCGAATGGATTGAAAATTTTAGAGGTTGAGGTCCAGACTTCTTTATTTTTTCTAAGCTTGCCAGGTGCTTTCTGAGGCACAGTGAGACTGAGGAACCCCACACTGGGTGATGTCCTCTCTCTTGTTTACTCAAGCCTCCCTTTACCTTCTGTGGTTTTTTCTTTTTTCCCTAAGGGCAACCTTCACCCTACAAGTAAGTGACCCTTCACCCTACAAGCTGGGTCATTATTGCTCTCTCCATCTTACCCTATTCTCTAGTTTCCTCCTCCCTCCCCTTTGTTTTTGATGATTAAAATTTTTAGCAGAGGATGTCTGTTTTGTTGCTTCTTGATCATCATCATAATAATAACAGACTACTCTTAATTGCTCATTTAAAAACAGCACATTATTTTCCTTGGTGAGTGTGTAGATGACATATATGTGTGCATACACACAAACATACACACACAAAGACATATTAGAGGGGCCTGAACACTAAATAATCACATAATGTGTTCAGTGCTTACAGTTGTGTTAATCTTTGGCCTAAGAGCACATATGTGCCACAGTAACTAGACACTGGCATAAATGTGGGGCTTTTCTAGTTCATTGCTTGCTTCCCCCAGGGTGAGCTGGTCACTTTTCTGAATCTTGCGCTTGTCATTCTCTTTATTTATTTTTTTTAAAGATTTTATTTATTTATTTGAGAGAGAGAGGATGAGAGAGAGAGAGCACATGAGAGGGGGGAGGGTCAGAGGGAGAAGCAGACTCCCTGCCGAGCAGGGAGCCCGATGTGGGACTCGATCCTGGGACTCCAGGATCACGACCTGAGCCGGAGGCAGTCGCCCAACCAACTGTACATTTCTAAGATTATGTTGCTTGGTTGGTTATTTTTAATTTCTTAGAAAAGAAATCATGTTGCCTGGAGTCTCCCTGGAAGCAATTTTTTTCAAAAATATTGTATTGCCAAGAGTCAACCATATTGTTGTGTGTAGCTACAGTTCATTAGTTTTGAGTGCCTCACAATATTTCATTGTGGAGTACTCTAGAATTTACTTATCAAGTTGGAATGTTTCCAGATTTTTGCTTCCAAGAATAGTACTACTATGAATACTTTTGTACATCCTTCCTGGTGCACATATGTACAAGTGTCTCTTGAGCATATACCTATAAGTGGAATTTGGGGGTTGTAGGATAGGACTACTTAACTTGAGATAATGCCAAATTTTTTTTCCAGTAAGGTTTTACTGGTTTACTCTCCCCCGGCAATCCTGTGTATCCATATAATTTCTAACACTTGATAATGGCATCTTTCTTCATTCTGCCAATCAAATGGGTATCAAAGGCATCTCATTATGCATTTCCTTGATATTTCCTCAAAAGTTTATTGGCTAGGGGCGCCTGGGTGGCTCAGTCATTAAGCGCCTGCCTTCGGCTCAGGTCATGATCCCAGGACCCTGGGATCGAGCCCCTCATCAGGCTCCCTGCTCCGCGGGAAGCCTGCTTCTCCCTCTCCCACTCCCCCTGCTTGTGTTCCCTCTCGCTGTCTCTCTCTCTGTCAAATAAATAAACAAAATATTTAAAAAGCAAAAAATAAAAAAGTTTATTGGCTATATATATATTTATTCTTCTGTGAGATGGTTGTTTGTGTCTTCTGTCTATATCATTTTTTTTTGTTCATTATGGATTTATCATTTTTTTGTGTGTGTATTTTCCACACTAATCCTTAGTTGATGGTACGTGTGGCAAATATATTTTTCCAATTTGTAATTTATCTTTTCTTGTATTGCATTTGTTAAGGTCACATTTTGGGCATCTTCTTTCCCTTTTTTGATATCTCCCTCCATTTAACACCATCAGCTGTCCTCCCCCCGCCCCCCAAAGACCCAACACTTGACATAGTCATTTGATATATTGTAATGTCTTATATTTTGGATTCACGATTTCCGGTAACTATCTGTTAAACATGTGTTAGGATCTCAGTGGTGGATGAATATCCCAAAGTATTTATTTGCACTTTCATAGGGGGGTACTGAGGCTTAGGACTGTGGCTGGGAAGAAATATTTCCAGGCAGAGGAGCCACCCTCTCTCAGCCCAAAGCTGTCTACACCCACTGCTCCATGGGTAGCTGAAATATGTTCAGGAGTCACATCTTATAGAACTCTTCTGAAATACAATTCCCCAGGAAGCTTTCATTTTTCCCCAAGTAGTAAAACTCCCACTTCCTGATAGTTACAAAGATAGGTTTTGTTGTCATAATGCTTTCTCTGTATGCTGCTTTGCAATCAGAGTTTTCACCACTCAATGGATCCATCACTGAGCAGCACATTACAGCAAACGCATATCCGTTTGCCTCTATTATTGTCATAATCAAAAGGCGGGGCTACATTGAAATATTTGCTTCGTGCATGCATATCTGTTATCCGAAGGGCCCTTTAACCTAAATGGTGTGCTTTCTGTAATGTCTTCGGTTAATGAATGGGTCTGTGAGGGCCTCAGAGCAGTGCAATGTGGGAAGAACGCTATAATTTCTTTTTAACATGCAGGAATTCTGAATACGAGAAAATGCATGCCAAATTTTATTGCTTCTAAATCTGAATAATTGTATTTCTGGGCTGTGCATCTGGGTAGATAATAAAGCCACAAAACAATTTAATGAAACATATAAAAAATAAAATGACATTACTAAATATTATAATATGAAGAAACTATTTTTTGCATATTGTCACCTAATCTTTCAACCATATAGCAACAAATAATGCAACCATAATTGAAAGTTTTATTATCCATCTGAGTAAATTGAGCTCAAATTTACCTTGTTCTCGTTAGTTGGTGGGCAAGCCTATTGGGGCTACTGACAGGATTTTATTTTGTGGTGGATTATTTTTTTTTTTGCCCTTTCTGTGGAATCTAAAGTGGTCAATAAATAGCCCTGCTGCTTAATCGATTCTGAACTCAGCTCTTCAGAAAGCCACTCCTCGGCCCTGTGACCTATGCTGGCAGCCAGCCCTGTATTTGCTGAGTTTCAGAAACTGGCTCCCGCCTTCCTGGTCCTAAAGCCCCACAAACATGCCAAGGAGCCCAGTGTCTTTACTCCCGGTTCGCTGCAGGCCATATTTCCTGATTCCACTCATATACCTACAGAGGGCACGCTCCATGTGCTATGGGAGGAATTGGCATGGAGTCTGAGGGGAGAGTAGGAAGATGCCGACTGGTGCTGGCCTGTTGGGAAGGTCTCTCATTCTGCTTTGCTGAAGGTCCCCAACCTGCCTCTGTGGCATAGGGTGGGGTGCAGGCTGTGCCACAGGAAGAACCCCCCCCTGGCATTTTGGATCTAGAGACCCATATGTTAGCGCACAGTGTGGGGACTCAGGCCCACTTGTTCTCAGGGTAGGCCGTGGACTGGGGGTGCTGCCAAAAGCCTCGGGAAAAGACAACACATCTCTCTGAGGCAGCTGAAGGGTTGTGGGAAAAAGTATTGATTTCAACGGTAATTTTTAGTTATGCTTATTGTAAGATGTTTGGCCTTTTCCTGGAGCTTTGGTTTAAAGAATCAGTCCCCCTGGCTGTTTCCCTGCTTTCAAGTTTACTGCGGTGAGCCTCTTGAGATTGCTCAAATTGTGGGCTGCCCAGATGTGAGAGGATGCTTCTTCATCAGGCAGACCTTGGGGCACCTCACAGCAAGAAAGTTGGGGCTCTGGCATTGCCCCCTCTTTCATGCCCCATGTCTGCATCAGTGAGAGTTAGCTGGAGGAACTAGCATTAGCCAAGTGATCTTTCCAGAACTGCTTTCCCCTTCAGAGCCGTAGAATAGAATCTGGGCCTTATTCTGTTAGACTCCGCCCCCCCCGACTTTTTTTCAGGGATCTTGCTACCCTTTCCTGCCATTTGGCTAGGTCAGGCCAGCTCTGCTCCATCTGGTGTGTTTCACTAAGTTCATGCTTCAAAGAGAAGGGGTTGGGGGTTTCGGTCTCTTTCCTCCCAGAGCTCTGGTGTGCTTATACAGATGTGTCCAGACCCTTACCCTTAACCTCTAGCTGCAAATACAGAAGGGGGAGGGCCAGGAGGAGACCCAGCACCTCTGGCCTCATTCCTGATCCCTCACTGGAGGCCCTAACTGATGGAAAGTTTCCTTTACACACATCCCCTCCCCTGCCAGGGCAAATCCATGGGGCCCTTTGGTTGTGCTGTCAGCATACAGTCCTCTAGCTTTAAAGATAGTGACATCCCTCGTTAACAGATGTTCCATTAGGATTAAGAAAAACCTCACTACCGACAAACCCCACCCCCCACTGACAGCAAGGTTATGGTGATATTTTGGAGAAACTATTTTCAGATGAGACTTCTAAGAAATATGCTGCTTGCTGTGTGCCAAGACTCATTTCCAGATCCTGTGGAGGGAAACAGGAGTAGTCAGGACAGGGTGATGAGGAAGCCTCTTTACTTTCTCTTGCTCTTTGGGTAATTGAGTATAAAACTTTGAAAATATTGGGTTAGGCCAAACTTTAATTTGCCTAGTAGCTCTTTGGGAATAGAAGACATGTTCCCCACTCCCCACCTGGAGGGACATCTACATTCCTGAAATCTCCCCGGTCCCCCTTCTGTGGGTTGGGGGATGGAGATGAGAAGCTGGGGAAGCAATGGTGGAAGATGCTGAGCTCAGGCCTTGCCCTCCCTCTGTCAGAGGCAGCATGTCTACAGGATTCCACCTGCCTTGCTCTCTACCGTGGAGTGCAGAGCAGGGCAAGCCAGAGGTTGTTTGGCTGTGGGGTTCTGATTTAGGGGTGAAGGATGGCCCAGCCCCTTTGACTACATAGCTGAAGCTGTGCTATTCAATCAGCTCTTAGCTGCAATGGAACTGATCTTCTGTTCTCCTTTTGTTGGATTCCCATGTCTGTTCCTTAGTTGGCTCTTAGGGGACAGGGAGGAAAGGCTGTTACTGATGTGCCTAATATTGTGATAGAGAAGATGATCCCAAATTGAATTTTGGAAGCAAAGCTGAATAGCAGCATAATTATTTTAGAAACTTTTTTTTTCTCAATTGCATTAATTTTTTTAAACTGTGGTACACTACACATAACATAAAATCTACTATCTTAGCCATTTTTAAGTGTAAAGTTTAGTAATGTTAGGTGCATTCCCACTGTTATGCAACCAATCTCCGGAATTCTTTTCATTTTGCAAAACTGAAACTCTGTATCCAACCAAACAACTCCCATTTCCTCCTCCCCCTTAGCCCCTGGTAACTACCCTTCTACTTTCTATCTCTATGAACTTGACGACTCTAGGTACCTCATATAAGTGGATCATGCAATATTTGTCTTGTTGTGACTAGCTTATTTTGCTTAGTATAATATTCTTAGGGTTCATCCATGTTGTAGCATGTTTCAGAATTCCCTTCCTTTTTCAGGCTAAATAATATTCCCTTGTTTATCCTTTTGTTTATCCATTCATCTGTCAAAGGACACTTGGGTTGTCTCTGCCTTTTGGCTATTGTGGATAATGCTGCTATTAACATGAATGTATACATATTTCTTCAATATCTTGCTTTCAATTCTTTGGGTATATATGCAGAAGTGGAATTGCTGGATCATATGGCAATTCTATATTTAACTTTTTGCTGAACTGTTATACTGTTTTCCATAGCAGCTGTACCATTTTTGCATTCCCAACAGCAGGTCACAAGGGTACCAATTTCTTCACATCCTTGCTAACACTTGCTTTTTATGTTTTTTTGATAGTGACCATTCTTACGGGTGTGAGGTGTTTTTTTTTTGAGAGAGAGAGATAGAGAGAGACTGCAAGTCAGAGGTGGGGTGGGGAGGAGCAGAGAGAGAATCCTAAGCAGGCTCCACACTCAGTGTAGAGTCCGAGTTGGAGCTTGATCCCATGACCCTGAGATCATGACCTGAGCCAAAATCAAGAGTCAGACACTTAACTGACTGAGCCATCCAGTCGCCCCTGTGAGGTGATATTTTAGTGTGGTTTTGATTTGCATTTCTCTAATGATTAGTGATATTGAGCATATTTTCATGTGCAGGTTGGTGATTTGTATAAATCTTCCTTGGAGAAATGTCTATTCAAACCCTTTTTTCATTTTTAATTTTTTTTGAGTTGTATGAGTTCTTTATATATGATGGATATTAGCTCCTTACCAGATACATGATTTGCAAATATTTTTTCCATTCTATAAGTGGCCTTTATCCTTTGTTGATTGTGTCCTTTGATGCATTTTGATAAAGTCCATTTTATTTCTGCTTTTGTTGCTCCTGCTTTTGGTGTCATATCCAAGAAATCATTGCCAAATCCAATGTCATGTAGTTTTCTCCTTATGTTTTCTTCTAATAGTTTTAGTTTTAGCTCTTATGTTTAGGTCTTTGATCCATTTTGAGTTAAGTTTTGTGTATGGTGTAAGATAAGGGTCCCACTTCCTTCTTTTGCACATGGATATCCAGTTTTCTCAGCACTGTTTTTTGAAAAGACTGCTCTCTCCCCATTCCACATTCTTGGCATTCTTGTTAAAAATCACTTGACCATATATGTTACTATAGCTTTGTAGTAAGTTTGAGATGGGGAAGTGTGAGACCTTAGATTTTGTTCTTTTTTAAGACTGTATTGGCTGTTCGGGGTCCCTTGAGATTGTGAGAGAATTTTAGGATGGATTTGACTGTTTCTGCAAAAAAAATCTTTGTGATTTTGATAGGGATTATATTAAATCTGTAGATTCTTTGGATAGTATGGTCATCTTAACAACATTGTCTTCCAATCCATGAACACATCCAGTCCAGAATGTCTTTCCATTTATTTGTGCCTTCTCTAATTTTTTTCATAAACGTTTTGCAGTTTTCAGTGTATAAGTCTTTTGCCTCCCTGGTTTAGTTTATTCCTAAATATTTTATACTTTCTGATGTTTTTGTAAGTGGAATTGTTTTCTTATTTTCTTCTTTGAATTGTTCATTGTTAGTGTATAGGAATGCAATTGATTTTTGTGTGTCAATTTTATATCCTGCAACTTTACAAAATTTGTTTAGTAGTTCTACTAGGTGTGTGTGTGTGTGTGTGTGTGTGTGTGTAATATTTAGGGTTTCTACATATATGGTAATTCTTAGAAACATTGTAACACATATTTCCTAACTGAATCCTCTGTAATTCTTCAAGTGATTTTCTTATCTCCTACCCCCTTGACTTTCTTCCTGGTATCCACTTCTGCCCTTATGGGAGCTTTCTTTGTATCTAGTCCTGCTACTTCTCTGATTAATCAATTTCAGTAACTCTTATGTCTTCCTGGTAACATCAGGACAATGCCCCACTTCCTTAGAGGGGCTTAGAAGGACTTCAGGATCTGGCCCTGGTTCTAGAGACCCTGAACCATTCTAGTTCTTTGAACATGTTCTGCTTGCCTCAGGGCCTTTGCATTGTTTCTTCTGCCTAAATGCCTACCATCTCCTCAACCCTATCTCTGGCTCATTCCATGTGTTAGAAATCCTTTTTGAGCTGAGATAGCCGGGTTAGGAGACTATGGTATATAGCCCCATGAGACCTTGTGCTTTATGCCATTTTATGTCCACATAGTATTTTGATTGTCTGTTTTTGTATGTCTCCCCAATTAGACTGTGGTGTCTGCATACAGGGGACTGTGGCTTGCTCCTTAATGTATCTTTAGTGCCCAGCATAATTATAGGCGTAGAGAAGGTACTCAGGAAGGACACGTGATGCACAGCTTTGGGGAGGAAGTGTCCCATTCCCTGAGGGAAAGGAGGCAGCATGGGCTAGAAGCCAAGGTAATTTGGAAAGGGCAGATCTCCCTTTCTGATCTATTAAAATGGAGGTAATTTTAACTGCTTCATATAATCCATGAAAAGAACGTTTATTGTGCATCTACTGCATTCCTCTTCCTTAGGGAACTCCACCAAAATGGAAGTGGAATGAAGTGAGAAGCAACATTCACCTGAAAATTGATTAGGGTAAAACATCCGCAGGAAGGATGCAAAGTACTGGAAATATATACAGTATACAGTATACAAAGCATGCAATGTGTAGTAAGGAGAGGAGATGGAAAGAAAAAGCAAAGGTGGAAGTAGTTTGAAAGTGTCAATTGCAAGACCAGAACCCAGTGTTGTGGTGTGTAGT
Source organism: Leptonychotes weddellii (assembly GCF_054177405.1). Lineage (NCBI taxonomy): Eukaryota > Metazoa > Chordata > Mammalia > Carnivora > Phocidae > Leptonychotes > Leptonychotes weddellii. Next base: position 32,325,592 of record NC_138381.1, on the reverse strand, counting down.
GCCTCCAGTGAAAGCTGTAGGGTTCATGGGGTTGGGCGCACATCACAGGAGACAGGAGTCCTGTGTGCTCTCCGGGGTTTTCTGTAGGAGGGAACTTATTGGGGAGAACAGACAGCCGTTTTCACTAGCCCAAACTTTCAGTCTCTCAGTCTTCACATGGACCAGAGTCATCAGCATGGAGTTAGGACCAGAGCTTCAAGAGGGGGAAAGAATGGGGGCACCTGGGTGGCAATTCAGTTAAGTGTCCAACTTTTGGTTTCGGCTGGGATCATGATCTCAGGGTTGTGGGATCGAGCCCTGTGTTGGGCTCCGTTCTTAGCTTGCAGAGTCTGCTTGAGGTTCTTTCTCCCTCTGCTCCTCCCCCTGTGCATGCGTGCTCTCTCTCTCAAATAAATAAATAAATAAATAAATAAATAAATAAATAAATAAATAAATAAAATCTTAAAGAAAAAGGGGGAAGGATGTAGTACTGTGTTCTTTTAAGCCCCTGGTGTGTGTGAAGCATAGAGCTGGCCCTTGGAATGGCTGTCTCATTGTTTCCTCCCAGTAACCAGAAGATGCCAGCCCCACCTGAGGGATGAGTAACTGGAGGTTTGGAGGCTGTAGACTGGACCCACTCCACAGCAAGAGTTACTCTTTGAGAAGGTTCCAGTGACTATATAAAACATTATAAGGATACTTAGGGACTTAACCAGTTTGGGGCCAGAGGCAATTTTTTAAAAAATGTTTTTTGGAACTAGATAAAACTGTTAAGATTATAATTTCAAAGACTTCTTTCTCCTTATCATTAATATTTTAAAATCAGATAAGAAGTATCTTCTGCTCCCCTACTTGTAGCCATGCTTGGTTCAGCACTTTGCGAGCCAGAAGAGAAGGTGGAATCTTGCTATGGTTTAGCTTTACAGGCCTGATGGTGGACATATTTTCCCACAAGGTTTTAAGCTTTAAGATTGCTGGGGGTTTTATTTCATTCTCAACTGGTATCCCTAGAGCCAAAAAGAGTGCCTAGTACATACTAGATACTCAATAAATATTTGTTGAATGAATCAATCAATAACAAGTTCAGACACAAACAACAGTTAGAATCTATGTAAGATAACATGTAATCCAGCTCCAGAGTATGTTGCCTGAGACTTAGAATCCAAGGGCCATCCAAAAAGAAAATGAGGGATAACAGCTGCTGTTCCTGGAGAAGATAAGGGGCCACCATTTGCTCTTCCTGGAGGTGGACTTGGAGTTGGGTATTGAAGAATAGACAAATGGCTAGGAGTAGGAAGGACACTTCCAGATGTGAGAGAGGCCTGAGCCAAGCACAGAGTGTGGGGAGGATGCTGAGCACAGATGAGCAACTGAAGGTTCAAGAGGGGAAAGAACTGACCAGGATATGCTGCTTGGGAATGAGTGGATTTAAACCCAGGTGGTCTGGCTCAGTCCAAGGTTCTTTGTTGAATCTGGATGATGGATGGGAGGAGGAAGTTTGCAAAGAGCTGTTCTTATAGCAGGGAGGATCTGTGTGATGGGGGGTGTCCTCTGATTTACACATATTTTCTGTCCATGGAGGTCTTCTTACTGCTTCCCTTTTACCACTCAGACAGTGGGGACAGTATTTACCTGGCCATTTCTAAGTAGGCAAGTATTAATGAGAGAGCCACTTAGGAATTCCTAGGTGGAAAAGTAGTGCACAAAGACAGAGCATTTCTGTACCAGGGAGTGGTGAAAAATAAAGGGCATTTCAAAGAATATTATCATACAACTTGATTTTTGCATGGAGAATTCAGACAGACTGCTTTTGCAGACTTAAATAATCCCAGGATGAAAGGTACTATATAAATGCAAAGTATTATTATTATTATCCAGTGGTAGAAAAGAAGGGCATTTCAAAGAATGTTTCAGTACAACACAATTTTATTTTGCACAGAGAGTTCAAGGGAAAAAGCTTTATTTTATAGACTTAAATAATATCGTTATGGAGCTACAGTAAAATAAATAATACAGATATGGTGTTAAAATAAATAATACAGTTAGGAGGCTTAAATAAATAATGGCAGAAAGAGAAGAGAAATTAAAAGTCCTGAGAGAAGGTGGGGGGAGACGCAATTTTGAATTATAAGTGGTAGGGAATTGAAGTCCAAAAAGTCTTAAAATATTCAGGATCTATCTACACTGACCAAAAATATAGCATCAGACAGGTCACCATCAGGGAATTGATCTGACAGTGTTTTAATTTTTTTTTTTTTTTTTTTTTTTAGTGATAGACTTTTCCCATTGTTTCAATGGTTCTGAATGCAATACCAAAACTTTTGGCTGAAAAGTAAAAAATAATTAAATTCATCATATTATGGTATTTATACAAAATGATATCTGATAATATCCCTCCTCCCCTAATCCTTGCTCCTTAATCTGTTCCTCTGTTCCTTTGTTCAATTATGGAAAAAACTACCTTATTTTCTACAAACTTCAAAGCTGCCCCTTTTGAAAAGCCTATCCAATCCTGTCCCCTCTAGGGTGGCCCTCTAACCATCGTCCTCATCAGTGGGTGTGGGCCCTGTCTATATTTTGTGGTTCTGGTGTCTTGAGAGTCTGTATTCTCTTCTTTTCATGGAGACAAAGTTGATACATTGTAGGCAGAACAACAGAACCTCTTCCTCAGCCATAAACTTGAGCTGGGAGATTTTTTAGAATTGGGATCCTGAGAAGGAACCTGAGCTGGGTGCTCTTGGGAAGGAGCTTCCATTAGCACCATGGTCGGTTCTGAACTTGGGATAAGGACCACCAGAATTAGGCTCCCGTGGGTGGGAGCCAGAAGGGGACCAGGGGGCCTGAGCGTGGAAGGCAAAGTGAAACTTCATGCTGCCAGGGAGGGCTCAGGATTCTGAATTCTCCAGGCTGTGGGAGGAGGGAATAGACTGTGAGGTGGAAAGGCCAGGAAAGGTTCAGAGCACCCTGGGAGGACAGAGACATTCCCTTAGAGTCCATCCCCTGAAGAGCCTCATGCATTTGACCCCAGCCCAAAGGCTGGCAGACTGGATCCTTCCTGTGCTTGGGGGATTTTTTAAGGTCTTGGGACAATGGAGAGAATATTCTTGTTCAGAAGCATCAGTTCCCTGCCCGGGGACTCTTGTCAGAAAGTTACATTCTTGTTCTCCATCTGGATGTACTTAAATGCGGAGGTGCCATTGTGTTTGCAAAGAACAGCATAAGGGAGCCCCCTTATCTCAATGGCTCTGCCCTCCATCTGTCCGTCAGAACCTAGCTTTAGGTCACAGCCTCCTTTACGCTGACCTCAGTCCCCTCCAGCCCAGCTCCTGTGATCTGGTTACGTTAAAGTGCTCACTTTGTTATTTATTGTATATTTTCTTTTCTTGTGATTAAGCTCTCTCACTGGGTGGGTCTTATTCAGTAAGCAGATAATGAACTCCTATTTTCTCTTGTCTCTACCAGCTCATCTGGCTAAGGTCTAGGCATATGGTAGGTAGGTGTTCAGTGGAAAATTGTGAATTTGAAGAGAAGCAGGAAGCTGTGTCTAGCAGTGGACTTGGGGAGAATAGGTGGGGCTGAAGGAGTCCCAAACGCGGGCCTCCTGTCTCCAGATGCTGCAACGGCCTTTTGAGTGTCCTTCTTGGTACTTGAGGTTGGATGTCTACTTGGACAGCCCCAGTGAGGGAGTCAGGAAGAGCCTTGGGGGCATCGTTTCCCCAGGAGTAAGGAGATGATGAGTTGGATGTGATATTATGTAACTTTGAGGGGAAAGAAAAAAAACAAACAAAACAGAAAGGCAGGGAAAATATAAATAAGAAAGAGTGCAAAGTTTTATTGTCAACTGCTGCTGTCACCTCCTGGAACTACAGTCGTATCTAAGAAATATGTGACATACTAATAGGAAGTAATTTACCCAAGGATGTTTTTGTGCCTGAATTGCCTTCCCTGCTCAGCTGTGGGAAGTCTGAGAGCGTATATGCATGAGAGCCGGCGCGGAGCTTCAGAAACTTCCCAATTTGTGCACAATGTGACTTTTATAAGGCCATTAAACTCATCTCGGAAAAAAGAGCTCTGGAAAACAGTGATACATGGGATCTCAAGGAGCCCGTGAAGGCAGACAGAAATTGCGAAATGATGACCAAACCCTCTTGGCTAAAGTGGCTTTGAGGTGGCTACTGTTTTTCTGCTCACCCTCCTGCCTACCATTGATTTCCTCCTCTTTCTCTGCCTGGAGCTTGCCGGTGGCTGGGCAGGCCTTCATCTGCACCAACTTTGACCCAGAGAACACTGTCCTTTTTTCTTGCTGTGGTTGGGTGGACATTCCGGGACCTGAGCTTGGGACCTGGGTGCGTGAAGCTGAGCTCTTAGCCCAGAAACAGCCAAAGAGCCATTGTGACCTCAGGGCACTGGTGATGAAAGTCTGTGATAGCTCTGAGGAGGCCCCTCCTGGGGCCATACCCACAGAGAGGGGAGACTGGCTTGGGGCCGGTCAGGTGGCCTCCCTATGACCCCTCTGTGGCCATACCCACAGAGAGGGCCCTGCTGAGGAAGGGCCAGAAAGATATAGGGGAAAAGGATAGCAAGAGCTCAGGGAAAGAGGGAGATGGAAGAAAAGCAGGAAGGGTTGTGGAGATGGTAACAGAATGGAAAGAGAGAGAGAGGTGGAGTAAATAAGAGAAGCATGTGGTGGAGGGTGACCTGAAGGACAGGGAGGAGAAGGAGGAGAAAAATTGTCAGGAGACTGTCCTGCTGATGTTTTTCTTCTCAAGTGCCTTCATATGCTTGTTCTGTAAACATAGGCAGGACCATGATCAGAATACAGAAACCATGAAGTAAGTAATAGCACTGAGGACAGGAGAGCTGCCTGCCAGGATGGGTATGGCTTGCAGGAGAGCAGGTGGCCATTTTGAGTGCCCCCTGCCGCCCCCTCCCCCCCCCCCCCCCGCCGGCTCTAAATACCTCCCTGCTACTCTAGTCAGAGTCATAGGTCCCACCACCATCCCAGGTTCCTTCTTGGAAATGCAGCCCCACCTCAGAGAGGGCACTGTGCGGAAATCAGCATGCTGAAGGAATTGATAAGGCATTCTCCTTGCCGAGCAGGGCAGCACGAGGTCTTGAGCTTCCAGTGTGGTGCTGAGATAAGAAGCCAGGGGATGGGTGGTGGATTTGGCTCAGGAGCAGGTGGGGGCATGCCTCTCCAGCCTCATTGTTTGACCAGGGAGTAGGCTGTGGGTGCAGAGACACTAGGAAGGGGTCCTGAGGGTGTTCACTGGCTGCAGGTGATTGGGTAGGGGATCAGGAGAGGGAAAGAATCAGGGCGCCGCCTTTAATTTGTACTCTGGCCTGTATATCTCTCCCTGTGTCCTAGCTTGGGAAAAAAGAAATGAGCCCTTTATCAATTTTTAATAAATTGAAATGACAAATAATCCATTTAATAAATTATTAACTGAGAAAATTACTGAAAACTGAAATATCAAACAATGGTGAGCAAATGCTTGAAGCAGCGTGTTTATTAATAACGAGCCCTGCTGCGGGGGAGCGCTGATGCTGTGGTTCTGACATGGCCACTGACCTGCACGCCCACTGCGGCCCAGTGTGTTGGAGGACCCGGGGCTGGGGCATCTGCGGAGGCAGAGGCGTGCTTGGTGCGGATTTGAGGACAGAGGCAAATGGAGTAGTTACTTTTGTCCTGGGAACCTGCAGCTTCATGGCCCACAGACAGCTCTTGGGTAGATGGTACCTGCATGTGGCACTTCGATGGGCACCGGTGTGGTCCCAAGTTTCCCCCTTCACGGTCCTGGAGGGGACCAGAAGTAATCTCAGCCTCAGGCTTTAGTTGTTTCTTTCTTTCTTTTTTTTTTTTTTAAAGATTTTATTTGTTTATTTGACAGAGACATAGCAGGAGAGGGAACACAAGCAGGGGGAGTGGGAGAGGGAGAACCAGGCTTCCTGCGGAGCAGAGAGCCCGATGTGGGGCTCGATCCCAGGACCCTGGGACCATGACCTGAGCCGAAGGCAGATGCGTAACGACTGAGCCACCCAGGCGCCCAAGCTTTAGTTCTTTAAATCAAGAACTATGTGTCGAGAAAAGAAATTGTGTGTGTGTGTATGCGTGTATGCACGTGCATGAAATGTTGTATATATAAAGGGTGACGTCACCCCCCAATCTGTCTGGTGTGATGATCAGCTGAGCTGGCTGTCCCGCAGCAGGCCTCACCAGTGACAGTCAGAGGCCTGGCGTGCTTTGTGACGGGGGAGGCCCTGGCATGGGGGCCCTTCCTGGGGAGCAGTGAGCACCGTGTGGGTTGCGGGGAGGGGGCTCCGGCCGCAATTTCAGGAGTCCCTCCACAGAGTGCCCATGGTCAGACTCCTTTGCCGCTCCTGAAAAGCTGCCGGAGATCATGGAATCCAGGCCTCATTCCTGCTGTGAAACAGAGGTTCATCGGGAGGAGGGACCTGCCTGCAGTGTCAGGGCCCAGGTTTCTAGTCAAATGCCCCTTCTATTGTAACTCCAGGTCTGTAGGGTGGCCCTAGGCTGCTGCGTCCCCGAGAAGCCTCTCTCTGAACAGCTGTGCTCCCAGGTAGTCACACAGATCTCTCTGGCCGGGACCCCTCTCGCCGCGCGGCTGGTCATGTCTTCCCTGTGTTGGCTCTGGCCTGTGCTGAGAGACTGCGGGCTCATCTCCCACTAGTGCTTGCTTTCCCTGGAAGCCTAAGTAAGCCAGCCTGCCTACCTCTGCTCTCCCAAGGCCGCAGTCCCTGGGAAGCACGTCTTCTCCATTATAGCCCTGCTGTGGGGCTTGGGGCCGGTCAGGTGGCCTCCCTGTGACCTAGTTCCTTTATCTGTAAAATGGGGATAATAATAAACAGGGTAATTTGATGACTAGGATTGAAACAGTCCCATTATAAAAATACAATGCAGCAGTTCGGGATGACAGGCTGTAGGCTCGAAGATGGTGCTGCAATGGGTATTTTTAGGAAGGAGGGAAGGGGGGGAGGGATGAGTGGTTTATAAATGTTTGTTGCATTAAAAAATGTGCTAGTTTGAATTGTGCAGAACAGAGTATCATTTGTTTCTAGAAAAATTCACTGCTGTGGAAACGAATTAGTTTATATTGAATATGTGATGGTTCAGAGAAAGGGATATTAACCCAATTTGCATTTCTTTGAACTGAAATAAATTATTGCCATGTTTGCATTAGTTGGGTCAACTGGATGTGTTTGGGCAGACCTGCAGTGGGGAGGGCTGGCCTTGGGGTCAGAGGGTTATAATAGGGTCAATGTGTGCAGATCAGCAAGAACCCTCCAAATCAGGGCTTATTAACCTTTTGGGGGGACTGTGGACCCCTTTTGGGGTCTCATAAAAGCACACGTATTCCATACCGTTGTGTATGGACCTCAGCAGATTGGTCCATGAGTAAAGGCTCCCTGCCCCAAAGAAGGCAGTGTCCATTGTCTTGGTGTCTCATGCCCACATCATAGCACAGATTGGTCAGAACTCAATTTCTGAGGCCTCTCTCAACTGTGGAAACAGAACAGGACTCTGGTTCTGAAGAGACAGACGGCCAAAGACAAGCTCATGTATGTGCTGGGAGCTGGGAGCCTGGACATTTCAGACCAACATAAAACACCACCCCAGCTTGAGGAGGAGCTGGTTACCCTGCCTTTGCCTGGTCAGTCACCAGAATTAGTTTGGTGGGCCTACTGGCAAACCACGGCCCCTTCCTCCCTCACTTCCTTATGTCCCTGCCTGTTGAAATCACACGTTAAGCCAAATTAAGAGTACTCCGCACAGGCAGGGAGGGGCCTGCATCTGGGTTCCTCCAAACTTGGCCGCGGTCGGGCCCCCGGGAGCTTCCATCACAGTAAGAGAAACGCAGAGCCGGCCAGCCAGCCAGCCAGAAGTCTGCGCATGCTCTTTAACACCGGACAAAGGGGCGGAGTCAGCGGTGGGCAGTTTGTGAACTCTGACAGTGTCATGGGTGGACATCAAAGATGAAGGCAAATCCAGAAGGGATGGAAGCTACCAGGATTCAGAGACGTGGGCCTGGAATTTGCTGTTAACTGTTGGACCAAAAGAGCTTCATGTCCCCAAAGTGTCTGCTTGTAGGGGAGAGAGAGCCCAGGGTGGAGGAGGATGGGGAACATGGAGGGTGACTTCTGCTAATTAGCCACCAGTGGCCAGAGAGCCTTATTTAATGAGTCCCCCCATCCCCCACCCGAACTCACTTTTATTGGAAAGAGACAACTACAGGACAGCAAGATGATAAGCAGAGACTTAATTAAAAAACAAAAACAAAAACAAAAACCAAAAACTTCAGGGGGAAAGGCCCTCCCATAGCACTTCTCTGCTTAAGACCCATCAATAGTGCTTTAGCGATTTCAGGATAAAGCCCTAACCCCTTAACTCAGTCTACAACTCACCCATTCTACTAGACCACTAGTGCTGGATTTCCTGAATGTAATGTTCTCTCTGGCCTCCAGACCTCTATTTCTGCTGCTCTGTCCACTTGGGGCCTACTCTCCTCCTCCTCATGGATGTCACGTCCTCTGGGCAGTTTTCTCTGGCCCGTAGACTAGTTCGAACCTCTGTGGTAACGCTTATTACATTATATCATCTGCAGCAGGAGATGGGGGCCAGCCAGCCAGCGGGCTCCTCAGGGCAGAGCTACGCCTGATTCACTGTTGTGTCCCTGTGGCCAGCCAGCTGTACAGGAGGAGCTTGGCAAATGCATCTTGAATGTGTGCATCCATAAAATCATGGCTAAATGAAGCAAATGACTTCAGTCACGTTGTCCTGAATCTCACCCAATCCACTGATTACTTCCACAACAGAAAACAAGACCTGTATTTACTAAGCCTCACTGATCTGTAAAGTGGGGATAATACTGTCTACTTGTTGATTTAGGTGAGGAAAAGCAAGTTAATACACACAGAAAGCAGTGCCTGGCATCCAGTAAGTGCTCAGTGAGTGTTAATTATTACGGCTCTCTTTGACTAAGATGGGAGAGACTAACCCCAGTTACTGTTCTGGAAGCAAGAAACTTCACTTCCCTTGGTGGGTGGAACCACCATTAGCAACTAGTTAGTAAAAATGCTTCTGGAAAGCCAGCTCCAGAAGAAAGTCAGACGCAGACCCAGGACCAGGAATCAGACTTTGGGGGACCATAGGGAACCATGCAGGCTGCCAGTGTTGCCAGATATTAGGGTTTGATTTGGGGAATGGTGGCCAGGAAGGGATGGAGGAAACAACTCGTGGAGCCCATGCCAATCTCTGGCTAGGCTTTACTTAAGTCACGGGAAGGAATTCATGCTGGGTAAATGAGGTAATGAATGTGCAAGTGCTTTGCAAACTGCAAAGTGCTTTACAAATGTGAAGCATTATGGCTCTCATCTATTTCTCTTCTTCGTGCTCCCAGGGTTTCCTAATAAGAGTTCCTTTTGAAAATCCTAGCCTGACTTTAGGTTAACTAAAGGGAAAGGTGTGTGCAATGTGGTAGGTAGGGGGCCTGTGTACCCTGAGCTTAGCAGAGGTCCTGGCTAGGAAAGGGGGACTGGCTGACAAGAGGAATGCGGACAGGAAAAGGCTGCACGTTGCACAGTAATTAACTTCTCCCAACCTGGACTATTTCCTAGGTCCAGGGGCCATCCTAGAGCTGTGCAAACCACTCTAGAGAGACCAAATGGCCTGTGCTGAGAAGAGTGAGGGTAAAACCCAGGGCTCTTGTGGCTGTGAGTAAGTGTGGGCTATCTTGGGAAATGTTTCTGATCCCTGAGTCTGTGTTTGCCACTCAGTCACCCAGGCTGGCCCAGGCCAGTGCAAACCATTTCCAGCTGCTTTGTGCAAGGGACACAGACTGGCCTGGAAGAAGGAGAATTCCAACCCCCAGGACCCTTGATTATCTCAGCAGCATGGGTTCACCAGGCTGGCTTGCTTCTACCTGTGCCCAGCATGTTCCTGGCCCCTCCCCTCACTTCGTAGCCACGGTAACTGGGCAAACACTGGACTTGTGAAGATCTACAGCTCTGCTACAGCAGGGTCCAGCCAGCTTGGGCAGAGGATCCAAGGCACCAGATCTATTTTCAAGGCAAATTTCCCTGAGTTTATGGTTCAGTTCTACTTAACGTACGTGTATATATTGTCAGGGGCAGAATAGCTCCCCCTGGAGAGAGTCACATGAAATCTCAGCCTCTTTCGTCCCACTAGGGTGTGAGAATGAAACCTCGGATGATTGCATGGATAATCATGAGGGTTATGTGTGTGATTCTTCATGAGTTGTGTCTCCTTAAACTCTTGGGAGCTGTCTACACCATCGACTTCCTGAAGTGCTAAGCTGGAAACTGCAGGTTGTTTTTACGCAGTGAAACTTAAGCATGCAGCAAGCATTGTGTCTGTTATCTGTTCGCTGCTTCATACCTAGCACCTAGCACAGTTCTTGAAAGGGTGGGATCGAATATGTTTGTTCACTGAGTGAATACATGTATGAATATGGCTGGACCATCACAAGACAAATTTCAAAGGTCCCAGCAAGACAGTGTTGAGGCAGGTTCTTTGCCGGAATGTCAGCTGATTTTCACATGATTAACCGTATCCCATCATTTCCGCAGACACATGGGTGTGATTTCGAGAGGCTGTTGAGGATGTAAAGAGTAGCGTAAGTGGTAGAAGCACTCCATAAACCAAGGAAAGGCAGGGAGTGAGCCTGAAATGGTCAGCAGACAGTGAACACTAGAAGGGCCAGAGGTTAAACTTGCGCTATTTGAGTCACTTGTTTGGTCTAAGACTTTCTGAGTTTGTAGAAAACTACATTTATTCATTACCATCCCCTTTCCTCACTCCCCAAGGACACTTAAAACCTGCATTCAGATTTGAACTGGGAAAGGGTACAAGCCCTTGTCTGATTGGTTCCGCTGTTCTCACTCTTCAGAGCATACCAAAATCATCTGTGGAACTTTGGGAACCGTAGCTCTCTGGACTCCATCAGAATGTCAGAGGTGTAAGTTGTCAAAGCTGCACAGGTGATTTTGACGCCCTGAGAATGACTAGCAGAGTCCCACATTTCCCCCAATCCCCTGAGTACATCTGCAACATATGCCCCTTCTTAGTTTCTGGGGTTTCTTTCTTTTTTTAAAGATTTTATTTATTTATTTGACAGAGAGAGACACAGCAAGAGAGGGAACACAAGCAGGGGGAGTGGGAGAGGGAGAAGCAGGCTTCCCACCGAGCAGGGAGCCCGATGCGGGGCTCGATCCCAGGACCCTGGGACCATGACCTGAGCCGAAGGCAGACGATTAACGACTGAGCCACCCAGGCGCTCTTTAGTTTCTGGGGTTTCTTAAGGTATGCCTCCAACATGGTTTCCACGTCCCACATGTCCTCTGACCTGAGAGCAGAGGGACCCTTATGTCATCCACAAAGAGCAGCATGACCATTTACCTTTGCTGTTCTTAGATTAGGTATATTGCTGAAAACATGCGCACAGTATGGGCATGTTTTGGTGGAGGTGGCAGGAAAGGAAGAGCATAGGGCTTTGGCCAGAGGGGCTGCTCAGAGCAGGACACGTGTGGCAGTTCTCCGAAAGTGTCGGCTACAGTGTGTTCCAGGCCTCATTTATTCATTCACTCATGTATGTTTCCTTTGTTCATTGGTTGCATACTGAGTGCCTACTGCGTGTTAGGCGCTGCAGACACCATAGCGTACAAGACAGCCTAGTCCCTGCCTCATGGAACTGATAGTCCAGAGTGGGGCTGAGTGAAGAGAGAGATAATAAATCAACAAATAAATAACAATTATACAGATTTTAGTAGATTGACATTCAATAGAGAAAACCTCGAACTACTTTTCACACTATTTTGACCCCACCCCACCCCTATATGGAATCAGTGGAAGTGGCTTCTGTGTCCCAGATGCACTGGCCAGTTATGTCTCATTCCCGTGTAGGAATCCCCTGCCGTCAGTTCTCCATCCTCCTCCATCTCGATCACTGGCTCTGTATAATTTACTTTTTAACATTTGGTAATGCCAAACATTTTACAGATGAGACAGCTGAGGTCTGAAGAGCTGGACTGACCTGTTCCGTAGTGCAAGGCCAGTGAGTGGGGGTGAGGTGGGGGTGGGACTACCTTCAGGCTCCAAACCCCTCCTTGACCTTCTCCCCTAAGGCTCTACCTACTGTGGCCTTTCTTCAGCCTCCAGAGCAGGTTGCCTCAGTTTCCACTCTTTTTAATTTTCTTTTTTTTAAGATTTTTATTTATTTATTCATGAGAGACAGAGAGAGAGAGAGGCAGAGGGAGGAGCAGGCTCCCAAGGAGCAGAGAGCCCGATGCGGGACTCGATCCCAGGACCCTGGGATCATGACCTGAGCCGAAGGCAGACGCTTAACCATCTGAGCCACCCAGGCGCCCTAATTTTCTTTATTAGAGTCAAGACTTCAGTTAACTTTTCTCTGTAGAATGACCGTATTAGGCAAAAGTTTGTGTGGGATCCAATAAAACATCCGGTGATATTGAGCATACGTCAGGCAAAGCCTGCAGCCCCATAAGTTATTATGTGTAAATGTTACAACTTTATTTTGAGGAGAATACATGTGTACTATCAAGCTGTTTTATGGATACGCAGTATGACTGATTACAGCATGCGGATCTGTCGCAACAAGATAAACTCAGATAGAATAATCTGTGGATATTTAGGCCTCAGCAATTTGTTATCCAAAGACGACTCTAGAAATGATAATTCTTCTCATTCCAGTGATTTCTCTATTCCACTTCCTGATAAAAACCCATTTCCAGAAAGCTGACTTCTGTTGCCAGGGGTTCTCTTCTTGCTTGTGTCCCCTTCCAGTTGCTCAACAGTGAACAATGGAAAGTTGTGTTTGCCATTAAAGCCATAACCACAGTGGGACTTGGCCCAGAGTAAACAGGTGCCAGGGGGGTGGTTGCCAGGGCTGTTGCTCCAGAACAGCCTCTGCTGCTAAGCTAACAAATAAGCAAATGTGAAAAAATAGCCATGGTTTTTCACCACATAGAACAGTTTGGGTAAAAGTGGATTACATTAAGTAGCAGAATATTTTGTAGATCAGTCCCAGGCAACTTGTTGCTACAAAATAACTGGGTGGAATTCATTAGCAATTTTCTGAATAACCATTTGTTTGTGACACAAAGTTGCTTGAATGAATTAAATCAAACTCAAAGCCCCCACCTCTTCCTTGAGGACATTGCTGACTACCTGGGGGTACCGTGACCTTCTCTTGGCTCCTTTAGAGTCTTGGACCACTGTTTTGATAATGAGTTACCAATGTGCATTCCCTTGGATTCCTATCCTGAGTTATGACTTATATTTAACAGTTACACAACTTTCCATGTATATAAAGAGGAGACATGGCCCACTAAAAGGGAATTCTAGATCTGGAGGGCAAAGCCTTGTGTTGGCTTCTTGGGTTCTGCCTCCCTACTGGTTCCATGACTTTGGGCAAGGCACTTCCCTTGAGCCACAGTTCTATCACCTGAAAAGCAGAGACAGTGACACTTGTTGTATCCATTTTGCAGGGTTGTTGTGAGAAGCAGATAAGCAAATAAAATATTTGAAAACAATTTATAAGCTGTGCAATTCTATTCAAGAAATACTTTTGAAACCACTAGGACCATTTCACTTGCTTTGGGTGTAAGTACAGTCACTTCCTTTTTACTTTCCCAATCAGTTACTTAGACTTCAATTGCTCTTATTATCAGGAAGTCCAGTTCCTTATTTCTTACCACCTACCATGCACATTTCTCTCATAAGCAGGGAGGAAGGCAATTGAAAACTCCATCTGCCCATGGAGGCGCTGCTACTTGAGGGGAGGGGTGGTATCTTACTGCATTCTGGCCCATAGGGCCTGTCTTGTCTATGGGCCCCTGGCTGGTACCCTTCTGATGCCCTTGTGGGTCCAGATCCCTGCACCCCCAGCCATTTCTGGAGTTTCGTATATTTGGTTCCCCACTCTCACAGGCTGAGCTACTGTTTTTCCAAAGTGTTTCTCCAGGGTGACTGGCTCCTGAGGCATTTCCAGTTTCCACCACATCTTGTGCCAGAATCACCCGGTCCCCATGACACCCCATAGGTCCTAGGACTGATCTTAGGTCACCCTTCGCATCCCTCGCCCTTTCCCTTCTGGGAGATCCCAGTCATTCTTTCTTGCCAGAGGACTTGGCAGATAGCATCCTGAATAAGATCAAGGACTCTGGAGCTCAGCCTGCCTCAGATCAAGTTCCAGCTTCACTACTTCCTAGTAGCGTGTCTTGGGGGAGAATTACTTAGCATCTCTATACCTCAGTTTTCTCATCTATGAAATGGAAAAAGATGGAAAATAAAATCTCATAGGCTTGTCTTGAAAATTAAAGAGAGGGCGCCTGGGTGGCTCAGATGGTTAAGCATCTGCCTTCAGCTCAGGTCATGATCCTAGGGTCCTGGGATTGAGTCCCGCATCGGGCTCCCTGCTCGGCGGGGAGCCTGCTTCTCCCTCTCCTTCTGCTCCCCTTGCTTGTGCTCTCTTGCTCTCTCTGTCAAATAAATAAATAAAATCTTTTAAAAAAAAAAGAAAATTAAAAAGAAAAAACAGATGTAAAGCCCTTAGAAGTGACTGGCATGGAGTAAGCACTATAGAAATATTGTTAGCTGTTGTCTGCTATGACTGATCATGGTCACAGTGATTCATATATACCAGTTTCCCTAATCTGAAGCTTGTGCTGTAGGGATAAGTTATGGGCTGTGTCTCCCTCAAAAAGCTCCTGGACTCCTAAGATAATACAGCTTAGTCCATGCCCTTTGCCTCCATGACATCTGCTAAGAGTTAGACCTGTTAAGTTAAACAAAAAGAGGCAGAAGGGAAGTTGTGTCAGTTAGTTTTTGCTGTATAACAAATTACCACAAATATGCTGTGGTTTGAAATGACAAGCATTTATTTCATTCATGGTTTGTCTTTTCTGGGCTGGTTCAGCTGATCTCTGCTGGATTTTCTCAGATGTCTCTGGTTACCTGGTGTGTTGGCTGGTGGCTTGATGTGCTTGGATGGTTTCACTCACACATCTAGAAGTTGGCAGGTTATTGACCAGGTATTGGCTGACTGTTGGCTGGGGGGCCTTGGTTCTTCTCCATGGGGGCTCTCAACTTCCAGCAGACTAGCTTGGGCTTATTCACAGGGTTGTCTCAGGGTTCCAAAGATGGCAAGAAAAGAAACTACAAGACCTTTTGAGGCCCGGGGTTGGAAGGCACATTCCTTTGGTCAAATCTACCTCTTGATGGTAATGCTTCATTGCTAAGAATTTGTGATTATTTGCTGTTAATCACAGCAGTAAATGCTTAGGGCAGTGGGCTCTTAGTTTCCATTTGCATTCTGAGAGGGTTGTGATTTCACTTTTACTAAGATGTTTCTCTTTCTCTCTTTTTTTTTTCTCTTTTAAATTTTAATTTATTGCATACCCACTCTGTGTCAGACACACTGTGGTCACAGAGTACTCAGGGAGAAGAGGAAGATGGGTTAGAGGTGCCATGCTGATATCTGATAGTGGCTTTAGGTTGGTCTAGGGAATATAGGAAGACTTCTTTGAGAAAACCAAGTTAAGGCTGAGTCTTAAAGGATGTCAGGAGATAGCCACATTTGGGGGGTGAAGGGGAGTAGAAAGTAAGGATAAAATGGAAGTTACAGAAAAAGGTCACCGGATCCTGCTTCCTTAGCTACAAATCAGAGCAATGAGAGCTGGAGACTCTCCCAGCTGTATCCACATTTAGTGGAAGAGCAGGAATCCAGGTCTCCTGACTTCCCTGTCTTGATTTGTACCCAGAATTAGGTCCCCAAATAAATACATCTCAGTTAAGGCCACCTTGGGAAGTCTACTCACAGACTTAATCATACTGCATCCTCAGATCCCTGATTTTAACCTCCCTTATGAGGAGCTCCAGATCCCTCTCCACCCCTGACTCCCGTATCCCAGATATCTATAAAAGTAAGATCTGCTCTAGGATTGGCTAATGAGTAACCCAAACAGAAGCCTCTGCTCAGGGATGGCTGTGTGGCCTGGAGACCTCCATGCAGTGGGCCATGCTGTGAAACCACCTCCAACATTCACGTTGCATGCAACATGTCAGGATATATATCGGTGCCAAAAGTTTCATGGGATATTATTTTGTTGCAAAAAGGTGTAAGAGTGCAACAATAAATTGATTGTTACACTTGTGGAACACTTGGCCCTTGAATCCTGCCTTAATTAGGAACATATTTTGCTGCAGAGTATCAGCTCTCCTTCTGGCCGTAGGGAACTCTAAGGGAGAGAAGGCCTGGCTTAGACTATTTGATAAGGGGATGGTGATTAGACTCTCTATGTTGTTGAGAGCAGAACTAGGGCAAACTGCAGAGAGTGTCAGGAAGCAAATTTTAATGCATCGCAAGGAAGAACTTTCTACCCCTTTAGAGCTCTCCAGAAGGAGAAGATTTTGTCTTAAGTGATCGCTTATCTGTCATTCATGGGAGTTGCCAGTCCCATTGCTGAAGAGCAAGAACTGACAGAAGAGGCTTTTTCAGTCAAACTAAAACCCATCAATTTTCTTTATTAGGCCCAACCATTGGTCCTAATTTTAGATTCTGGAGCAGCATCAGATAAAGCTAATCACTCTTGCACATTTTACAAGAGGGGCTTGTAAATGAGTTTCTAATTGGTGGAATTTCAGGCATGATTATAAAGTGAAATGAAGAATTTCAGGCCAGTAGGGAGATATTTTGGGGCAGTGTGGTTTTTTCAGAGCCTTTAAATCATGCCACAGAGCTGACCAGCTACCATCCTGGGTTGGATAAATGTATGAGAAATTCATTTAATTTTTAGTTGCTGAAGATACTTTTGGTGGGAACCAAGTGGCATCAGTAGGGCTTGAGAAGTTTTCTCAGAGTCTTTGATAAATGCCTCTTGCCTTTTAGACTCAGATTATGAAGTTGAGGCCTCTGAGGAAATGGCTGTCCTGGTTGGGGCAAGGCCACAGGTGGGCCAGAGGGGGTAGTGCTGCAAATGAGCCCTGCATCTTGTCGCCCACTCACGTGGAGATCTCTGGAAAGAACGCAAACTATTAGCGTAAGCAGTACTGACTGCAGCATGGGCTGGGCCTGAGAAGAGCTCCACCAGCTCGTCATGTCCCTAGTATTGGACATGGTGTGTCACTCCGGAGGGCGCCCTGGCTTCTTCCTGGGTGGTCACAGGTAACAGCAACATCCAGTGGCACACCAGAGGTGTCTGAGCTTCTTGCTGGAAGTGCCACTGCCAGCAAGGTGTGCCTCCAGGCCCCCAGGCCCTCTTCCCCATATCACTGCCCTCCTTTCTGCCCTCTATTTTGGACCATCTTGGGTCCCGAGTATTGTGGAAATAATAATGAGGGAATTTAGCTCCCACTGCGGTGCTAGGGGCTCACTCTGCGTAGCCCCTGTGCCTAGCCCAGGAAGGATGGTACACTCAGTTTCCTGGGTATTTCCCGCTCTCTCAGTCCTCTTTGTTTATTTAACCAGTGAGTGTTTCTCTCTCTTTTTTAGGTGGTAACAAGAGAACAGGCCTGCCCTCCCCACACGCCTCCGTGCATGCATGCAGTTGTTTGATACTTCCTGGGCTCTGACATAGAGTCAGACACTGTGCTGGGCATTAGGGACATGCTTAGTGTAAAATGAAGTCCTTGCATGACCAGCTGAGCGATGGGCCTGCAAATACACATATTTAGTACAGTGAGACAATCACTGCAGTGGTGTTTTGCACAAAGGGCAGTAGGACTCAGGACAGGCCTGTTGCCCGGCGGGGAGTCAAGGAAGGTGTGAAAAAAGCCTTGATGACTGAGTCCGCATTTTCCACACAGACGAACGGTCAGGGAAAGCTGTGTGCAGGGTCCTGAGGTAAGAGACAGCAGGGTCCCAAGAGGGCAGGGACTGCATCTGCTTTTGCTCCCCATTGTGGATCTGTTCATAGTGAACTCTTGTCCTCTCTAGAATATACAGCTATGCATATGTCATTAAGTTTATATACCTGCATTAAATTTTTACTACCAAACTAATACATGGACATGATTGCAAAATCCAAATTTATGACAGGACTTGCAAAAAACCTAGCAGTTCCTTGGCCTACCTTTCTATACTTCTGAGTCTTACTCCCTGGAAACGCCTTTTCAACTTTTTGAGCTCTTATTGCTAGCATTTACCCTCCTATTTCTAAATAATATTATTATACTGCTATATCTCCAGGACGATGTTTTTTTAACTTCCATCTACAGAAGAGTAGGCTTCCTCTCTTTGAGCTAACACATCACCCCTTCTCTTTCTTCCATCCTTCCAACATAGCTGTAATGCAATTTTCTGTGAAGTTTATTTTTAGGATTTTCATATTTATATCTATGAAAATATTCATAAAGGAATACAGATAGGATAATTTCCTTTTATACACAACTTTGTTTTTCCAAGAGCTAAAAACTGTCAAATTTAATAGTTTACCTAGTTTTCTTCGTACCTACCATTGATTCTTCCCCAAACTCTCTGACAGAGCTACCAAGATCCCCTAGACACAGTCAAACCCACTGGGTGACTAAACAGTGCTGCTTTTTTTCTTGAAACCTCCCTTTCTGGGACTCCCAGCCCCCAGCTCTATTTGATTTGGACTCCTCCCCTTAGGCCTGCTGTACCCTTCCTGTCTCACTTTCCTCTACACTGGTCTCCTCTGGTGACCTCCTCCTTCCTTGATTTTTGTCTTTGTTTTACTCTCTTACTTTGGTGAAGATATTCTTTCAGAAGCTTCTCATGAAAACCCACAAGAGCAGTTGCATATCTGAATACGTCTTTATTCTCTCTTCACATTTGACCAGATACAGAATTCTAGGATGGAAATACATTGCTCCAATGTATTCTAGGTTCTGGTGTCCCTATTGAGAAGTCTGATGTTTTGCCAATTTCTGCTTGTGCGTGTGATCCTTTTTTTTACCCTTCTCTGAAAGTGTTTATCTCTACTTTTTATCCTTGGTGTTTTGAAATTTCAGGATGATATATCTAGGTGTGCATCTTTTTTTCATTCATTATTTTACAATAATCTTCTGTTCTTGTTACATGGCTACCTATCTTATTTTTTTCTGAAGATATTAACAATAGTTTTTTAAAAAGAATTCCTTAGCTTCCTGCTTTACTTTTATTTCCTATGAGTCCCTTATTTTCAATTTTGTTTTGTTTTGATTTTTGTTAGAGTTCTTAATGTCTGCTGATCTTTAGCTATCTGTTCATATTCCAGAGGGAGGAACCATGTTGCTCACTGGAATTCTGTGGTTATGGGTAGGCTTTGTTGACCAATGGGCTTCAGTGTGACAGGATTGGATGCTGGAAAGTTTGTTAGCCACCTCATTTTCGTGAGCCAAATGTCAGACTCTTCAGAGACAAACCCGCTAACTTTCTGTCTTATTGTCAGTCTTCTGGGAGCCCAGTGGGTTAGGGAAGGAGAGTGTTTGACCATTCAGTCTTTAAACTTTACTTTATGCAGGTGCTAGTTCTGAAGGAGACAGGCCTGAGGCCTGACCCTTAGACCAGCCACAGTTAGGGAAGAGGAGGAAGGTGAAGTCAATGAAGGGGACAGAGGACTGGTCACCATGTCAGGAAGAGAACCAAGGAAGAGGGAGATGATCAACAGCATTGACTAGATAGCCCAGTGTCAAACCAGTTGACTTTAGGCAACAGTTGGAGGTCTTCACTGCTACTGTGGAGGTGGAACCCAGCTTGTGGGAAAAAGGGAGACCATGTAGGGAGAGAAACTAACTAGAGACTGAAATCTCTGCCTCACTTGAACCTTGTCCCTCTGCAGCCATTGCTGGCTCCAGTTCCTCTTCCTTCCATAGGTTCTGAGTATATTCTGGAGAAATAGGGGATGCATGCACATTAGCCATCAGAAGTGATTGACAGGAGATGAGAGGGAGTCTTAAATGTATGAAAGTAAAACAAACACTTTATTTAAGGAAAAGGCAACTTGGAAAAAAAAAAGCCTAATAAATAACTCAGTACAGCTGGCTTAAGCACTTTAAAGCCAGTGTCTGTGATAAGCAATGAAAACATTAATATAAAATGCTTCACCATAAATGAGTACAATTCAGGCTGATGTATTGCAGCTGAGCCGGCTGTCGGATGGCATGCTTTTAAAGTGATGTTTACAATCAGTATTTTTTCCTTTGGTAATTAGAAGAAGGCAGAAATGGCTGGAAGCACTGCCAGGGTGTGGCTCTCAGCCTCAGGAGGGTGGGAGCCCTGCCAGCAGGCTGGCCTTCCTCTACATCCCCATTCCCAGCCAGCTTGAGACAAGGCCGTTAGAAAATCAGTGTGACACAGGGCTGAGCGCAGAGCTCAGAGCCTGGGTTCACTTGATGGGCAGCTGTGAGGTCTGGAGGCAATGGGTCAGTATTTCTGGGCTCTTTACCTCCCCAGCTAGTTCTGGAGGTCCCAGAGGTGTCTCCCAAGTTCTCTGAGACCAGGGCCCCCATGTCCCTGCTGACTCTTCCTCCTCTTCTGCTCTGGAGCCTTTTGGCCATGTTGCCCATCGAGCAGCTCACCCCCAAAGTCCACTCAAAACAAGCATGTGTTTCACTTTAGCATTTTACCAAATGGAGGGGAAAATGTCACCTGTCCTACCATGTCAGTGTGCTTGTGGAAGAATCATATAAAATAATCATACAAAAGAACACAGGAATGTTAAGCCTTCTTTTTAATGTATGGACTATCTGATAATCATCCTCAAGAGGACATTCTGTCGTAGGCAAAAATAAAAAGTAGCTCACGTGTGCTGAGTGCCAACTTCATGCCAGGCCCGAGTGGTCCCTTCTGGAGAGGCACCTACCAGCTCCTGGCTCCATGCCTGTGTGGACTGCCTTCTTATGGCCTTCAAAAGCCCTTTCTTTCTTCCTGTCTCAGCTCCATCAGGATTCTACTCCCTTGCCGCCAATACCTGTTTCTCTCTCCGAGGTTTCTTGTAGCCCTGCTGACTGAGAAGTGAGAGTTGTTTTGTTTTCTTTATCATTTTTGTCCATGAAACACATTACAAGGCCCTTTTCTTGAAGTGTTTTACTGTCAGTCACTGTGGGGAAAATAAACAAAACAGCATAGATGAAGAGATCAAAGAGAACCTTGATAGTTGTCACTGGCTAGTGGCTCCTGAATTCTTTTTTTTTTATTTATTTATTTATTTATTTATTTATTTATTTATTTATTTATTTGACAGAGAGAGACATAGCAAGAGAGGGAACACAAGCAGGGGGAGAAGGAGGGGAGAAGCAGGCTTCCCTGCGGAGCAGGGAGCCCGATGTGGGGCTCGATCCCAGGACCCTGGGATCACGACCCGAGCCGAAGGCAGACACTTAACGACTGAGCCACCCAGGCGCCCCATGGCTCCTGAATTCTTAAACAGTGACTCCAGAGTTTCCCAAAAGGGGACCAAGAGCTTCTCTAGCTATGCCTGGGGTCTCACTGACAGTCCTTGATGACTTAGGAACGAAGCCAGCCTGCTCAGACTCTCACCTATAAACACCTATAAACCTGGCTGGCTGTGCCCTGTGGGCGCCGGATGCCACCTTCCTCCCAGCCCCTCATCAGGAGGAGTCGGGCTGCTTCCTGGACCCTACAGAGTTTCTCCCTGGACCTAGACAAGTCTGTGTTGTTTCCGTTGCATTTCCTATGGCTTCCATCACAAGTAACCAAAAGGTTAGTGGTTTAAAATTACGCAAATTTATTATCTTACAATTCTGGAGGTCAGGAATCCGATCTCATTGGGCTAAAATCAGGTTTTGGCAGGACTGCATTCATTCTGGAATCTCTTGAGGTGAATCTGTCTTCTTATTTGCCTTTTCCAGTTTCTCGAGCCTGCCCACATTCCTTGGCTCACAGCCCCTTTTCACCTTCAAAGCCAATAATGGGTGGTTGCGTCCTCATGTCCCCTCACTCTGATGTCCATGCTCCTGCCTCTTCCATCTTTTAAGAACCCTTGTGATGCCATTGGGCTTGAATAATCCAGGATAATCTCCCTATTTAAGGCCAGCTGATTAGCAACCTTATTTCATTAGAAACCTTAATTCTCTCTTAAGGGAACATATTCATAGGTTCTGGGGATTAGGACATGACATCTTTGGAGAAATGCATCCCCTGTCTATCACAACTATCTACAACTGACTTTTGCTCCTTGAAATACTCCCCTTCTTCTTGACATAAGATCACTGTAAAGACTGCTTCCACTTTCAGGTAAAGCTTATCTTATTACCTGGGGTTCCTAAATGGACAGACTCCAGTTTCTCCGGAGGCTCCAGTGGTAGGCAGGTGCCAGCTTTCCAGCAGACTCCATTGCCAGCAACAAGAAGCCTCTTCTGGGGCTTCAAAGACCCTCTGTCCCTATCAACCTCAACTCACAAGGGAGCCTTGTTCACAGCACAGTGGTGTAGCAAGAGACCATGTGCCCTGAGCACCACAAAGGGTCCTGCTGCCACTCCAATCACCTGCAGGAATTTTTTTAAATTTAATTTAATTTTGTTTAAATTCAATTAATTAACATATAGTATATTATTAGTTTCAGAGGTAGAGTTCAGTGATTCATCAGTTGCATATAACACCCAGTGCTCATTACATCATGTGCCTTCCTTAATGCCATTACCCAATTATCCCATCCCCCCACCCACCGCCCCTCCAGCAACCCTCAGTGTGTTTCCTATGATTAAGAGGCTCATGGGGCACCTGGGTGGCTCAGCTGGTTAAGCAGCTGACTCTTGATTTCAGTCAGGTCATGATCTTAGGGTTGTGGGATCAAGACCCACATCGGGCTCTGTGCTCAGAGCAGAGTCTGCTTGTCCCTCTCCCTCCACTCCTACCCCCGCTCCTGTGCACGTGCTCTCTCTATCCTTATCTCTAAAATAAATAAATAAAATCTTTGAAAAAAAAAAAGAGTCTCTATGGTTTGTCTCAGTCTCTGATTTCGTCTTAGTTTATTTTTCCCTCCCTTCCCTTATGATCTTCTGTTTTGTTTCTTAAATAACACATATGAGTGAAATCATATGATAATTGGCTTTCTCTGATTGACTTACTTTGCTTAGCATAATACCTTCTAGTTCCATCCATGTCATTGCAAATGGTAAGATTTCATTTTTGATGGCTGAGTAACATTCCATTATATATATTTATACCACATCTTCTTTATCCATTCATCTATTGATGGACATCTGGGCTCTTTCCATAGTTAGGCTATTGTGGACATTGCTGCTATAAACACTGGGGACCTGCAGGAATTTTATAATGGTACACTCTGGTATTCTATACTTGGGAATGACCAAGAATGATCATTTGTCATCTAAAATAGTTTGAACAATCAGAAATAAGGAATGTATATACAGATCTTCCTCAACTTATGATGGGGTTACATCCTGACAAACCCATCATAAACTGAAAATATTCTAAGTCAGAGATGCATTTAATACACCTAACCTACTGAATAGCATAGCTTAGCCTAACCTACCAATGGTGCTCAGAATGCTTATATTAGCCTACATTTGGGCAAAATCACCCAACACAAAGCCTATTTTATAATAGTATTGATTATCTCCTGTAATTTACTGAATACTGTACTGAATGTGAAAAACAGAATGGCTGTGTGGTACAGAATGGTTCTAAGTGTATTGGTTATTTGCCCTCATGATCATGTGGCTGACTGGTGCCCAGCATCATGAGAGAGGACCATAGGGTATATCATTAGGCCAGGAAAAGATCAAAATTCAAACTTTGAAGTATGGTTTCTACTGAATGCATATTGCTTTCCCATCGTTATAACATTGAAAAAATTGTAAGCCAAACCATCATAAGTCAGGGACTGTCTGTATATAATTTCTAAGCTGGAAGGAGAAGGTTAGTTTTGCCAAGCCCCTATTATAAGGAAGGCCAGCTGCTCCCGTAGACACCGTCAGTCTGCCATTATCATCCAGTACACAGTAATAGCTCTAGGACTGTGGTCTGGATCCACCAATGCATCACCTTGGGCAAACTACTTCATTTCTGAGCTTTGGTTTTCTTTTTCCTCAAATGGGAAGGCTTAATTTGAAGTGTGAGACAGAACGTACCAGATGCATACTTCTCTACTCCTTTCTTCTACCACTTGCCCCCCCTTCAACTTCAGTTATCCATACTTATCTTTCATTGTTCTCATCATGCTTCATTTATTTCTAAAGGGTCTAGGAATGACATGTTGCTATTTTGAGGCCCTCCTTCCCCCATCGCTGACATGCATGTACATGCATCTATGAGCATGAATACACAGACACACAGACACACACACTGGCTAGAGATGTGGAGATGGTACAGAGATGCCTTGGATTTTCTGCATCAAGCCTGCCTCTCAAATGGAGAGGAGCTAACCCCTCAGGAAGAAAGGTCTGAGGACACAGTGGGGAAGGCTTAGGCAGAGGGAACTGTGGGTGGAAGAGGGTCTAGAATCATCTAAATTAACCCCCTACACAGCTTTTGATTTGAGAGCCCATTCCCCAGGCCCAGTACTGCTGTTCCCCAAACTTCCTTTTCTTCCATGAGGGATGGTGAACAGCATCATAGGGTGAGGGGTGGGATGAGGAATTTTTCACTGTCACTGAAATCAGCCTAAACCACTCCCCTCTGTACCAGAAAGACCTACACACAAAGGTCCAGTCAAACTCAGCTCTTCAGTGCTCCCCAATCACCACTGTGCTTCTTTCCAGACTGCAATTATAAATTTGAACTGAATAGATGTATTATATGGAAATGCTTTAAAACATTATTAGGAACAGCTTTTGCATTAGTGGTAATAAATCCATACCTGCAGTCACTTCTCATTTCTGTCTAACTCTTTGATAACTTGAAAAATGTAAATTTTGTTCCAGTGTAAATTTGGATAAGTGGATTGGTGCCCTCCTTCCTTCACTGTTTTCCTCTTCTCCCTTCTAGTCCACTTGTCCCACTCCCCCAGGCCTGTCCACAGCATCATTCAGAATGGAGATGGGAGAGCTCAAACCTCCAAACATTGACTCTGACCTCAAATCCACTGCATGATCTTGAAGGACTTAGGTACACTTGGTACCTTAGGTACTTGGTATTGAGAAGGCTGCTTCTCAGATGGCTCTCAATCATACCTCCTGGTATTCATGCCCTCTGCATGGGTTGGACCTAGTGACTTGCTTCTAATGATTAGAATACCATGAAAGTGATGGGAATGTCACTCTGAAGGTTAGATTATAAAAGGCTCTGATGTTCATCTTGCTGGCACTCTTTCTCTTGCCTTCTTGGCTTGCTGGCTTTGATGAAGCAGGGTGCCATGGTGGAGAGACTCACATGGCAAGGACCCAAGGGTAACCTCTGGTTAACAGCCAGTGAGGAACTGAGATCCTCTGTCTGATGGCCTGTGAAGAACTGAATCCTGCCAGCACCGCTGTGTGAGCTTGGAAGCAGGTCCTGCTTCATGGGAACCTTGAGATGACCGTAGCTCCAGCTGCCATCTGGCCTGCAGCCTGTGAGAGAGCCTGAAGCCGCCCCAGCTAAGCCATGCCCAGGTTCCTGGTCCACAGAAAACGGAAAATAATAGAGATAATAGTAAAGAATAAATGTATGTTGTTTGAAGCCGCTAAGTTTTGGGGTAATTTGTTACACACCAGTAGATAACTAATATGCCTTTAATGTCACCGATCTGTAAAATGGAAACTTTCCCCCTAAGTATAGCAGGAAGAATAAGGCATTAAGACACATTCCAACAGTGAAACCTTATTCTGGTTGCATCGATAGTAGTCAACCATTGATTTCCAGAAATACCTACTGAGCACCGATTATGGTCAGATGCTACGCTGTGAACGTAGGCTACAGAAATGAATATGACATCTTTGTTTCCTTCGATGAGGTCATGGTCTTGTGAGGGAAGTGATATACAGATTGGAAACAGAGTGAAACACCGTATATTAAATGTTCTGAAATTTCCTCAAAATGATTTGGAAGCCCAGGTACCAAATACAACCTTATATAACAAAATTGCTCACCAAAGTAGGAAGAATTCTTGGAAATCTTCAGGGATTTCCTGTTCATCCTTTCCCACCGAGGGAACCACCCAGAAAAAAATGAGTTTAAGTAGGACAGAAGGGTTAGAATTGGATAAGACCGTTGAGTACAATCCTAAAGCGTGTTCAAGATGCACTCTGGTCCTAGGACATACTTTCAATAGGGACCCCCTTCAACGTCACCTATCCAGACACTTGGCTCTGGCCCCATCATGTACTCCATCTGCAGCAACCCCTGTCCTTAACACTATTCCTAATCCTTCCGGTGTTTTCTGTGGCTTCTCCCTCTCACCTGACCTTTAAGAGCCCCTGGAATCTGAACCACATATTCCAGCACCAGACTCTCTTTTGTTTCACAAATATCGTTTGTTCACTTATTCACTCCTTTTTTCAATAAAAGGGAAACAGAGGCTCTAGCCCCACCCAGAAGGGTAGAGCAAGTGCTGGGCTTCAGAATGAGTGGGCTAAAAAGAGTATCTGTTGAAAGTGTGTTTGAGAAGTTCTTAGTCCCCCAGAGTCCCTCCAGTACCCAGCTTCACACCATGACAGGAGAACGGAAGTTTAGTCTTTGTATAAATTGAACTCCAGAGGCCCAAACTGCATCACTGGCCACAACAGAGGATGGGTGGTGGTGGTGCCTTAGGGAAAACAGTGACTGAATGAAGAACATGCATAGCCTACATCATAGCTTCGTTGCTTCCACATGATGAGACTTGAATTGGTTATCTGCATCCCTGACCTCTTATGTATCCAGCTTTAACTGCCTGCAGAACATCTCTGCTTGGAGATTCTAGCATTACTGCAATCACAACCATGCCAACCCACACAAGTTCTCTCAGCATCATTTGGTCTCCAGACATCCAAGCACAATGTGTACCAGGACCTTTGCACTGGCTGTTCTCTCTCTGCCAGGTATGCTCTCTCCATGTATTGGCATGGCCTACTCACTCTTCCACTTTAAATCTTTGCTCAGATTTCACCTTCATAATGTGTCCCCCTTTGATCTTCCTTTTTTAAAATCCCTTCCCCCAACCTTGAATAGCCCTTGGTATATAATTATCTGTCAGTTACATGTTTTTAAAATGAGGTGGAGCGCTTGAACAGAAGCTGGAAACCCATATATTTTTTTTGTGTGTGTGGTAATATATTTATATATTAATTATATACATATATATTTATATATCAATTATATATATAAATAAAGTTTGCCATTTTAACCATTTTTAAGTGTATAGTTCAGTGGCATTAAGTACATTCAGAATGTTGTCAACCATCACTGCTACATTTCTAGAACTTTGTCCATCATCTCAAACTGAAACTCTGGGTCCATTAAACAATAACTCCCTGAAGATATTTGCAAATAGTATATATGATAAAGGACTGATATCTAAAATACATAAAGAACTCATACAACTCAACACCAAAAAAAACAATCCAATTAAAAAATGGGCAGAGGAACTGAATAGATATTTTTCAAAGAAGACATATAGATAGCCAACAGAAACATGAAAAGATGCTCAATATCACTAATCATCAGAGAAATGCAAATCAAAACCACAATGAAATATCATTTCACACCACTTAGAATGGCTAATATCAAAGATAAGAAATAACAAGTGTTGATGAACATATGGAGAAAAAGGAACCTTTCTGCACTGTTAGCAGGAATGTAAATTGGTGCAGCTACAATGGAAAACAGTATGGAAGTCCCTCAAAAAATTAAAAATAGGAATACTATATATTTCCAGTAATTCTACTGCTGGGTATTTACCAAAGAAAACAAAAACACGAATTCAAAAAGTTATATGCACCCCTATTTTTATTGCAGTATTATTTACAATGGCCAAGATATGAAAGCAACCTAGGTATCATCAATAGATGAATGGATAAAGAGGATGTGGTATATACATATAATGGAATATTACCCAGCCATAAAAAGAATGAGATCTTGCCATTTGCAATGGATGCAAGGGTATTCTGCTAAGTGTAATAAGTCAGACAAAGACAAATACCATATGATTTCACTTTTTAAAAACAAAACAAATGAACAAACAAAAAATAACAACAGACTCATAAATAGAGAACAAACTGGTGTTTGTAGAAAGAAGGGGGTGAGAGGATGGGTGAAACAAGTCAAGGGGATTACGTCACAGGGATGAAAAGCATAGTATAAGGAATATACTCAACAATATCATAGTAAATTTGTATGGTGATGGATGGTGACCACACTTATCGTGGTGAGCAATGCATAATGTATACAGTTGTCAAATACCATGTATATTTTATGTCAACTATACTTCAATTTAAAAAAAAGAGAAGAAACAGTAACTCCCTATTTCCCCCATCCCCTTAGCTCCTGGAAACCACCATTCTACTTTGTGTCTCTATGAATTTAACTATCTACCTCATGTAAGTGGAATCTTTAATATAGATTTGTCCTTTTGCATCTGGCTTATTTCACTTAGCATAATGTTGTAGCAGGTGTCAGAATTTCCTTCCTTTTTAGAGTTGAATGATATTCTATTGTACATATATCACATTTTGTTTATCCATTCATCTACTGATGGTGGAAACCTCTGTTTTTTTTCAGAGATCATGCCCAAAGGACTATAGTGTGGGATGGCAGGTGGGCCTCGTCACCCCTTATGTTCCTCTTGATGGGTAAGAGCCACCGAGTTGTTTCTCCTATGGATTTGTGGTGATTAATCACTAAGGGAGAGGCATTTCTGGACAATTAGAGGAAGCCCTCAAATTTGGGGTATGAAGTTACTTTTCTTTCTCTGGCACTACAGTGGAAGCTGGAGATAGAAAGAATTTAATGAAAGCTGTGAGGATGAGTTATTTACTTTATGGTTCATAAATAATGAACGAATGGACTCTATGTCTCCAAACATTATTTATATCAGTTCTTCATTGAATAGGTGACTTCAGGCTAAATGCTAAAACCAAAACAAAACCTGAAATTAAAAGCAACTATAGCTAAGAAAAACTGAGAAATCACCTTGCTAGAGATCCCAAGAGGGCTTACACTGGGTTTCTGGGGTGCAGTGCCCAAGCTGCTATGGGAGCTGGGCTAGCTGGGTGCTTTCTGGTGCCCCTCAGAGGGCACTCGCATTCACTCAGGTGTGGTACCCCTTCGTCTTCTCTCATCCCACCTTGTTTTGTGTTCTGTTTTCACCTAATAATGTATCTGAGGATGATTGTAATTTTAAAGAAACATATATCAGTTTTTCTTCTGTGTTGACCTTGAAACCCCATGTATAGTTTATTCCTCTTGGATGTATTTGATGTAGTTCTGGGCACTGAGAGTGCTTCTTAAGACAATGAAGTGAGTCCTAAACACCCTCCTGCCTAGTTTCTTGGGGCCTTCCTCTTTCTCTCCATGAGCTACCAAGGCCTGATAGAGCATATAAGGGTAGCCACCTACCTGCCTCCCAGGTAAGGTCTTTCCCCATTGCTCTCCCTCCCTGAAGGCAGGACAGCCTGGGTGAGAGTCTCGTTTCCTGCTTTGCACCGATGTGTTATGAGAAGAGCATCCTTTGACTGTTAATGGGCAAGATGTGGAAGAAAAGGAGAAAACTAATAAACTATTCCAGAGAGGGTGTTTGGAACTTGAGATTCAGGAGAACTGAATCTCTATGAGAACTTGGGGAGATCCTAAAAACACCCCCACAATCATGGAATTTGGAAGGGAGAAGGGGTCCCCAGTTAGACTCTAGATGTGCTCTCCCACGGAAACACATTGGGTCTAGGGTCCTATTAGGACAGGATTGCACTCCAGTTACATGGGGTTTCAACAGGCTTCCGTGGGCTGCCTGGGACTCCAACCACCACGCACAACATGGTTTCTATGGGAAAATGCATTTTGAGTACCAGAAAACTGACATACACTCAAAGTTTTGGAACAGAGCCTGCTCTTAAGTTGGAGACTGCTTGAATACCACATTCACAGTTAAATTATATACATAGGCCTATTTTTAAGACATATGCCTATTTCAGCTTACGTAACAATGGGAATTGGAAGAAAGAATTGATAAAAGTAGAAAATCGTGTTCTTGGTGGGAAAGGGGGAAGATGTGAACATTCACTATGTAGAACACATTGAGTTCTGCATGAAAGGAGAGTAGAAAACACAGAGGGAATGCCTAAAATATTCTTTAGGTTTGTGTGGTTCACCCATGTGGGCTTTCTTTGAAGTAGCTCCATACACATACAGTTCTTAATTTTGAGACCAATGGTTGAATTCTACAGTAACAAAGAAGTTTGAATTAAATTAAGAGGTCAAGGTATGACCACAGCCTGCATTTTATAGGTTATGCCCAAGTCATGAAGGGCCATTAGTCTCCTGTCTCCCCTTGGTCTGTGGGCTTCCAGGATGGTGGATAATGAACTCTTCCAATGCCAGACCTAGAGTCCCTTGTCCCAAATGGGCCTAACCTGCAGGAGGCAGCGATAACTTTGCACAGGACCATGCCTTGGTGTCCGTTTTCCAGAGCTGTCAGTAACTGAAGGTCAATACCCATATCTCTTTGTCACCAACCCAGTGTTTAAAACTCTGGGTACTCTGGCTCTACAAATGAACTAACTTAAATTCATTTTACTTTACTTCAAATAATCGAACCCAGTAATTCATGAAGTTAAAGTAATTCATTTCAATTTAACTACTGTAAATCAACAAATCAGCTCAGGTGAGAACTGAATTCAATACCCCAAACATTGATTAAACTACTCTAGTTGGCTGGTACTATGTTCTTAACTCTGGAAAATCATGAAGATGGTTCAGTTGGCCTTTGGGTTGGGAGAGAGCTGTGGGATGAATATTCTCCTCTTCTCCAACTGTGTGTATTTTATTCATAGACTGCCCTTGTATTCTAGACAGAAATAACTAATATAAATGCTGTGAATTTAAGAAACAGTTTTAGTTCTGATTCATACCTCGAGTTTGGAATAGAGTAGTTGGTGTCTCATAACAAAAAAAAAGAAATGGAGGAAAAGAGGGCAGGACTGGTATCAGAATTCTGGGGGAAAGCTGGCTCTTCTCCATGGTGTGCTCACTGTGTCACCCACACCCATTCCCTGTGCTCAGTGAGGAGGTGGCTTCCACACCCAAGGAGGAAAGATTCTTTCGTGTGTGTAGCTTCTCCTTGCCTGGCCTTTTCATTAGCACAGGCCTGTTTTCCATGGGAGTAGCTACCCAAATCGAGAAGGATGGATCTGTGTGCTGATAGTAGGGGCAGTGAGGAAAGGAGGGAGTTAGGTATGGATGCTTTCTTACATCCTGATCATCAAAGAGATGAAGGAACTCCAGCAGAATGGCAAGAACGCTGGGCTCTGGGTTAGGAGGCCTCTGTTCTGGTTCTTGTTCTGTTAAAAACCAGCTGGGTGATCTTGTGCGAATCACTTACCTTTTGTGGCAAGCTGCTTGGCAGTGTGTCTTTTAACTCCATAATCAGAACCAGTGGTGGTAACTGTGGGAGGAGAGATAAGCTTGCCTGTATTCCTGGGTGTAGCTTCTGCTGGCTCCAGCAGTGGACAGCTGGAGCTGGTACAGCCATTAGCCTGTAGCTCTTCAGTTTCTGTATCAATCCCAACTCAGCAGGTTAGCTTTTAGGCACTTGGACCCATAAGCCAGTTGAATCTGAAATTGATGGTGTGGCTGTGCCCCTGGATTTCATTGTTAAAGTTTTTTCTTAAATACCAGCAGGCCCATCTCTGCCCGTCAGAGCCATCATCATACTATGAATATGTGCCAGGCTCTGTATTAATCGTTTGCCATTCATTGCCCTGTTTAGTCTTCAGAACTGTTCCATTGGGAGGTACTCTCCCTATTTTCCAAATGAAGAACAGGCTGGATTCCAGCTGATAGCCACCTGATTCTGAAACTCATTCTTTTAAGCCCTAATGATATAATCCTCAAGACGGGTTTCTGCTGCCATTTTCTACCTCGTCATCTAGTTCTTTGGATGGCATACAATGCTCTCTTGAAGCCCAGGCCACTTGGGCTTGCCTTTGACTCTCTGGCAACTTTTTTCCTAGACTCTGTGAGCCTGGATCCTGTTCCTTGAGTCCCCAGATAATGAGAGCAATGAACTGGCTCTACATGAACCACACCTTCTTGCCAGGATGCTGCCCCCACCTGAATTTGATAGCACCTGCCATCTGGCTCTTCCTGCTGGCCCTCCCCATCCTCTGAACTGTAGTTCTGGGGATGTCAGGGCTCATTGGAGCTAAGAGTGACTTCATCACAGCTCTTTGGGGCTCTTCATCACTGATTTGAGGTTGGCCCTATAGGTCTCCAAGTGTTCTTGGCTCTCTTCTGGGCATCCTTGCCTTTGCCACCTGCCCACTGCTGAGAGCTCAGCACAGATCCACCAGAGTTTACTTGACTTATGACGTCTGGGGCCTGAGGGGAAGAACTTAGGGAAATGTGGTAATCCAGGCCCAGACTGGAAGGTGACCCCAGGGGTCAAGCCAGCAGTAGGCAGTAGTTGCACAACAGAGCTTCAAAAATACACCTTTTGTTTTATTCACACGTTACTTTCTGCTCTCACTTACTTCTTTGCTTGTGGAGAGCTCTTGAGCACAGAGCCCTAGGGAAAAGAGGTCTTTTCACTGAGGCGGCCCAGTCTTGTTCTACCTGTGTTCCCCTTAGGATTTGGTTGTTTTCCATCTTAATTATGCTCCTTACATCAGTGGCTGGTGGGCACACAACCTTTAAAGGAGTTTATCTTAAAAACCCACTCTCTCCTGAGAGAAACAGTTCTATTTGGAACTGTGAGACTTCCAGGGATTGTGTGTGTGTATGTGTGTGTGTGTAGGCTAGAGTGGGGGTGGTGGTAGCTGCTTTCTTGCTTACTGTTACTTTGGGTAAGTCAGAGCTGAGATTTCTGGGGATACTTAGATGCTCCCTAGCCTTGAGTCTCATCAAGCACACAGGCTTCTGCTTGTGATACTACTATTGAATCAATTGGGGACAGTAATGATAATTGTGAAGGGGAACCAGGGCTTGTGGGTTAAATGAGTGACAGCGCCATGAGTGTAGGTTACATTTGCCTAACTTAGTGACTAATTGTAACATATTTCTTTGGATTGAGATTTTTAAGACCTCTGACTGAATAGAGAGATCATCCTGCAGAAGTAACCGCTTATAATTATCAGTCATTCACATTTTAGTATACATCGACACACAACTAAATTACCAAGTGCAAGGTCTTTCCATATCTAGGAGAACTGTTAGATAATCCATTCATTTACATTTTGATTTACTCACTTGGTAACTTTTTTTTTTTTTTAGTCTGTCTGGCTTTCTTTTTTTTTTCTTATTTTTATTTATATTTTTATTTTTTTTTTATTCTTATGTTAATCCCCATACATTACATCATTAGTTCTAGATGAAGTGTTCCATGATTCATTGTTTGTGCATAACACCCAGTGCTCCATGCAGAACGTGCGCTCCTCAAT
>NC_138381.1:32257203-32291584 GCF_054177405.1 Leptonychotes weddellii | reverse complement strand
GCGGAGCAGACTTTTAAAAGTTCCGATTTTGTGCTCCGTGGTTCTATCACTTGCCAGAAGCGGCCGACGGAGGCCCCTCCCCTGCCGTCTGTCCTCCCGAATATCGCCTTGGATTCACTTCTCCACTCGTCCTACCTTCCAGAAAGTGGTCGCTTTTCTGATGAGAGAGTTGTTGCTCTTCTTTTCTTCGATCTCCTGTTGAGTTTGTAGGTGTTCAGAATGGTTTGATCCCTATCCAGCTGAATTCCTGAGAGGAGACGAAATCCAGGTCTCCTACTCCTCTGCCATCTTGCTCCGCCCCCAACTTTTTTTTTTTTAAGCTCTGTGTATTCTGTCCTATACAGGGAGGCCAAGCAAAGAAAAAGAGCTGGTCCCTTGAGGAAGTAGTTGGAGACCTGGAATCACTGAAGGAAACAATAGAGCATGACAAAGGTAAATTACAGTTAGGAGCTGGGCCAGGTGTTATAGACATAGCTGCACATTGATGTTGAATGAAGCAGGTTTCAGTGGGGCTGAGATTAGCTCTGAGGAGGAGCTAAGATCTGCTCTGGAATTTTACTCTTGGAATTACCCAGATGAGGTTGATAGGATTAAAGTCAGGGTTAATAGTATAGAGTAAACATTGCAGAAGGAGAAAATGGGTAGACCATAGGAACTGCAGAAAGCAGAAGGCTTGCGTTACATGTAAGGAAACACCTGCTGATTCTGTGATGGTGCTGTTGAGAGAAATCCCTTGCTCTTCTTTCCCAGACTAACTGCCTGATTCATTCTTTCTTTAGCAATGTCCATCTCGTTTGAATTTTCTAGCTCTCCCTCATCCCCCCCACCCACTGGTGGACAGGTATGATGCTCTGCTCTCACATAATAGGTGCTTAATTAATGATTGAATCAATGAAAAAAAGAATCATAGATCATCTTGAGCATATCTGCTGAACTACTTTGATTCTTCTGTACTAAAGTTGGTTTATCCCAAATCTGAAACTGGAAAGGAGGGATGATCTAATAACAAATGCCACATTTCAACCCCTGGTCATGTTTCTATTCTCTGTCCATTTCTCATGAGCATTCACTGGGCCTCACTCAGAATCATTCAGACATAGCTCCTTTTGCCATTCATGTGCTTAGGTGCTGTGGAACAACCAGGCCAAGAAGATGCCACCCTTGCTCCTAAGGACTTAAAACTGGTTGTTAATTTTACATGAGGAGCAGTGAGGAATTTCCTTGGGAAAAAAGATCGACTCTATAATAAAATGTCATCCAAAATGCATACTCTGATTTCTTTACTACATATCAATGCTGTGACCCCTCATTAGATTATATCCTTGAGAAGGTGAACCACCTGAGAAAGAGGATTAGATATTCCTGACTGATGTGATACTCTCTCTGGCTATGGGTCCCTTCACCCCGCTGAGGATGGGCTCCCCGATACAGCACAGGCACCAGGATCTCATGGAGGAATGCAGTGACTCAGTGTCCCATTAGAGTTCCATGGGCCCCAATTTGTCACCCATTCCTAAAACTTCTGGATGTGACTGTATGTGCAGTCCCACAGCTTCTACAGTGCTAAAATGTGTTCATAATCTGTTATTCTCTCTTCTTGTTTCTCCCTAACCAGGAAGGCAGAATATTTAGATTTCTGTCAAACTCCCAAGAAGCTGACTTTCGAATCTGCACTATCATTGCTCAGGTCTTTTCCTGCCTATCCAATGACCATGCCAGGGGGCTGGACTGGCTGTCGCCAGGGTGCCTGGGAGGGGAAATGACTGCTTCCGGTATGCCATGCTGCTGCCAGTCCTCCAGTCACTCTAGCTGTGTGATTATCAGGATGAGAAAGCAGATAGCACTGAACCTGTGACGGCTTTATAATTCAGTAAACACCAAGTGGAACAGATTCAGGAGTATTAAAGCTCGTGTTGGAGAAACAGTGGACAAAATCAGACCCAGCCCAGGAGGTGAGGTCACACTAGTGTTGGGCAGAAGATACCCCAGGTTGAGTGGGACAACTTCCAGGAACAGAACTGCATGGAATCCAAACTGGGAGAGTTAGGGGGAGAGGGCAGCTGGACGTAATTCTCACGGATGAAATCTTGACAGAGAGCCCTTCCCAGCCGTGCTATGGGGCAGATAAAATGCAGGGACATTTTATGGAGTCCTATTTTGGGGGAAAGATAGCTTTCTTCTGGGCTAGACCCCAGCTTCCCTTTCCTTAGAGCAGTGATTGAGCCAGGGTTAGCATGCAGGGCTTAGGGCCAGGACTGGGTGTGTTTCCTGTCCTGGGTTAGGCCCAATCCCTCCTTCTCACAGCAAACCCCATGCACCTGCTGCAGCCCTCACCTCTGCCTCTGCCTAGTCCTCTCTATATCCCCAACTCCTCCCTCCGACCCCAAAACTGGGGCAGCATCACAGGGGCTTAGGTTAATTATTGGTTATTCTGTAGGTTACTCTGATTTCTTCATTATGCTAGTATTTGTCCCCTTTTGTATTTTTTGAGATGGAGATCTTAGGGCTGTCCACGGTAGGGTCATTTGTTATGTTTGTTGATAGCTGGTTGGTATTTCTTCTTCTTCCCACACCAATTATACACCTCTCACCAGCCCACTTATTTCTCTATACACTTGGGGGTGGGATGAGGCTAAATTTACCTTTTCTGTTCCATTAAAAGTCTGCTCAGCTGTTGATTTTCCAAGTTGCTTGTTTTTGACTGGCCTGAACTGACTCCAATGTATCAAAAATGCCAATAGTACCTTGACCCTCCTGGATATAGAATTGGTTTTATCTGTGTATCATGTTTGTAATTTCTGTTGGGTTATTTTTCTCTTAGTAACATATTTGAAGACCTAGCCAGGCACTGGCTGGGAACATTGGGATGAGGAAGACCTAGTGCAGATAAGATCCAAAGCTGCCCATGGAGAGAATGAGAACAGAAGCCTGGAGGGACTGACTTACCCCATGGAAAGTTCCAGAAGGAGATTCAGGTTTGTGAGTAAAGTGTAGTGCCCCACTGGTACAATAATCACAGGATACATTTCAGTAATCTGGGCTGAAACAGCAATGGGGTACTGGGACTGGTAACACTTAACAACTACAGATGGAAGTGTGTCTCAAGACACAGGAACAGCTGAGAGCTTGGGACCCCCCCCTTTGGTATCTAGA
This sequence comes from Leptonychotes weddellii, assembly GCF_054177405.1. NCBI lineage: Eukaryota > Metazoa > Chordata > Mammalia > Carnivora > Phocidae > Leptonychotes > Leptonychotes weddellii. The sequence goes on along the minus strand of NC_138381.1, from coordinate 32,288,431 downwards.
AGGGGAATTACAAGTTCCAAGAAGCACCCCATCTTAGGAGGGACTGGGCTGGCTTTCTTCCTTCCCTCCTCTACTTCCTTCTTCAAATAACACGCAGTAACTCTGCTGGGTCCTGGGGCAATCTGGTGAACAAACAGACAAGACTTTTGGAACTCAGAGGGGAGCAGAGTAAAACTAACAAACAAATGCATGAAAGAACTACATGTTGTAAAAATATCTACCAAGGAAACAAATAGTGCTAAGAGAGCAAGTGGTGGTGGTGGGAGGTGAATGGAGAATCACCTACCACATGGAGAACAAAGTTCAGCATGGTTGATCAAGAAAGCCAAGACTCAAAGGATGAGATGGGGCTGACCAGGTTCAGAACATAGAAAAGAGAACTCAAGGGGCATCTGGGTGGCGCAGTGGGTTGAGTGGCCGACTCTTGGTTTCAGCTCAGGTTGTGATCTCAGGGTCGAGAGATCAAGCCTCATGTTGGGCTCTGTGTTCAGTGTGGAGTCTGCTGGGGATTCACTCTGTCTCTCCCTCTGCCCCTCCTACTCTCTATCCCTCTAAAATAAATAAATAAATCTTTAAAGAAAAGAAGAAGAAGAGAGAACTCAAAGTAGAGGAAACAGCCTATGAACAAGTCCTAATTTAGAAAAACCTTGACTTGTTCAAAGAACTAAAAGGGGATCAGGATGGTTAGAGAATGGACAAGGGGGACAGAAACAGCTTACTGAGGTAGGCAGAGCCATGGAACTGTATCAGTTAACTTTTGCAAACAAGCAATCCTAATATTTAGTGGCTTAAAACAATAATGACATTATTTCTTGTGATTCTGTGGAGTTCTGGTCTGGGCATGTTGCCAGGGCTGGAAGGTCTAGAATGGCCTCACTTGCATGTCTAGGGTCTCAGCTGGGATGGCAAGGATGGTGGTGGCTGGGCTTCCTCTCCAAGGGGTCTCTCATTTTTCTATAGGAAGTCCAGGCTTCTTCACATGGGTGGTTGTAGGATTCCTAGGAGTGAGAGAGGGCAAGCTCCATGGAGCAAGAGTTTTCCAAGCCTCTGCTTGGTCACAGTTGCTAATGCTCCATTGGCCAAAGCAATACATACAGTCAAGTCCTGATGAAAGGCCAGAAAAATTCACCTCTAGATGGCAGGAACTGAACAAGATGGCAGTTAATCAATATAGTCTCAGGAATGAAAGTAGGAGTTTTGTTTGTTAACTGAGTACCTGGTCTGGGCTGAGCTCCATTCAATTATTCCTTCCTTCCTTACCTCATTTAAGAAAAATTATCTGCTGGAGTGCCTGGGTGGCTCAGTTGGCTAAGCGACTGCCTCCAGCTCAGGTCATGATCCCGGGGTCCTGGGATTGAGTCCCACATCGGGCTCCCTGCTCAGCGGGAAGCCTTCTTCTTCCTCTCCCTCTGCCTGCCACTCCCCTGCTTGTGCTCTCTCTGTCTGTCAAACAAATAAATAAAATCCTAAAAAAAATAAATAAAAATAAAAAAATTATCTGCCGTGTGTTAGGTAGGCACTGTCTTAGATTTGCAGCTGAGTAGACTTGGACCTTTTGGTCAGACAGTTCATGTCACAGTGGGGAGATGCCAAACAGGCCCTGGTAGTTCAGGGTGGCCTGCGCTGTAGCAGAGGTGTGCCTGGGTATAATGACGAGAGGGACAAGAGGACACTCACCCCAACTGGGTGGTGAAGAAAGGAGGGTTTCCAAGCCTGAGCTGAGTCATAAAGAGTAAGAAAGTGACGACAGGCATTCAGGGAGCAGGAGGGGAGCAAGGCAGACATCTGAGGCCAGCAATGGTGAGAGGCAGAGCCTGGAAACATGGGACTAGAGCTTTGTTAATGCTTCCAGTTGCATTGACAACAGGCTCAGGGCTGGGCTTGAATGCACAGTAGTGGTGGTAGGAATCAAGGGACCCTAGCACTGGGGAAGGGGAGTGGTGGGGCTGGGTCTAACAGAGACCGCAGACCGTCCTGGTGTCTGATTCTGCACCCTATGTCCAAGGCCCTCCGAAGCTTGTGCCAAGGGTCTCCCATCAGACTGCAGGCCCCTGAGTCATATAGTCAATGCTGGCAGACTGCCTTAGCAAAGCCCCAGCACCTCCTTGCTAGAACTAGTTTCCCGAAGCCCCCATACAGATTGTATCCTGAAGGGACAATAGGGTATGAGTGTATTATTCACTGCATTTTCCATGTGCAGGGGGTGAGGATGGGGAGAGGGGAGAGAAACAGAAAGAATCTCAGGAAATGTGTATATTTATCCTGGCCTCGCCTTAAGGAAACCCAGCCACCAATCCATCAAAAATGAATTTGAGTTTGGATAACATTAGTGTTTAAGGCAATGCTCTTCTCTTGTATTGATTCTCTGTGGGTTGAAATGGAACAGTTTTAGAAATGTAGTCTTAGGTTTCCTTAATCTGCGTGGCTCAGGGAGGAAAAGGCTGTTGTCACTCGTGCTAATAACCACAAGGAACACGGTTCTAAAGCGCTTAGCTGGAAAATGAATTCTAGAAGCCAGCCCTGGCCATGCCTCCAGGGAAGTTGTTTCCTAAAAATTCAGCATCTTTCTTTCCTTTAAGGGAGTTGCCTTAGGTGCAGAACCACTTGGGAAATAAAAACTAACATGTAGAATTAAGGAGTCCCAGGAAGGGAGGAGTCAACATGGGGTGGGGTCCTCATTGTCATTGGTGGGGTAAGGGAATGGGTTCCTTGTATGGTTGACTTTGGAAGCCCAGGACAGGTGTCTGCTTGCCACCACCCAAAATAAGTATCTGTTTGGAGTTCCATTATGATACAGTTATTCTATTTTTTGTTGTATTTTATTTTATTATGATACAGTTGTTCTTTAGATTAAGGCATTGGAAGTACCTGTTCAAATGTGTGTGATGTTTTACTGCCTTAGCAGAAAGTATGTGTCACATTAACATGGAGAGCAGAGAAGGGAGAAAGGTTTGTAGCATAGGGCACTGCACTGGGAAGAGAAAACATGGTGGAAGCTGCAGGGGTCAGCGAGAGGTCATGGAGTATCTAGGTTTGGTGTCTAAATGCAGTGAGGATGGCTACCCCCACAAGGAAGTTCTGGTCCTTCTAAAGCAACTCATGTCTGTAGTTTGGGCTGAGCTTTCTAGAGACCCAACATTTGAAGCCTAGTGTCCCAACCCTTTGACTGTAGGAGAGAAGGTAGGGACGTCAAAATTGAAATGAGAATGGAAGTCAACAGCCCTTTTCCCTCAGAACTTGCCCTATTGTCTTGTAACTAATAGAGCCCTGGTGGGTATTTGCCCATATAAATATGGGCTCTATTTGCATAAAGTGTTGGCACAGTTTGCAGTGTACCTCGGAGGAGCTATCAGTTCTGTGGCCTTTTCCCTGTCACCTAAATTTTATCACTTCACACCTTTCCTCCTTCTCACCACCCACTTATCCTGACCCAGATCTGGGGGGCCAGAGTGTGGGAGGAGTTTGGAAGGTGACGGCAGATGGACCTGTCTTCCTGCTCCTTCAGAGACTGGACTTCCTTTTCCTCTTCTCAGGCCTCCAATAGCCTTCTCTGGCAGCCATGTGTCTCAGAATAACACCTTCCTTTTTGGTATAAGTAATTTGCTTCTAACAATTATAATCCCCGTCTCCATCAGCAGCCTGCATTTGAGCATAGCTTGTGTACATGGCTGACTCAGCCCAATGGTGATGTTTCAAAGAGACACAGACCTGGAGACACAGATGAGGTGGCTTCCCTGAATCACTGCCAGGAGGCCAGAGCTCTGGGGAGTGAGTTCCTCCTGTCACATTGTCCAGGTTCATTAGGGTGAAAGTTCAGATGCTCAGTTCACATCAAGAATTGGGGTTTACAGCAGGTGAGGCCACATCAGGCATAGGTGGAACATTCCAGGACAGGAATGCAGGAAAACAGGGCCATGCTGAGACTGTGGTAGAGTGAGTCTTGGAGGCTTTCAGATTCTAGGCTAGTTCTAGTGCCTGGGTTATCTTGGGCACTTGGAAGCTCATGGTCTCCTGTTCCTTCCATTAATGACCAACCACCTCCCCTACGACTCTGTCTGGTTTAGAATTTCTGTTTTTTTGTGGCTTCTGCTCATTGGGTCAAACTGAAGACTTAAGGCTTTTGCATACTAGTTGCTTTTGGTGTGATTTCCATGGTCCCATTATGAAATGGCTCACTTTCTCCCCATAAAAAAATTTCCAGCAGAGAAAGTATGATGTATCCAGCTGATTACCACTATGCTTATTTGGTCATAGTTTGGGTGCCCACTCCTTCCAAGGCTGCTGGCCAATATAGAGATTGGTTTTTCCTGATCCCAGATATTATCTAGCCAGCTGTGGCAGAGGGTGGGTGGGGAAAGGTGTTGTCATGCAACCATAGGCACCCATGTAGGAAGATCTCTTGGAAGGGTTGTTGGGCATGGTAGGCATTCCAAAGCTTAACCTGACACTGTGCCTGGTTGTCTAAGATGATGGCAACTCTGATAGCAGCCAGATTCAGTAGTCATCTATGTACTTGTTATGCTGAGGAAATCTTAGATGGTTCCCTGCATCTAATACTAGTTTTCTGTTGGCTTGTTCATTTGTCCTACTGGCTAAGGGCTTCTGATGTCTAGTATAATGCCCACCACATCCTTAATACCCAGTACTGATTTGTGGAATAAATAGGTATTTGCTGCTTAGGTTATCATGGAAATATCTCCTTTCCATACACCTAGATTATAAGCACATTTAGCATATTTTAAAAAATCTACAGCGCCTAAGGACCAGGTATACAATTGGTGATTATTAAATGCTTATAATGCTTGTTAAATAAACAGAAACATAGGAGAGATATTGTAGGGTATGGTCTACCAGCCCTTCTAATGGGTACTTTAGAGGACTTTAGGTCAGCTTGTCCTATTGTGAATAATTAGACCACTGAGTGAGGAAACTGAGCAGGTAGGATCAGGTGCTGAAGAAATAAAACAAGGTCTTATTCCAGGGGCCTCATGGGCAGAGCCCAGACTCACTTGACTATAAGGAGAAAAACAACCTTCTTAAACCTCATTAACTCAAACTCCACTAATTTAGAGTAAGCAATCACTCAGACCCATAGAGCTGAAGTTTGCTTTTGCACTTTGAAAAAATGCATCTGTAAAGTGAGCAGTGTCAGAAGGGAAATGGGAAAGTAGGGTAGATGGGGGTGAGAGGGTGGAGGAGAGATCGGGCTGAGTAATGACTGCAAAGCATAGGCCCAGTGTTAAAGCTCCGGAGGCCCTCCCGGACCTCTTGTTCTGTAGAGGCTAAGGGCCCTTCTGTGCATGCCACCTGCCATCATGGCCCTTAGCACATTGCTGGGAACAGACTGGGAACAGTCTGGGAACCCCTTGAGGACAATGCCTCCAGTCCCTTTTCTCTGTATCCTTAGCTCAGAGCCTGCCTAAATAAATGTTTCCAGTGAATAAATAAAGCAAAGCTTCCACAGAACAGTCTTTACATAAATATGAATACTGTGTTCATTCCAAACAGGTATTATTCTAGGACTAAGGTTTTATAGTTTTTAATCTTTTAGTCAAGTCCTGGACAAATTGGTCTCTCAGACCTACTATTACCACTATATAGTCCAATGTTTAAAAGGCAATTTGATGATTAAGATTAAAGCCAATAGCTTTTGAGTAATTAATCTATTGGTAATTAGGTGTTTAATGTTATGTTTCAATTTGTTACAAAGGGGCTCACCCCCTCTTCTCACTCTGGGATCCCAGGTCATGAAGAAGAAAATGTGTAAAAGTGTAAGTAAGTGAATGAATGAATGAATGAATGAGTGCTGTACAGTCTCCCTCACTGTAGTTCAGGTCCTTCACCTCATGTGGCCAGGTTGCCTGCTGATGGGATTGAGTGCACAGAAGGAAGCTATGATGGGATTTCATGGCCAGGACAGGCCTGGCTGGTGCTAGAGTACAATGGGTGGAAGAACAGCCCTGGATGGGCAAACCTAAGGGCAAGGGTGGGCAGAAGCCCAGTTTGCAGGAGCCTTATGGTGAAGGCTGAGGAGCATGGCAAATCCTTAGCTTTAAGGAAGTCATAGAAAGGGCATAGAGGAGTTCAGATGTCAGCAACCAAGGACCTGGCCAGTAGGTGGCATCCCAGGAGCATTGGCAGGCCCCAGGATCCTGCCTTCTACCCATAGAGACACCATAGTTTAAGTCTAGGAAGCTGCTGAAAAGGAGAGGTGCAGCTCTAGTCCTGGAGGGGATAGAGAACAGGGCAAGTCTTCAGGTGCCAAGAAAAGGACAGAAATGAGTTTATCATAATTGAGTATCATAATTGAGGTGAGTATTACTTGGTCACAAGAATAATACAGTTGTCTTACTAGCAGTGGGACATGAAGCCAAGGCTGGACTAGCGCAGGGGTGACTTGAAACTGAGTCCTTCGGTAACAGTCTACAGGTCTTTCAATCCCCTTTGCTATTAACATGTCTTTAGAAAAGGGGTGGATGTGGGCAGAGGTCTTTCTGGAATTAGAAGGAAGTATAGCATTCCTAAGTGTCAGATATGGGGCAGTGCCAGATTGGTGGATTAGTTAATTTAGACAGACCCTTCAACTGAGGACTAGAAAAGGTGAACAACAACAACAACAACAACAACAACAAAAGGAAGCAGTCTGAAGGCATTGGAATGCTAACAAAGTAGTACAGAGTTTCTTAGAAGATTAAAATCCAGAGATGTAGCACTGGTAAATCACCCTCAATTTAGGTTGGACTATGAAAGACTATACCTTAGAATACAGGTGAACTAGATGTAAAAGAACCATCTAAAGACTCCAGCCTAACTTGAATTACTAGATGGCCCAGAAATTCTTAATACCTGGAATAGAATTAAGGTAATCAAAATTTTTATCATTCTCAAATATATGACAAAAACAGGAAAACCACCTCAGGAGAAAGATATTATTTTATGTCCCAAATTAGTTTTATAAATAATTCTTTCAATACGTTGTCTGGCATGCAATGAAAGACCTATAAGGAGGCAAAACCAACACAAATAAGAACTTGACCAAAGAAAAATTCAAAGAGTATCCACATATTGAAAATATCAGGTGTAGACTTTAAAATAATTATATTTATTATTTTTAAACAATTAAAACAAAATGGAAATTCCAGCAGAGAATAAGAAACTCTAAAATTGATATCACAGATTTAAAAATTGGTTATATAGAAACTGTAGAAGTAAAGAGCAATCCTGTAAGTCATGAACTCCATGAAATGGTTTACCTGAAGATTAGATGTAACTGAAGAGAGAATTAGTTAACTGGAACATAGGTCAGAAGAAATATCTGGAATGAAGCCTAGTTATATGAAAGGTGGGAGGAAAAAAAACCCAGAAATGAGGGCAAGGGACACAAAAGAAATGGTGATATGTTCTACTACATGTTTAACTGAAGTCCCAGAGAAAGAATGGAGCAGAAAAAATATTTGAAGAAATAATATCTGAGAAATTTCCAACAATGTTAAAAGAGACTAAGACAAAACTTAAAAACTTTATGAACCTCAAGTAAAAAATTAAAATCTCACATAGACCATCATTTTAAAATTGCAGAAAACCAAAGACAAAAGAAAATTTTAAAAGCAGTCATAGGTGACAGATTACTTCAAAGTGCATTAATTAGACTGATGGGTAACTGCAATAGGAAAAAAAAAAAAAAAAGAAAACCAAATGACTGTAGAATGATATTGTTAATGTGCTAAAAAAAAATAACGGCCAATCTAGAATTTTACCTCTGAGAAAATATCATTCAGGAATGAAGGTAAAATGAAGACCTTTTTAGATAAAAGAGAATCTGTCACCAGCAATCTTATGTTAAATGAAAAGCTAAGGGCATTCTTCAAGTGGAAGGAAAACAAGCTCAGATGGAAGAAGGACGATGCAAGAGGAAATGAAGAATAAATATACAACTAAATCTAAATGATTGTTGAGGGGCGCCTGGGTGGCTCAGTTGTTAAGTGTCTGCCTTCGGCTCAGGTCATGATCCCAGGGTCCTGGGATCGAGCCCCGCATCGGGCTCCCTGCTCAGCGGGAAGCCTGCTTCTCCCTTTCCCACTCCCCCTGCTTGTGTTCCCTCTCTCACTGTGTCTCTCTCTGTCAAATAAATAAAATCTTAAAAATAAATAAATAAATAAATAAATAAATAAATGATTGTTGATTGTATAAAACAATCATAATGCTGCCTGTGGGGCTTAAAATTAATACAGAATTAAAATAAATGAAAAGGTGGCATATAAATTAGGAGAGGGATAAATAAAATAAAAATACTCTGAGGTCTTTTCCCTGTCTGGGAAAGGGTAAAGGTTCCAATTAACATTAGACTTTGAGAAGTTAAAGATGCAATTCATAGTTTCTAATTTAACCACTAAGAGAAACATAAATGTCTAATTACCAAGCTAATATACAAAAAAAAAAAAAGAAAAAATCATATCATAAGACAGAAAGAAAGGAGAAAAAAAGCAGAATAGATTAAGAGAGACAAGCATAAGCAAATAATAAAGTAATTATTTAAATTCACACATATTAATAATTACATTAAATATAAATGGGCTCCAATAAAAAAACAAAGGTTATCAGACTCAGTTCAAAAAATTTCAATTGTATATATATGGGTTTTGAGATATACAACTAAAACATGAGGATAATAAAAAATTAAAAGTAAAAGAATGGGAAAAGATATACCATACTAAGATCAGAAAAGTAGACTTAAAAGCAAAAATATTGCTAGAGATAGAGGATTTCTTTTTTTTCTTTTTAAATTCAATTTAATTAACATTTAGTGTATTAGTTTCAGAGGTAGAATTTAGTGATTCATCAGTTGCATATAACACCCAGTGCTCATTCCATCTAGTGTCCTCCTTAATGACCATCACCCAGTTGCCCCATCCCCTCACCACCTCCCCTCCAGCAACCCTCAGTTTGTTTCCTATAGTTAAGAGTCTTATGGTTGTTCTCCCTCTCTCTTTTTTTTTTTTTTTTAAAGATTTATTTATTTGAGAGAGAGAGAATGAGAGAGAGTACATGAGAGGGGGGAGGGTCAGAGGGAGAAGCAGACTCCCTGCCGAGCAGGGAGCCCGACGCGGGACTCGATCCCGGGACTCCAGGATCATGACCTGAGCCGAAGGCAGTCACTTAACCGACTGAGCCACCCAGGCGCCCCTCTCCCTCTCTCTTTTTGTCTTATTTTTCTTTCCCTTCCCCTATGTTCATCTGTTTTGTTTCTTAAATTCAACCTTTGAGTGAAATCATATGGTATTTGACTTTTCTCTGACTGACTTATTTTGCTTAGCATAATACCCTGTAGTTCCATCCATGTCATTGCAAATGGCAAGATTTCATTCTTTTGGATGGCTGAGTAATATTCCATTTATACCACATCTTCTTTAACCATTCATCTGTTGAAGGACATTTGGGCTCTTTCCATAGTTTGGTTATTGTGGACATTGCTGCTATAAACATGTGCCCTTTCTAATCACTATGTTTGTATCCTTTGGATAAATACCTAATTGTGCAGTTGCTGGGTTGTAGGGTAGCTCTATTTTTAACTTCTGGAGGAACCTCCATACTGTCTTCCAGAGTAGCTGCACCAGTTTACATTCCCACCAAAACTGTAAGAGGGTTCCCATTTGAGATAGAGAGGCTTTCTTAGTGATTAAAGGTTCAAATTACTAGGAAGCAGTAATACTTCAAAATTTGAATGCACCTAAAAAATATGACCTTAAGAATATATAGAGTAAAAGTTGACAAACCTAAAAAGAAAAACAAATCTGCAACTACAAAATATATTTTAGCATCCCTCTCTTACTAGCTGAAAGAACAAACAGGAAAAAAAAAGACAATGGATATAAAAAAGACCATTTTAAAAAAGGATGGACAAATTTGACATATATATATATGGCTCATTGTACCTAACAAATACAGAGTATATGTTTTTCAAGCACACAGAAAAACTGATAAAATGTGGTCATGTCCTGGGCCATCAAACAAGTCTCACATTTTCAAAGAATTGAAACCATATAGAATGTTGTTCTTTGACTGCAACATAAATGAGCTAAATATAAATGATCATTAGAAAAATCTTTGGGGCATCTGGGTGGCAGTCAGTTAAGCATCTGACTCTTGGCTTCACTCAGGTCATGATCTTAGGGTCATGAGATTGAGCCCCATATCGGGCTCCACACTCAGCTTGGAGTCTGCTTAAGACACTCTCTCCCTCTCCCACTTCCCACCTCAAATAAATAAATAAACCTTAAAAAAAATCCTCATTTGTTTGGACATATGACATATGGACATATGTACTTCTAAGTAACCTGTTGGTGAGAGAAGTCACAAAGTAAAATAGAAACTATTTGGATTGGACTGTAATAAACAAAATACATCAAGAGTTGTGAAGTGTGGCAAAAGAAATATTCAGAGGGAAACTTTATGCCCATAAATGTGCATATTAGAAAAAAAAGCTGAAAATTAACAATATGAACATCCATTTTAAATGTTAGAGACAAAATTTCAAAATAAACACAAAAAATAATGAAATAAAACAAAATATAAAAGTGAAAGGTAGCATAGAAAATAGAGGATCAATGAAACTAAAAGTCAGTCTTTGAAAAGAATAAAATAATTGATAAACTCTGGGTGGGAATAATCATGAAAAAAGAAAAAGCCCAAATAATGAAAAAAGCAAATTTTATGTATTATTTTTTTAATTTAAATTCAATTAGCCAAGGTATAGTACATCATTAGTTTTTGATATAATGTTCAATGATTCATTAGTTGAATATAACACCCGGATTTTCTTTTTCTTTCTTTCTTTCTTTCTTCCTTTCTTCCTTTTTCTCTTTCTTTCTTTCTTTCTTTCTTTCTTTTTCTTTCTTTCTCTTTCTTTTCTTTCTTTCTTTCTTTCTCTTTCTTTTCTTTCTTTCTTTCTTTCTTTCTTTCTTTCTTTCTTTCTTTCTTTCTTCTTTCTTTCTTATGAGAGAGAGAGAAAAATGAGAGTGCAGAGGGGAGGATGAGGGACAAGCAAACTCTGCCTCAGTGCAGATCCCGACACGGGGCTCCATCCCATGACCCTGAGATCATGACCTGAGCCAAAACCAGGAGCTGGACATTCAACTGACTGAGCCACCCAGGTGGCTCAAAAGAGAATATTTTCTAACTTGTTTATGAGGTCAGCACAAACTTATTACTAAAACTTGTGAAAAAAGAAAGGAAAATTACGCATCAATGTTTTCCTGAACACTTAGACAAGAATCCTAAACAAGATATCAGCAAACCCAATCTAGTAATATATGGGAAAACTAATTTGAAACTTTTCAGTTGAGCTTATTTTGTGACTACAGATTTGGTTTAAGATAAAAGTAAAACTTAAGCAAACTAGGGATAGAAATAAACTTCCTTGTAACAAAGGATAATCTCTCTGATAAAGGATATCTATAAAAACTCTACCTCATATAGTACCTTATTACACTTAGTGTCATGTCTTCCAGGTACATCCATGTCTTTGCAAATGTTGGGATTAAAAGCCATCCTAACAGGTGTGAGGTGATATCTCATGTGATTCTGATTTGCATTTCTCTGATAATTAATGAGGATTAATGGGGTGTCTTTTCATACACCTATTAGCTATTTGTATGTCTTGCTTGGGAGAAATGTCTATTTCCTTTCCCCATTTTTCAATTAAGTTGAAATAAACTAAATACAGAAGACAAATACTACATGATACCACTTATATGAGAAATCTAAAGTAGTCAAACTCATGGAAGCAGAGAGCAGAGTGGTGGTTGCCAGGGGCAGGAGGAAGGGGAAAATTGGAAAGAAAGTATCAGTTATATGTCCTGGAAACCTGTACAGCATTGTTAATAATACTGTATTGTATACTTACAGATTTACTGAAAGGGTAGATCTTATGTTAAACATTCATTACTAATACTAATAGTACTATTACTAATAATAAATTAAGAAGGCAGGAGGAAACTTTTGGAGGTGACAGATATGTTTATGGATTGTGGTGATAGCTTCAAGGTATATACTTATCTCTAAACTCATCCAGTTGTATACATTAAATATGAAGAGCTTTTCACATGTCAGTCATACCTCAATAAAGTGTAGTTTTTTAAAAATAATAACCATTATTGGGATGCATGGGTGGCTCAGTTAGTTAAGCTTTTGGTTTCGACTCAGGTCACGATCCCCCAGTTGTGTGATTGAGCCTCACATCAGGCTCTGTGCTCAGTGTGGAGTCTGCTTCAGATTCTCTCTCCCTCTCCCTCTCATCCACTTTCTTTCTCTCTCTCTCTCTCAAATAAATAAATATTTAAAAAATAAACAATTATTAATTATATACACAAAAGACAAAAAAATAATACTTTATATATATATATTGACAGATTTTCTTTTGAGATAATGGCCAAGAACAAGGTGCCCACTATCATTATTTCTATTCAACATTATATTGGGTACCCTAGCCAATACAGCAAGAAAAATTGAAAAATAAATATTATTTGATTTGGAAAGCAAGAAATAAAATAGTATTTATTCATAGATTATATTATTGTATATGTAAAAGGTCTAAACAAATCTACTGATAAATTATTAGAATTTACAAGTGAGTTTACCAAAGTTTTTGTAAGCAAGTCACCATTCACAAAACTAATTGATTTTGAAATGCTAGATAAATAATGAGAAAATTACAATTTAAAATATAAATATGCTATTTATAGTAGGATCAGAAATATAAAATGAAATCCTAAGAATAAATCTAAAAAAGATGTGCAAGATGTAAGTTAGCTAAGAATAGCCAAGAGACTCTTGAAGAAGAATGAGTGAGAAGATTTATTCTATTGAATATTAAGATTTCCTTTAAAGCTACGATAATTAAGACAGTGCATTTTTGTTGCAAAAATAGGCTAATAGACCAATGAGACAGAACAAATTTCCTAGAAACAGACCCATGTACATATGGGCACTTGATTTATGACAAATATTATGCTATATCACAGTGGGCAAAGAATAGTCTTTTCAATAAATGTTTGTAGAGAAAATAGATCTCCATATGGTTAAAAAAAAAGAAAAAGATTCTTACCCTTACCTAACACCATTAAAAAAATCTGTTACAGATGAATTGTGTATATAAATGTTAAAAGCAAAATAATAAATCTTGTGGAAGACAAGATAGAGATATCTTCATAATCTCAGAAAAGGGAAAGATTTTTAAATAGGAAAAAATACTTATATAGAAAAGACTGACTATTTATATTCAAATTTATAACTTTTGTCCATTTAGGAGAAACCATCAAGAGAATGAAAATGTAACCCCAGGAATGAGAAAAGATATTTTCAACACATAAAACCAACAAAGGCTAGTTTCCAGAATAAATAAAGAACCCCTAAAGACTAATTAAAAAAAAAAAAGACAGCCTAATAGGAAAGTGGGCAAGAAACTTGAACAAGGATTCCACAAAAAGATAAAATATTCACATGACAATGTGTCATAATAATAGGGAAAATGTAAATTAAAACCCTGATAATGCTACATAAGTACAGAATGGGGTTAGCACAAGTTTTTGTAAGAATGTGGAACAACCAGACCTCTTATACACTGCTGGTGAGTGTGTAAATTGATACAGCCATGCTGGAAAATGGTTTGGCTGTGCTTCCCAAAGCTGAAGATATCTACATCCTGTGACCTAACAATTTCATTCTTAAGTATACAGTCACCAGAAATTCATGCACACATATGTAAAAAATAAGTCACAATAGCCCAATGCTGGAAACAACCCAAATGCCCATCACCAGGAGAATGGATAAATAAAATTTAGTATATTCATATAGTAGCATACTATTCAGCAAATTAAAGTGAGCAACTACTGCTACATGCAAAACATGGTTGAGTTTCACAAGCCTAATGCTAAATAAATCTAAAGACAAAAGAATACATGTGTGATTCTTTTTATATAAGGTTTTAAACAGCCAAACTTAAACTATAGTGTTTAGGAATGCAAATTAGGTTATAAGATTATAAAGAAAACAAGTGATTACCATAAAGATCATGATTGTAGTTACCGTTGGCTGGTGGGGGAGAGAGAGGCAGTTGGAGGGCTTCTGGGATGCTGGAAATGTTTTTATCTTGACCTGGGTCATGGTTATACAAGTGCTCATTTTGTAATTATTTAATAAGGTGCATGTTTATATTTTAGGTACTTTTCCATATGTGTGGTATAATTTTGCTAGACAAAAGAGACGGGGCAGAGTTAACAGAGCCGATAACTTGCCTTCTATGTCCTTCTCTTCCTCCTTCTCCCTTTCTTCTTCCTTCTTTTTCTGAGCATCACCCAGGTCTGTGAGTCCTAGAACTATTTTATGTAAAAACAAAATAAATATCTTTTCCTAAAGATTTTTTTTCTTTTTAAAATTTTATTCTCCAAAGAATAGTATTCAGGAAGACAAGTGTTATGATAAAAGAACTGACTGGAATCATTAGTCACCTCAGGGCTTGTCTGTTGTACTTTCCGCATTCCATTAGTGTTTGCAATTGTGGGGGCGGGAGGAGTCCTACGTTTGGGGCTTGGAGCTCTGAAAGCAGTGAGTAAACTCTGGCTGAGATTTTAAAATACTTCTTGTTCATGGTGATATTGATGCTCTGAATTCTTCTTGGATTAAGAAATATTACCTGCCCACTTGTAGATGTAGGCAAATCTGGTCAATGTTGAGAATGCCTAGAAGGTGTTTCTGACCCCTGGAAATGAATGAAGCAAACTCTTCACCCCTGTCAAAGTACCTGAAATCTCTACCCATGCCCACATCCTTAGGGAGTTAGTACTTTGTCTTACAGTTTTTCTCTCCAGACTCTCCTATAGGCAGTTGTCCCTGGGAGGGAGATACTGGGGACATATTCAGTGTCTGGCACCTCTGTGAGAATGAGTTCCTTGATATTATCTTCCCTTTCTGATCTCTGAGCACAGGGACGTGAAGTAGGGGAATGTCTCTGTGGCAGAAAAAAGGGAGGGGAACCAGGGAAGGTTAAGAATAGTCACTTGTCCTTTTGCTATTGAGTTGGAAGAGTTACCTATATATTTTGGATATTAACCCCTTATTAGATAGTTGATTAGCAAATATTTTCTCCCATTATGTGGGTTGCCTTTTTACTCTGATTATTTTGTTGTTGTTGTGCAGAGCCTTTTTGATTTGATGTAGTCCCACTTGCCTATTTTTGCTTTTGTTGTCTGTGCTTCTGATGTCATATCTAAGAAATCATTGCCAAGACCAATGTCATAAAACTTTCTCCCTATGTTTTTTTCTAGGAGTTTTATTTTTCTAGGAGTTTTATTTTTATTTATTTATTTATTTACTTACTTACTTACTTACTTACTTACTTACTTTTAAGTAGCTGGGTGTGGAGACTAACTCGGGGCTTGAACTCACAAACTTGAAATCAAGACCTGAGCTGAGATCAGGAGTCAGACACTTAACCGACTGAGCTACCCAGGCACCCTCTCCTAGGAGTTTTATAGTTTCAGGTTTTATGGTTAAGTGTTTAATCCATATTGAGTTGATTTCTGTGTTTTTTTTGTAAAATAAGTGTCCTGTTTCATTCTTTTGCACTTGGATATTCAGTTTTCCCAACACCATTTGTTGAAGAAACTGTCCTTTCCCTATTGTGTATCCTTGGCACTCTTGTTGAAGATCAGTTGACAGCACAGGCAAAGGACTTGAATAGATGTTTCTCCCCAAAAGACAAATGACTTACAGGTACATGAAAAGATCCTCAACATCACTTATCATCAGCAAAATGCAAATGACACCACAATGAGATATCACCTCACACCTATTAGGATGGCATTTATAAATACAACAATAATAACAAAACAAAAAATAACAAATGTTGGTGAGAATGCAGAGAAATTGAAACCCTTCTGTGCTGTTGGTGGGAATGTAAAGCTGTGAAGACATTATGGAAAACAGCATGGAAGTTCCTCAAAAAATTGAAAATAGAACTACCCTATGATCCATCAATCCTACTTCTGGGTATTTATCCAAAGGAATTAAAATCAGGATCTCAAAGAGATTTTTGCAATCTCATGTTCATTGCAGCAACATTTATAATAGCCAAGATGTAGAAGCAACCCAAATGCCCACTGATGAATGCATAAAGAAAATGTGGTATATCATACAATGGAATCTAATTCAGCCTTAAAAAAAGGAGATCCTATCATATGAGACACAGGAATAAACCTTGAGGACATTATGTGAATTTAAATAAGCCAATCACAGAAGGACAAATAGTGCATGATTCCACTTGCTGAAGGTATCTAAAATAGTAAACTCATAGAAGCAGATGGTAGAAAGGTGACGGGGCCTGGGAAAGGGGGTATGGGGAGTTGGTATTTAACGGGTATAAAGTTTCAGTTATGCAAGCTGGAAAGTTTCTAGAGGTCTTCTATATAACATTGTGTTTATAGTTAACAATTCTCTACTGTACACTTAAGAATTTGTTAAGAAGGTGAATCTCATGTTATGTATTCTTACCACACACACATAAAATAATCCCACCACCATCCAAGCCTGATTTTGAAGGAGATAGGGAGAAGATTGGGTAAAGTGTTCTAGATTAATTTAAGGAAGGTTCTACAAAGCTGCAGGGAGCCCTAGAGCCAAAGTTGATGGATTTAAAAATCTTAGGAGTTAGAGCCTTTAGTCCTTTACGCTCCCTGAAAGTCCTGGGGAAGCAGTCTGCTGACTGCCATAGCAAGGAAGGAAAGGGAAGTTGGGATTTTGAGGACAGTTTCCAGTGCCTCCCCAAGGTGGGGAACTTTGAATGTTGGCTGACTTTCTCTTTGCCCTTTGAATCATCACTTTGGGGCACAAAGTTAATTCAGTGACTAAAGCTAAAACTCAATGGTCTCAGCTGCTCATATCCTTCCACCCTCTGTGAGGCTCTTCTGAGGTTCCTGTTCTTGGGGGCACCCCACAGCATCCCAGAAGTTAGACTCTGGAAGCAGGGAGAGAGGCCCTCAAAGTCAGTGTGGAAGGCCCGTGCTGAGCACTTTTTCTGACAATGTAGCTGCTGAAAGCAGGCACCATGGTCAGGTAAGAACAACCCTAGAATCCTGCCCTTTGGGAGACTACACCTGGCTCTGTTCTGGAAGAGAAGGGAGAAGAAGTCCAGGTTCTGAACATTGGTTCTGGTATTCTTTTCCTCAGCTCTCTGAGCCAGCCCTACTGGACATGGCTTACCCCACTTTGGATGTCAACATTTTTCACCCTGGCTTCTGTCTGGTTGACTTCTGATTGACTTCTGTTGCTTGGGAGCAGGGATCATACATTTATCTTCTCTTTCCTCCTCATGGGCCAGGCCACAGGGCCTCCCCCTTCACTTCCTCCCAAGATAGCCCTTCTTGCCGCCAAGGCTCACTTGAATCCTCTTCCAGGAAGCATCTGTGGCTTACTTCAACCAAAGCCAGTTATCCCCAGGGCACTTGCAGTGTGAACTGATGACACAGGGTCTGCATTGCTGTCTAATTGTTTCTCTGTGTATCTTGTCCTATTAGTAGACAGAGAGTTCTCCTAGGAATCTCTTCCTTTATCTCTATCAGATCATTCAGCACACAGTAGGGCCCCTTTTACATAGAAGAAAATTCAAATGAACAATCAACAGGACTCCAAGGTCAGGATCAAAGCTGATGATTACTTTAGGAATCTAACTGGGAGAATATTACATTGCCTCTGGAAGAAAAACCTCTAGAAGCAAAGCTAGTTTTAGGGGAAGATAGTAGCATTTTCAACATGAGTAGCTTGAGAAGCACATGGAACATTCTGGTGGTGAGTCCTATAGCAAAATGGGAACTGGGACTGCAGGTGTGGGAAGCATCATCATAGGGTAGAGATTTTCACTCTTGTCAACACATGCTTACTTAGCATAGCATCAAACCACTCTCAAAACAGTTGGGAGCATATATCAGGCATAAAAGCTCTTCTCAGAGATTAGCTAATCTCTGCAGAGATGAAACACTGATGTGCTAAACAATAACCTAAGATTATTTAAACAAAAGTCCAAGATAACAGAAGTGATGTGCAGCCCAGTGTATAACTAGTTGACAAATGAGAGATACAGCCAGAAAGCCCTATTTGTTCCAAAGAAGGAGAAAATCCAAAGTACAAACTTATGCTGAATCTTTAAAAATGGGAGAGAAAAGGAGACAGTCCCAGGTGAGTGCAATTCATTAACAAGATGGGAAGGTGGGAGTGTGCAAGCCAACTTTGGACATATTCAGAAATGCTCAGGAGATTCCAGGATAAGGGTGGAGCCTCTCCTGTCTGACGTTAACATACCTTTGCAAGAAATAGTGTGACATAAAGCAAAGGTGCCTGCCTGGGTTAGAAGTCATGGTCATGAGCACTACTCCTGCTTCACCATTTACTAGTGGGTGATCTTGAATACAGTTAATCTTCCCAAGTCCCTGTTTCTCATCTGTAAAAGCAAGCCCTGTCTATGTTAAAGGGTTTTGTGAAGAGCCAAAGAGAAAACATTTGTGAAAGTCCCACACATGTAACAGCTAGTGGATGTTGGTTTTTATTATTATTATATCTGACCTCTTTCATATACACAGTGCCTTCTCCATTCTCTGAAAGTGCTTTTTTTTTTTTTTTTTTAAGATTTTATTCATTTATTTGACAGAGAGAGATAGCAAGAGAGGGAACACAAGCAGGGGGAGTGGGAGAGGGAGAAGCAGACTCCCCGCTGAGCAGGGAGCCCGATATGGGACTCGATCCCAGGACCCTGGGATCACGACCCAAGCCAAAGGCAGATGCCTAATGAGTGAGCCACCCAGGCGCCCCTCCATTCTCTGAATTCTTAAAAACACTTAATGCTTACATCATTAATTTTGACCTGCCGATACCACTTGTTATTATCTCTTAATTGCTTCATAGGTTTGTAGGAGCTTCTTAGTTAGATAAAAAACTGACTGTGGGCAAGAGCCTTTTCTTAGACATTTACTAAATGCTCAGAATATTGTGGGTACATGCGAGGTGCTCAAAATATTGTTGCAGTGATTGATTTCTATATCCATGAGGACCAAAATAATCCTCAAAAGATTTCCAGAGGAAGTAGATCTTGGGGTTGACATTGATGGATGTGTCGGTAACAACAGGTAATATTTAAGGCACAAGATACCTGGTGAGGGGAATGATGTGAGCATAGTGGCTGATTTTTTTTAAAAAAGTTTTCTGGGTGTCTGATTCCTCTAGAACATTCTACCAGGTTTTGAAGTCATTTATCACTCTGATGTTTTGTGAGAAAACCAAATGAAACAAAACCAAAAGAGAAAATATCCACCCAACAGCTGGACAGCTAAGTTATTTTTAGAGAAAGGAGGAGAAGCCAGGGTTTGGGACTCAGCAAAACATCCCACCCTGTTTGGGGTTGACCAAACCCTGGAAATGCACGAGTCTAAGCATTTTTTCAGCTATAACTCTCCAGCACATGTGTATTTGAAGGGAAACTTAATCCATCTGTTTCTAATTCATTTACATTGAACTCATCAAGAAAGCTGTTGACATGTCCTTTGCCTGGCCAAGATCTCCGTGGGTTTTCAGGAAATCCCAATATATTATTGAGTTCTTTTTGGCATCCTAGGGTTATTGGGTTTTGTCTTTACTGGCAACCCAGGGTGAGTGGAGAATGCTCTGAATTGGAGTCATTCCAAACCTGCAAAACTCTGCTCTTTCCTCAGAGTCTCAGTAGCTCCCAGAGTCTGATTGGCTTGGAAAAAGAACAAAGTAAATGGCACCCAAAGATTTCACATCTCTCCTTGCTCTTAGCAGAGCCTGAGGGATGACCCAGGAGAGGGAGAAAAGTGTTTTAGAGGCAATTTGGCCAGTAGACTAATTACATACTGAATGAAGAGAATTTTAATTCTAGATATTGTGTGACCTTGGGCAAAAGAAGTTCATTTCTGTTCTTCAATTCCCCAAAATATAGTAGGAGAATGATACTGCATTTTTGGATCTATGTCCTAGAGATGGCTTGTGTGGTTGGTGTGTGGTTTGTGACTTTGGAAACAAAAATATTGTAGTAAGAAATTATTTTCCTGATACCCAGATGACAGTCCTGACCCCTTTGAATAGAGTGTGTTCTGGGTATCCCATCTCTAGCAGTTGGATGGAAAATGATTAATTGTCCATCCTCATTCTTTCTTAGGCTTGGTGAGGGGTCTAGCTTGGGTGTGTAGCCCAAGTCCTGAGGGATGCTGACTGATCCACAAAGGGGTTAGATTGCTGATAGCTGAGTCTCTCCGCCTTTCCACTTAATACACACACTTGGGCAGACACGCCAGGAGATATGACATGCCTGTCAGCATAGACATAGCTAATACCCCACTGGAAGAGATAAACATGCACGTTCTCCAGAGAACTGAAAACTAAAAAGGAACTTGGGAGCTTCCAACTCTCCTTTTTATTTTAAATATGAGGGAAATTGGGGTTCCAAGAGGCAACATACTGTGCCCGACACTTACCGGACATTGATTTTATGCCAGTCTTCTGCTGAATGTGATCATATTTAGTAGCACTGGATGGAAGATATTATTAATCCCATTTTGCAGATGAAGCCTCTGGGATGCAAAAGAGGCTGATAACTGGCCAGAGTCAGTCAGTGAGCAAGTTATGAACTAAGAGTTGAATTCAGCTCTGCTAACTTCAAAAGTCAATTGACACAGAGCTAGCTGGTGAGGAATCAGAACACAGAGTTCTGGATCTCCTAGCCAAAGAGTCTTCTGACATGTAAAATTTGGGTGGTACCTCCAGTGTTCATGCCCTCCCCTCTACAACACATCCCACTGTCTGGGACCCACCAAGGGGTTGCCAATGGCCTGGGGAGAAGAGGCCATTGGCAGAGGTAGAGAGTGATAGAGGGTAAAGCACGTAGAGGGGAAGCTGAATCTCTCACCTGTTCAGAGCCAGGCCCTATGAGTGGCCTCCAAAGATTCCCATATGGCCACTATGACAGAACAAGGTTTAGAAGCCAGCAGGTAGCTGTGACCAGTCAATTCAAAGAAGGGCCAACATAGCACCATACTGGTAAGACACTTGCCACTTTCCATCTTTACTCTCTATCCTTTTTGCCCCAACACACCAACAGTTGAGGGGATAGTAGGAGATGTCATAAGAGTAGACCAAGCTCCCCTCTTATCTTCTTTTCCTTTGGTCCAAAGCCTGGCCAGTGTTAGGGGAAGGGAGGAAATGATGCCTTATTGGATATATGATGGAGTTCTGAGCAAGGCTCAGCCTATACATGCTTTTTAACAATTGGAAGTGATTAGCCAGCAAAGAGAGATGCCTGGGTTGTCATTAAAAATAGGTAAAGGGATTTGTCAGGGCTGATTTGAAACAGGTATTGGGGGAAAAGCAAATCATTTCATGTCTGTGCCCCATGAGTTCTGCCTGTTCAGTGGGCTGATTATCTTCTCTTTTTTCCAACCATCTATCAGTGGAGGGAATATAAAAATGGAATGTGTCCTTAGATAGGATTCCTCTCTTCTTCCTCTCCCCTTGGGCATATTTTGCTTGTGTATGCGCTCCCTGGTTTTGGCCAGAAGAAAAAGACCCAGATACTGCCAGGTTGGCTGTTCTTCCCAGATGAGCTACTCAACACCATAATGTCCTGACATGTAGAGAGATACAGAGAGAGAGAGTGTGAGTGAGAGACAGGATGTCAGGGAGGGAAAAGGACCAGGTGTAAGGGACAAGGGGGGTGGGAAATACAGCAAAGGGGAGAGAAAAAGTGGAAGGAGTAGGAAGGGGGGAAGGAGTGTGTGGGAGTCAGGGAGAAAAGCAGAATGAAAGGGCAAGAAGGGGGTCAGGGGAGAGACATGGGTTTTGGGGTTAGAACTAGAGCAGCTTCCTACCAGGCCTGCTGCCCAGCCGGCTGCTGGAACATCTGCATCCTGGCGGGGGTGTTTCCAAACGGAGCTACCTCTTCCTTGGACTTCTTCCCTGTGCGTTTGAGTGCTTGCCCAGTTATGCCCCTCCCAAAGTGCTTGCTTTTCCTCTTACTAATCAGCCAGTCGTGCCCGAACAGCTAAATCAGCTCTGAACATGGGCTATGGGTAAGCAGTTGAGGCAACCCTGGGGTTAACCAGGGGGAGAAGTGTTTGCTCCTGGACTTCACGATCCCAGGCACAAGAGGGGCTGGCTGGCTGCAGCATTGCTGCCCTGATCTCTTCTCGAATAACTGAGTTTATGGAAAGAGCCCCGGAAGTGACTTGGGACAGAGTCACGGTATGGTCTTGGTGAGCGTCTTCTTGAGTGTCAGTTCCATCATCTGTAAAACAAGGAGCTGAAGTCTCTTCCTGGTGATTTTGGGAAAAAAGATGTTCACACAATCTTATTTTGACATTCTTTGCTAGCTGGTTCCCATCTCCTCTGTGCTCTTTCTGCCTGTGTTTCCACTGTGCCCTTTCTCCTGCTTGGAGCAAGAGGTGATGTACTTCTGAGTTTTGGTAGAGAGTTCAGATGAGAGTTGAAAGCTGTTATTTTCTCCTCAGTCTTTCATCTTTCTGCGGCCTCTCAGGCTGCAGTGGTGCCCTACCACAAGGGTCCCCGCAGTGGTGCCCAGCCTCGGGGGTGCCAGATGGTTTCAGGTGCCAGGGCCACCCTGCAACCCGTGAAGGAGGAAGCTTCTCCCCTCGGCATCCCTGGCTTCAGTGGGTCCTCTTAGCCTCTTTGAGTGTCCCCCATCCCTGGGTGTCACCCTCGGGCAAGCACCCCCACTCTGTCTTTCAGCGAACAGATAATTACTCTCTGCAAAGCTGCCACAGACTTGGAAGTTCCCAACAGCTAATTCTATGAAAAGAGGTTCTTGTTTAGCTCTTCTCTGGGAAATCTCACTTTTAAAGGCCATCCTGCTCTTTCTCCAGATGGCTCTTCTCCTGGCCCTTCCTTTTCCTCTTCTTTGCCTCTTCTTTTCCCTGACTCCCTGCAGTCCCTGAGGAAGATGTTCTGGGCCATGGGGCCAGGCTGGGCCCCCTTCCATGGCCTCATTCCTGTGGCCGTGGGAGGTGATCTCAGGGGATCCGCTCACCCCTGTGCTGGGCTAGTGCAGGAGGCCGGGACCCACTATGAGCCATTTGCTAATTCATCTCCCCTGACAACGGCACTGCTAGGCAAGCACTATCATGCCCCTTTTACAGAAGAGGATATTAGGGCTCAGAAAGATTATGAAAATAGCCTAAAATCATACCACAGCTACTGGCAGAGCTGGGATTTTAAGGGGAACGTGGCATATTTAGATGCTAACTGTCTTGGGGAAGTGTGACAAGGGGGAACACTTGTGCACTGCCTGTTCTCTGCTCCCAATCGGTCTCCCATTACTCGCAAGTCAAGTTCTTGTCACTTTTCAAAGGCATTTCCAGACTCAGCCCTGCTGGGAAGGTCCCCCAGTTCTCCTCCCCACATCCTTTCTCTGCACCCACCGTCTCGAGCTACTACAGGGTGACAGGAAAAACCAAGTAAGTTCCTTCTCCATGTAGGTCTCCTTCCTCTGTCAGGACCGGGAGCTCCTGGCTGGCCCAGATGGGGCTTTCATGGTCTCGCTCCCTGACCACTCTTGGCCATGGTCCATGCTGTTGAAGAAACTGAGTGACCAGGATAGATAAGCCACAGGAACTTCTGGGTTCCATATGCCTGGTTTTGGCCCGAGCTAGCTTTGCTAAGAGCCGGGGGCAAGGAGGATCTCTCTGCCTGGAGGTGCTTAGCTGGATTCCCACCGAGGATAACAGAGTACAAAGGAATGGCCAGTTGTCCACATGGGCTCACTCGGCCCCAGGCAGGCCTATTCCTAGTCCAACATCCCTGTCCTCAACATCAGCAAACTTGTTGGCATTACTTCCCTTATCCTCACCTACATGCCCTGAGCTTCCCTAGGACGTGATGCTGGTGGGTAATGGAGTCACATTCACTAAAGCCACCTGCTGACACTCCTGAACATCCTTCTGCTAAGACACTTAACTTCCCAGATGGAATTTCATATGTACTTTCCTGTATATCTCGTTGCTGGCCTCTTCAGGCACTGCCAATACTGTTGGGTATTCTTGCTTCCCCTACCTTCTCTGCTCTGAGCCCCAGGCCCTACTTCAGTCCTCCTGTCCCAGGCTCCACTGCAACTGTGGCCACCCCCTCTGCAATACAGGTGACACTAGAGACAGGAGCTGTATAGAGTCAACTTTACCTCTGTGGGACCTGCTTTTGGTGCCATCACAAGTGGAAGCCTGTCTGTGATACCTGGCAGCATTTTTGGTGAAGTAGCTTTTTCTGGATTTTTCTCATAGTCACTTTTCCCCTTAGACCTGAGACATGGCTGGATGGGGAGGTAGGTGTATGTAGGGGACAAGAATCATGCTGCCCCCAGATGACCTTCCTTTACCAACTACTGCTATGTTCCTGGGCCACCCTTGGCTTCCTGACTCCTATTTAAGAGGGTTTTCTGTCAGGAAGATGCTTAGCCCCTCATGAAACAAATGCCCATTGGGTCTACCTTACCTGGATTTTAGACCTGCCTTGATCCCACCGGGAACGCGATGCCCTGACCCCATGTGCCTCCTTATCATCTCCTCTGTGCTCTTTCTGCCTGTGTTTCCCCTGTGCCCTTTCTCCTGCTTGGAGCAAGAGGTGATGTACTTCTGTGTTGTGATGTCTGCTGGCACCTTTCTTCCGCTCTAAGCAGCTAAACCTCACTTCTCCTTCAAGGCTCACCTCAGCCCCCACTGCCTTGAGACTCTCTCCGTGATTATTGAGTTCTATACCATAGCTCCTTCTGTTCAGCTCCTCCAGCCTTATTTGGAACCGCCCATACAATTATGTGACCATTTTACCCGTGGCTATAAATAGAATGTTTGTGTCCTCTCAAAGCTCCTATATTGAAACCTAACCCTCAAAGTGGTGTTTGGAGGTGGGGCCTTTGAAAGCTGATTAGGTAATGGCAGTGGGACTGTCACGAACGGGATTAGTGCCCTTATGAGAGAGACCTCAGAGACCTCTTGCTATGTGAGGATATAGCAAGACGATGGCTATCAATGAACCAGGAAGTGGGCTCTCACCAGACACAAATCTGCCAGCACCTTGATCTTGGACTCCTAGCCTCTGGACTGTGGGTGATAAATTTCGGTTGTTTATAAGCCATCCAGTTAATGGTAATTTGTTATAGCAGCCTGAATGGACTAAGACATCCCCCAAGTTGTTCTGTTCCTGATATCATCTCTCGCTGTCTAGACTGGGTGCCGCTTGAGGTATTGGAGTATGTCATTTGCTTCTCTTGCTTCTTGCAAAGCACTCACTGTTTGCTGGTGCTCAGCAAACCTTTGATGCCTGAATGAGTAAAAGCAAGGACATGGTTGATGTGGGGTTGGGAGGTCCTGGTAGCCCAACTCTATCTAGTGATTAGCCCCTTTCTTTGTGCTGCCTTAAAATCCTGACATGGTTAATTAAAATGCACTAAGAAGTCTGGGAACTGGTATCTTCTGTTTTGCAAACCACACTTTGTTCGGTTCTGCCCTTGTTCCCTCAGCCACCCATTTGGCAGCCCTGAAAGTGAAAGTGCCTGCAAGTCCCTTCCAGGTGTTGCCTCTCCACATCTAAGGAGGAAGATTTAGTTGTATAGATTTTGGCAAAGGTTTAAAACCAGCAATAAATACCAGAAAACTCAGCATACCATTCTGCATATTTTATAACTCAGTCTAATAAAGAAATAATCCAAGATGGCACCTGCTAAGAAAACTTAGTTTATTGAAATATGACTGTAATATAGAAAGGACGGCTAATGCACTAGGCTTCAAGATATTAATGCTCTACACTTCAGCTGGGGTGTTTAAAAGAAGTCTCTCATGTATTTTATTTTATTTTATTAGGAGCCATATCATTAGCTTTTAAAGAGGTTATGAGTGAGAGAAAGAAGAAAAGAGATTTGAACTATTTTAAAAAAAGACAAACCCCCAAAAAACCTCAGCAACTTGACCAGCCTTTCTGTATAGACGAAACAAACAAACCAAAAAAAAAAAAAAAAAGTTTTTTTTCATAAACATTTTTTTTTCCGGCTGAGATATTAGGACAGTATATTAAATTCCCCCAAAAGGAGGCCCTAGAACTATTTACATAATAATGTCTCCACTGTGGTTGTGACAGATGGGCTTCACTGACGCAGACATACTGTTAGGGGCTTAGCAATAGATTAAAAAAAACCACCACAATACTGTGTAACATAATAAAAGTGTATTGTAATGTACATCATAACTTGTGGCCAAGGTTAAATTTGCAGTTGGAGTATGAAAGTCGTATTCCATTATACAAAATAGATGTTACACAGAAAGGCATTAAAGATGAGTTGACTCAACCATTTATTTTTAGTTTATATTTTATTCCATTTTCCTTGGCCCTACTTAGGCAATATTTTTTTAATCATATGAAATGACATCGTTATGTGCCCACTACCCCTACCTTAGAGTGGGGGCAGCCTGAAATCTGTAGACTTTCTTAGCTTTGTGGATTCATGTTTCAGGGGGTTCTGAGATTTCGCTGTCCTGGAAAATGGCTGTTTATATGTTTCTTTTTTGCTTCATTCAAAGCCTTTTGCTGGAGCTGAGAACAGCAGTGGCCTCTGAGGGTGGCTTCCTTTGGTTTATGTGGACTCTTTGGAGACAAGCTATAGTTCCAGGGACTTTCCCCACCCTATCACTGGTCCAGGGCTTGACCACTGACTTTGACTTGATGGTTCTATCCCATGAACTCACCCTGTGTCCACCAGCATGTGCTCCAAGGCATTGGGTGAAGGGGGTGCTCTCTTTACCTTTTGAGGGAATATTTATAGAGTGGGAGATCTGCTGGAGACATTTCATTCTTTTTTTTTTTTTAGATTTTATTTATTTATTTTACAGAGAGAGAGAGAGCACAAGCAGGGGGAAGGGCAGGCAGAGGGAGAAGCAGGCTCCCTGCTGAGCAGGGAGCCTGATGCAGGGCTCAGTCCCAGGACCCTGGGACCATGACCCGAGCTGAAGGCAGAAGCTTAACTATCTGAGCCACCCAGGTGCCCCGAGACATTTCATTCTAATCTATCTTCTTAAGTCTCCAGGTGCATTTCAGTGCCAGTAGAAAGGAAGATACTTTTTAGAATCATAGAATTTTGGAGCTAGAACAAGACATTTGTGCAAATAATCTTCCATATGCCTCATTTTTTAATCTGTAAAATGGGAATCCATTGGTTCCTACTTCATGGGGGTGGTTATGAGGTTTTAATGATATAAAGTGCCTAGCATGTAGTAAGTACTCCATAAATGTTAGATATTTCATATTATGATTATAAATATTATCGCACTTAGAGCTGATCTTCTGGAAACTAAAAAGGGAGGTGGAAGAACTGTGTGTTTCCCCTTATCTGACCTCTTTCTCTCCCTGGGTCTCTTTTCAGGCCAGAGATTAGCCCTTCTTTTCCTTCTTTATATACATTTTTTTGCATTGATTTTGTTCTGTTCATCCTCTTGCTTTCTGCATATCCAATATTAGTCATTTTTCAAGTCTCTACTGAAATTTCCTCTTCTCACTGAACTAGCTGTTCACTTCTCCAACTTGACAAGCTCTGGCCTTCTCTGAAACCCAGAGCAACTTGATTCTGTTCATTCACTTGGTGTCATTTTGCAGATGGAAACTGGAGAGAGTGAAATGTCAGCTCCTAAGAACTCTGAAGCAACCGAGCTTTTGCAAGGAGGGAGCTCCATGTTACTGAAAGACTGGAACGGTGGCTATGCGCCTTTGTGGGGATGCTAGAGGGTAGATTACAGCATCCTAGGAGGCCAGTTGCAAGTACTCTGAGAGATCAACTAGTCCATGCCTCACCTTTAAAATATGAGGGTAGAGGAAAGTGAGGCCCAGGAGGACAGGAGCCTGCTCTACCAGGAGCCCCACACCTCAGTAGTAGTAGAGCTGGCTCTGAGCCTTAGCTGGTCAGTCCCCCTCCCACTGTGCCTCCGAGGCTGCATCAGGTATGGAAATTAACTGGAAGAGTTCTGAAGTCTAAGATAAAAAGCTGTCCATTGTTGTCTTGAATTTTACTTTTTCAGTTGTGATTTAATTTTGCTTATTGGTGATCTTTCTAACTAATTATATATTCAACGAAGGCCGGGACTATATTAACTGCTTCTATGTACACAGCACATGTAGTACACAATAGGACAAATTTTACTATCAGCTGGTCAATTACTATTTGTTGATCCAATTTAATTGACTCTAAACTACTCTGAGTTAGTATTTAAATATAGACCTTACAATAAGCAGATGGTGAGACCCTGTAGAGGGGGCCAAAGGGAGGGAAGGATGAGAGAAGGAATCAGAGAACCTCTGCCTAGGGAGAGAGCACTGGATATACGGTCACTGGTGTTAGCGTTTGCAGGAAGTTGGTAATGCTGTCCAGACCAGCAACACTTTCTGTTGTTGGATAGGTAGTGTCCATGTGAGAGTGGCTCATGGAGAAAAGTGAGACTCTAGACAGGAGCCAGAATGTGGAGACCGGCCCCAGGTGTATCTGAGGAGTTTTGCATCTCTCCATTGTCCTGGGTCTTTTGGAAGGTACTCCCAAGAGTTGGGATACAAGGTTCTGGGTGGAGAAGGTGAACAATAGTGTCCACCTAATGGAGGCAGGCTGAGGAACTGGAAGAAAGCCCCCATACAGAAGGCTGTATACCTCCTAATTTTAAGTTCCTCTCATTTCCCTCCTGTTATTCTTCTGTTTTTAATAAAGCCTTGTTTGGTGATCCAGTCTTGTGTCAGGATGTCTTGGGTGGCCAGCATGTGGTCCTTTCTGTCCTAAGCATATAGGGCAGAGTGTAAAGGGGAAGTGATGTCATCTTTAGGTCATTGTGCTGGTAAGAATATCTACACTCCTAAGGCAAAGATGAACTTTGGAGGCATACTTAAGACCCTAGGCAGAAGTCCCTTGTCATAAATAGATTCTTTTCCCAGCACAGCTCAGGAGGTTTAGGTTATATGTTATTTAAGGGAGGGGGCTTTTCCCTGCAAGAACCCACTCAAGACAGGCCTCAGGTTCCACTCCAATCAAATATATTAACCTTGCTTTATTTATTTTATTTAAATTCAATTAGTCAAGATATAGTACATCATTAGTTTTAGATGTAGTGTTCAGTAATTCATCAGTTGCGTATAATACCCAGTGCTCATCACATCACATGCCCTCCTTAATGCCCATCACCCAGTTACCCCATCCCCCACTAACCTCCCCTCCAGCAACCCTCAGTTTGTTTCCTATAGTTAAGAGTCTCTCATGGTTTTTCTCCCTCTCTGATGACTTCCCATTCAGTTTCCCTCCCTTGCTCTATGATCCTCTATGCTGTTTCTTATATTCCAAATATGAGTGAAACCATATGATAATTGTCTTTCTCTGATGGACTTATTTTGCTCAGCATAATACTCTCCAGTTCCATCTATGTCAATGTAGATGGTAAGTATTCATTTTTTCTGATGCCTGAGTAATATTCCATTGTGTATATATACCACATCTTCTTTATCCATTTATCTATTGATGGATATCTCGGCTCTTTCCACAGTTTGGTTATTGTGGACATTGCTGCTATAAACATTGGGATGCAGGTGCCCATTTGGATCACTACATTTGTATCTTTGGGGTAAATACCCAGTAGTGCAATTGCTGGGTCATAGGGTAGCTCTATTTTTAACTTCTTGAGGAACCTCCATACTGTTTTCCAGAGTGGCTGTACCAGTTTGCATTCCCACCAACAGGAAGGGTTCCCCTTTCTCCATATCCTTGCCAACATTTGTTGTTTCCTGTCTTGTTAATTTTAGCCATTCTGACTGGTGTGAAGTGGTATCTCATTGTGGTTTTGATTTGTTATTTCCCTGATGCCAAGGGATATGGAGCATTTTTTCATGTGTCTGTCGGCTATATTTATATGTCTTCTTTGGAGAAATGTCTGGTCATGTCTTCTGCCCATTTCTTGACTGGATTCTTTGTTCTTTGGGTGTTGAGTTTGATAAGTTCTTTATAGATCTTGGATACTAGCCCTTTATCTGATACGTCATTTGCAAATATCTTCTTCCATTCGAGGTTGCCTTTAGTTTTGTTGACTGTTTCCTTTGCTGTGCAGAAGCTTTTTATCTTGATGAAGTCCTAATAGTTCATTTTTGCTTTTGTTTCCCTTGCCTTTGTAGATGTGTCTAGTAAGAAGTTGCTATGGCCAAGGTCAAAGAGGTTGCTGCCTGTGTTGTCCTCTAGGATTTTGATGGATTCTTGTCTCACATTTAGGTCTTTCATCCATTTTGAGTTTATCTTTGTGTATGGTATAAGAAAATGATCCAGTTTTATTTTTCTACATGTGGCTGTCCAATTTTCCCAGCACCATTTATTGAAGAGACTGTCCTTTTTCCATTGGATATTCTTTCCTGCTTTGTCAAAGATTAGTTGACCATAGAGTTGAGAGTCCATTTCTGGATTCTCTATTCTGTTCCATTGATCTATGTGTCTGTTTTTATGCCAATACCATACTGTCTTGATGACTACAGCTTTGTGAGATAGCTTGAAGTCTGGCATTGTGATGCCACCAGCTTTGGTTTTCTATTAACTTTGCTTTAAACAGTTCTTAATTCTGATATCTTTGCTGTCTTTTCTTTGGTCAAAGCCAGCAACCTCTTAGAAGACATCAGAGATCAGTATAGAGCATAGCCTCTCAGTGCTCCAAAGCAGCTTGGGGAATTCTAAGGCAGAACTTTAACTAGGGGTCCTCCATCAGGGGCCAGGCCAGGATATGCAGGAAGAGAGAGGGTTAGAGGATGCCCAACCAAGACCATGAGCCTGGCTCAGGGAATTTAGTCTGGACTTGCTCAGCTGGGCTCCAGTAACCTTGGAGGCTGGAGAAGCTGACTGCTAGGGGCACCTTTGGGGAGGGAATTTCTAGAAGGACTGCTCTGAATTCTTACTGCTTCAGATAATGGGACCTCCAGCACAACCTGAGCATATGGTTACCTTCATGGAGTTATTTGAAAAGTACTAGAGACACAGATGTAGTGAAAAGAAGGGCCATATGTATCCCAATGTTCATAGCAGCAATGTCCACAATAGCCAAACTGTGGAAGGAGCCGAGATGCCCTTCAACAGATGAATGGATAAAGAAGATGTAGTCCATATATACAATGGAAT
>NC_138381.1:32212611-32257103 GCF_054177405.1 Leptonychotes weddellii | reverse complement strand
GCATGGAGGACATTAGGAGAGGGAAGGGAAAAATGAAGGGGGGGAATCAGAGGGGGAGACGAACCATGAGAGACTATGGACTCTGAGAAACAAACTGAGGGTTTTAGAGGGGGGGGTGGTGGGGGGATGGGTTAGTTCAGTGATGGGTATTAAGGAGAGCACGTACTGCATGGAGCAGTGGGTGTTATACACAAACAATGAATCACAGAACACTACATCAAAAACTAATGATGTACTGTATGGGGACTAACATAACATAATAAAATAAAAAAAAAGAAAAGTACTGAAAAAACACTTTTGTACATATCAGCACTGTCCAATAGAAATATAATGTGAGATACAAATGCAAGCCACATATGTAATACAATATTTACTACTAGCCATATTTAAAAAAGTAAAAAGAAGCAGGTGAAATTAATTTTATTCATTTAAAAAATTTAATTCAATCTAAAATATTCTAATTTTAACATCATTATTATAAAAAATTGAGATATTTTACATTCTTTTCTTCATGCTATGTCTTTAAAATGCCACATTTATTTACAATGAAAGCACATCTCAATTGGGATTGACCACTTCTCAAGTGCTCAGTAGCCCCATGTGGCTGGTGGCCCCCGTACTGGATAACACAGGTCTGAATGATCTCTTTCTCCTGGAATTCTATCATTTGGGCTTGGGAGGCAAGTGGATTAAGGGATTATTACCTGCTCTAACTCACATTTCCTTTTAAGTGTTCATATTTGAATTCCTTATCAAGCTATTGACCTTTAACAACAGTGATCACAATTCCAAACTCTTTTCAGTGTTTCTGGGGTAGAAATACAACCAAGGATTTAGCACTGCTGTTGGGGTTTTGGATATGAAGGGTAGTTAGAACACAGCCAGAGGGCCATCACCTGGAAGCCATGGAGCTGTGAGGAGAACAAACAGTTGAGATGAGGACAGGAATGGCCTTAAGGAAGCGCCCTGGCCCCCCTGCAGGAGAGTAGTGAGAAGAGTGGTGGCTGGATTCCCTCCCCTGCCTGCATGACTTCAGACTAAATCATGAATCTCTCGGAGCTTCGCCTTCCTTATCTGTAACGTGGGGATAATAAGCCCTTTCCTGCTTTCCTCAAAGGAGTATTGTGATGCTCCAGTTATATGATTCATGGGAAGTAGCTTCGTGTAAACACTAAAGTCCATTGCTCGTGTACATTGCTAGCCATCCAATTGCCCATCTTCCAGCAGCACTGCTATGGCTAATTCAATGGAAGCAGGTTTTGTGAGGGGCCCAGATCGAAGCCAAGGACTATAGCGGGGGAGGAGGTGTCAAAGAGGGAAGCACATCTGCAGTAATCTCCTACCTCAGTTGGGAAGATGAAACTCAGATGCAAACAGTTAGAAGATAGAATATAATTCCCATGAAGTGGGTTACATGGACAGTTTGAGGGGAGGCAGTGGAGTGGGGTGGAGGAAGGGTCAGTTGTGGGGTGCAGAGGCTCCCAGGCAGGATGCAGACGGTCTGAAGAGGCAGAGCAGGAGAAGACGGAGTGCTCCTCGTGGAAGGCACAGCACAAAGGCCGGGAGTGGGAATGAAAAGTCACAGTCTGAGGGTGATGAGAAATCTCCTGATCAGGACAGGAGTGAGGAGCAGAGAGGGTAGCCCACAGGGTCTCTTCCCTGTCAGCACCTTTCCCAGAGCATTAGATGTCCGGCAGAGACCACACTTCTGATGCCCAAGTCTTCTGTCTTGCCCTGAAAGTGGGTCACCCACTACAGAGGAGACCAGCCCATTCAAGATAAATATGAAATCCAACCACAACCATGGTGGCAATGCTCTGATAATCACAGGATGCTCTGGGCAGCTCAGTGGAAAGAGACTCTGATCTCAGACCATCTCTCTACTGCACACACTAGTCCCAGGAATAAAACCAGATCGAGGCCCTGCAAAAAACAAAATTGTCAGGTATTTCCAAAGTTTCCAGGGACTTCTGGCTTTCAAGTCAGTTCTTTATTTAATATCAGTTTAATATTTACTCTCAGTTTTTTAGTATCCGGGAACCCATACAGTTTTACACACACATGCAAGTCAGACTCCACCTGCATGCGCTGTAGGCACCCCTTCATTCTCTTAGCCAGCAAACATGATGTTCTCCTCCAGCACACACATGTGCACACACATGCACACTCCACACCACACAAGCCATGGCGATGTGGAGGACAGAACTGCTCTAATTTGAGAGCAATGAATGAACGAAGACTCCAGGCTGAGCTGATGTATGAGACTGTTAGTCAGACACCCAACAGGTAGCTGTAGGAGTGACACCAGGGGCACACTTGTCCCCTCCTCTTTCCTCTCCTGTCAGTTCTCTATCAGCTTCAATATCCTTTATGCTTTGGGTTCCTTGTCTCTCTATCCTTAGGTATACCTTTTTCTAGGGTTTGGTTGGAATGTGGTATTTGGAAAAAAGCCAAATTACCTTTGTGATTTTTTTTTTTTTAATCAGTTTGTGTGGAGGTAGAGACCTTCAAAAAGTGTCCTCTGCCCTAGCAGCCCTCTGCCCTGACCATATGGCATTTCCACATTTCCCCTTTTCTCCTCCCTAAGAGGGTCTGACAAATTCCTTCCTCACTGAAGTGGGACAGCTTGGTCCATAGGATTTGCATCTCAAGGGAGGTAAGTGGTTTGAAAGGGATACCCCCAGTGCTGGGACATCAGGCATCTGAGGGTGAGGGGACACCAGGGGCTGGTGTGGAGAGACCCTAAGGACTTGAAAAGCTGCCCTGTGTTTTAAGCCTGAGTATAAGGCCGCTTCCTCCTGGTTATATCCTTTCTTTGCCAGCCCACTTCCCTCTGCCCTTCCCTCTGCTTTCTTGCTTTCTTTTCAGGACCCTGAGTTGCTAGGCAACTCTGGTCTGGAGCTGAGGTTCTCACCCCGGCAAGCAGCCTCCAAACAGGGCCAGGGAGTTTGATGGAGCCCGTGATTATAGGTGTCTGTGTAGGAAGGAAGACAACAGCAGTAACCTCCTCTCTCCCCACTCATGGCCTCCTGGACACAGACAGCTGGGAGGGGAAGTGAAGCTTTGCTCAGGCCGCTTGCCATCTCTCCTTCCTGTTCTCCTGCTCCCTTTTCCCACCAGCAAGACTTCCTTCCATACAGGTCCCAGAATGCTCCTGGTGCTCTTAGCCTCCTCCTTCCCCACTCAGCCCCGCAGTGATCTGGACCACCTAGGATTTGAACACCTTGCCTAGAGCTGCCTTCAGCTGTTGTTCTGTCCAGCATTACACTCATGTAGGCAGACCTCCATGGCTTATCCTGGCAAAGGTAACTAGGCCTTGATGGGGGTAGGGGCATGCAGGGCTCTCTCCATCTGGAACCCGGAAAGGTGAGAGCTATATATGTGTCTGTTGTGCTCAGGTGACCCAGGGGAAGGGATGTGACAACTCACGGTTGTCCCTGGGTCCCAGAGGGACAGCAGCAGTGCCGGACTCAGTTGGGGTGAAACTCAGAGGACAGCCTAGGGGCTACTCCATACTTAAGTGGTATAAGCTGAAAAACTGACTGAGTCCATACCTTGGCCAGGTACCACCCATTCTTCATCCTGGGAATTCTGCAAGCAAGGGAACCTTCCATCTCTGACCTCACAGAGCTAATATTTGTACTGAAGAAGAAAGGCAGCAAACAATAGATAATGAAACAAAGAAGGCTACTTCTGAGTGTTTTTGAGAGTTCATTTCCTGAGGAACTGCCCTGCTCAGAACTGAGAGGGCCCTGGGTTTCCTTCCAGCAGTTTCCCCCGGAACCAGGCCCAAGACCCTGGAGCTTCTGGAGCCCGCCTGTAACTGTGGCATTTCTGGGAATGGCATCGGGCAGTCCTGGTGTCACAAGTATTCCTAATTGGGAGTGCTGGCCTCTAAGGACCCCCACTGTGTGGCAGAGGCCTGCAGAGGTGAGGGGGCGGTCTGATGACCTTGCAGAGGCTGAACTAGCCTCCCGAATCAAATCCGACCGGTCAGTTCAGCGCAGCTCTGGCGAGAGTGCATCATCTAAACCTGGCCAATCAGAACTTAGTGATTGGTTAAGGAGGGGGCATGTGATCCGAAGTTAGCCAATCAGAGCTCATCCCTGAACTAGGTAGGTGGAGCTGTTTTTTTTTTTGCAGGAGCTGCCAAGCGGGGGGCGTGTGAGCGTGGTGCTGTGGTGGACGGTCTTTGCTCTCCTTGAGGGGGATGCAGCCGACCCAGAGGAAGTCAGAGCCAGGCAGAGGAGAAAGCTGGGCCTGAGGCCAGTGCACCTTAGGACATTTGGGTTTCATAAACCAATAGATTACATTTTATTATTTCCTTTTATTTTATTTTACTAATGCTCAAGGTGGTTTGTGTGGGTTTTTACTACTTGGCCCAGTAGGGTTTCTCCATACATATAACTTCATCACTTCACTTCTCCCTTCCCCTGGATCCCTTTACTGTCCAAGTACCCAGGGCTGGCCTCCAGACTAAGGAGGATTTCCCTTTTTGAAGCTCCCAAGTTTCGGGCCAGGGGCCACCTATTCCCTCGGCTTTCTGTCAAAACTTGCCTGTCCTTTGTTCCATCGCTTCAGGGCCCTGCCCTTTGCCAAGGTCATTTGATGAAGCTACATGAGGCTATTGTTGGCTAAAGATTGCTCTGGCTATCAATGATCCTGTGGCAGTTTTACATTTGGACTTCAGTCTCCTGTGCCATAGTCCGCAGAATGGGGTACCTAGTGGTGAAAGTTCAGGCACAGTGGCAGGCTGCTGAAGAGATGATTTCATAGAACGTTTGTCCTAGTGACTCAAGTTCATTGGCTGGATGTTTCTTTCCTCTGCCTGTGGCTGTGGCCAAGAGCCAACTCTCCAGGCTCATAGTGAAGTGCCTGGGGCTCTATCACTGTGAAGAGGTCATGTCCTTCTTATAAAAGGAGGGAGTAAGGTTCTGCTGGAAACAGGCGTTCAGTTTGCCTCTGAGTCCTGGAGAAGCCTGCACTAGTCCATGAGCACATGGGGCATTGCTCTTCTCGTTTATAAAATGGAGATGTTTTGTAAGCTGACTCCCGAGTCCTCTTCTCTCCCAGCACTGGTGTCTTGGGTAGGGTGTCTGTGACTCTGAGTGGCCTGTGGGCCTTCTGTGTTTTAGAGTGAAAGTGTCCCCAGTAGTAGCATGAGGCAGAGTTACGTGGATACTTCTCATGGCCCACTCACATTTCACAATCCATTCAGTTTCCTTGCTCCCTTCCACTGGTTTCAGGCTTGTTTTGTGATCTACTCATGTTCATTCCACACAGGGCCACATGTGGGAAGTGTGAGGAATCTAGCTCCAGCGGTTAAGGCATCTGGGGGTCCAGTCCCAACACAGCTGCTTTCCAGATAGCCAAAGCCATGAAAGAGATACCCACTACTCTGAGTCTGGTTTCTCATTGTAAAATGGGAGTAAGATCACTTGGCTCTGCTCGCAGTTAGCTGTGGCTTACACGACACATTAGATGAAAATGCAGTGAAAGGTAGAGGCTGTATAAAAATATCAGGGGAGCTCTCGGCTTTTGGCTCGAGGAGGTCAACTTGCAACTTTCTTTAGTTATCCTGCATCCGGGTTCATCCTATACCAGCTGCGCCTACCATGCCGCCCACGTTTGACCTCAAGGAGATTAAAGTAGTGTACCTGGGGTGCACTGTGGGCAAGTCAGTGCCAAGTCTGTCCTCGGTCCCCTGGGCTTGTCTCCAAAAAAGGTTGATGATGACATCGCCAAGGCAGTAGGTGACTGGTCAGGTCTGAGGATTACAGGGGCCTGACCATTCTGAATAGACTGGCCCAGATTGACGTGGCACCTCCTGCCTCTGCCCTGATCATCAAAGTCCTTGAGGCACTACCCCAGAGACAGAAAGAAGCAGAAAAACATAAAGCTCAGTGGAAATACCACTTTTGATGCCACTGTCAGCGTTGCCTGACAGATACAGCACTGATCTTTAGCCAGAGAACTCTCTGGAACCATTGAAGAGATCCTGAGAACTGTACAGTCTGTGGGGTGCAATGTTGACGGCCATTGCCTTCATGACACCATAGATGACATCAACAGTGTGATGTGGTGGAATGCCCAGCTAGCTAGGAACTACGAAGGAAATTATTTATTCATTTATTTTTGAAAATGTCTTAATAAAAGATCATTTGACAACCAGAAAAAACAAATACCAAAGGAAAGTGTTTAATTTCGGTAATACACATAGGAAAACAGGGCTAGTCTTCTGCCACACCCGGGGAAGAGGTGATGATGCAAAGTTCTTTCTCTGACAATGGGAGATGAGATGGGGACCCAGAGAGGGGAGGATATCAGCTGAATCTCACACAGCAAATCTTGGGACTGAGGTTTGGTCTCTGGGCAGAGAAGGAGGCCCTCCTCCTGGTGTCTTGTTGGCTTGTTCTCCCCATTTTCAGGTTAGAGATTTGAATCAGATACAAAGCAAATGCTTAGGCAAGGAAAAAATGTTTCGCCAGCTTGCTCCACAGGGAAAGAGAGTCCGTGATATGATATGAAGCTGAAAATAGAGTGCCCTAGGAAAGAAGTATCAGCTGCGGACTCTCTTGTGGTGGGTGTGGGGGCCTCCTCCAGGAAGATGGGCGTTGAAATGAGAATTCTATGTCGGTCGCTGCCTTGTTGTACTGCTGAGCGCAGACGCTCTGGGCTGGGATTTGGAATCCGTGTCACTAGAAAGGGGTCCCGCTGGAAAGGCTCATTTAGCAATGCTTTCCTGCTGGGGTCTGTGGAACATCCTGACACAGTCCAGGGCTTGAACAAGGGCCAAGGATTTATCCAGAAACAGCAAGCCCTGTACAAAGATGATCCTGGATTTAGAACAGATGAAAGGTACTTTGAGGGAGTTCAAAGAACGGGCACATGCTCCCTGATGGCTGCTTGCTGGATATTTTGAGAGGCGACTGGGGCACGCTTTCCCTCCCAGCTTCTCCCAGGGGTCTTTTCCAACACGGTTTCTCTCCATTAGTATATTCCAGAGCTCGCGGGCTTGGAAGTCTTAATATGGAAATTCCTGCGGCGATGGGAACAGGCCTTTCCCAGTTGGGGTTTGCTAAGGCCATTATTCTGATGATGTTAATGGTGATGATTAATTGGCACTGATGATGGAGATGGTGACGGTAATGAGGCCAACCTGGTTGGGTGACAGGAAAGATGGAGAATGTGGGCACATGGTGACGATGGTGATAGTGAAGCTGATGACAATGGCAGGGGGCTCCGTTTCAGAAATTTGCTGAGAAGTCTAGGGGATGAAACTTGACTTGAACTTAGTTTTTTATCCGGCAAGCAGAAAAAAAAAAATCAACCTCTGGGAAAAGGGCAAAGAAAATCCCTTTTGTCTGTTAAACCAAATACTTGGTGTCAAGTAGATCCAGTATACTGCACCATGGCACTGGCTTTGGTGGTTTACCCAGTGAGCCCAGAGCAGCGTGTTCATAGCCACAAACAAAGAAACCTCTCAAATACTGGGTTAATACAATACAAAGGAGCCAATCATCCTCCTATTCTTGCCCTGAACACTGTCTAGAGAGGAAGAATGAGAAAAGTCAGTCATCAAATTCTTCTTCAGGATCTGAGACAATCCCACTGCCTTCAAAGAGCATTTCATGTAAGGCTGT
The DNA here is from genome assembly GCF_054177405.1 of Leptonychotes weddellii. Lineage (NCBI taxonomy): Eukaryota > Metazoa > Chordata > Mammalia > Carnivora > Phocidae > Leptonychotes > Leptonychotes weddellii. The sequence goes on along the minus strand of NC_138381.1, from coordinate 32,249,460 downwards.
GCTTGCAAGAAGTCCTTCCACTTCCCTATTTCCACCCTTAAATCATGACATCCTTACCTTTCCCAGTCACTGGGCCCACCTGGTGAGGTGACAGCATTAAAGCAAAGGGACTTTGAGGTCTAGCTGACTCTTGCTTATGGCATTGATGGTACCCTCCCAACAGCAAGGCACAAGTTAAGGGTTTCTGAAGCCCAGTAACCAAGGGGTGTGACACTAGTCCCGGATAATCCCAATTTCACTTATTATCAAAACCCTTAAAAATAGATGACAAATCAAATGTAATCAGTTCCCATTAGGTAGAGAGAAGCCCTGGCAGCATCAACAAATTTTGGTGAGATTGTGAAATGTGAGAAGCTTGTTTTCAGAGCTCCTAGACTTCCCTTCTTCTGATTTTTTTCTTCCCTGTGGATGTCCTCATTCACGAACCCCTGCCTCATTTGTGCACAATTACCCCTCTAGTCCAGGGACAAACTTGCAGGATCACATTGACTAGGGGATGTTAGGGCAAAATAACCATAGTGCTGCTGCCCGTTCTGCCACATGGTGAATGCATGCTCCCTTCCCAGGGAATTTCTCTTTAATGAAAGGGCCTGGAGGAGAAAATGCTTACCCCTTGAGGGCATCTAAAATGGTGGATTAGCACAGAGAAGACCCTTTGCCCTTCAAACCACACCACATAGGTGGCACCATGTGCCAGGGCTTTGGCAGTGATGGCTTAATGGGAATGAGGGGTCTGTCTGCTCTTTGGGGCTGTAGTTCTGTAGCTGATATCCTATTGACTGAGGGGAGGAGGATAGCAGTAGCCTTGTAACATGCTGGTTGCTAAAGAGGGCCCATCTTTTCCTAGAAAGTGGCTTCTCCTGAGAAAAGGATAAGCTCAGAACCATCAGTTTTTTCATTGGTCCTCTTGCTACATTAGCTCTTCTTTTATAGCGAGTAAAAGTTTTCTGCATGCTGGATAGTTGGAAGTGTAACTGAAAGGAAGTATGTAGAAGGCAGCAAAGCTCAGAATATGCTGGTTCTCTTAGGCCGAAGTTCTTAAGAAGACTCATTAGCATGCATAAGTTTGGAACTAAGGAATACAGTGATGTTTAGGACTTTTATTCATTCATTCATCCATTTATTCATTTATATAACAAATACGCATGGGTTAATTTTTATAGGGCCGATGGATTTAGGATTTAAAGTGTTCCAGAAAGGAGATCAGTGAGGCAGCAAAGAAGAAAAGGAAGTGTGAGTAAGTTCCGGTTATCAATTGCTATGTGACAAATCACCCCAAAACTTAATGATTAAAAATACGACAGTCATTTTATTTTTTGTTTTTTAAAAGGTTTTTATTTATTTATTTTAGAGATTGAAACGGGGGTGGGAGAGAGAGAGAGAGAGCAAGCAGGGGGAGGGAGAGGGACAAGCAGACTCCATGCTGAGCACAGAGCCTGACGCAGGGCTAGATCCCATAATCCTGAGATCAGGACTTGAGCCAAAATCAAGAGTCAGATGTTTAACTGACTGTGCCACCCAGGCACCCCAACAATCATTTTATTGTTATAATCTCTCAAAGTTCAGGGGTTGATGAGATTCAGCTATGCAGTTCCTTCTCCGGGTATCTCATGCATTTACAGGCAGATAATGCATGAGATCAGAGTCATCACAGAGGCTTTCTCATTTGCATATTGGTGGCTGTTGCATATTGACGGCTGTTGCATATTGGTGGATGTTGACTGGATCTTCAGCCAGGGCTCTTAGCCTGATGAACACCTACACGTGGACTCTCCATGTGGCCTGGGCTTCCTCATCAGATGGCAGCTGGGTTCTAAAGAAGAGCATCCTGAGAGAACTGGGTGGCAGCCCTGTTGTCTTTTATGTCCTGGCCTCAGAAGTCACATGGCCTTGTTTCTGCTGTAGTCACAGCCTTGCTCAAGTTCAAGGGCAGAGAACACGGACCCTGCCTTTTTGTAGGAGGACTGTCAATGCCAATGTAAGAAGAGTATGTAGGATGGGAGAAATTGTTGCAGCCATCTTGGGAAAGACAGTCTGCTGTGGGTAAGGTAGATCCAGCCATGAGTGGCTCTTGAATGAACTCTTGTGAAGAACTAATACTATCAAACCTTGGATAATTAGATCACAATACAAGGAAGCATATGATCAAATGCATGATTGTATAACATGGATAATAGTGGCTAAAAAAGAGTGCAAAGGATGAGTAGTTTAGTGATGTCCAGAGTAGTCAGAGCAGACATCATGGGGAAATCCATTTGGCTATGTTTCATTTATAATCATTTTTTTCCCCCACACAGAAGAGAAATGATAAGAAAATTATGATTCTTCGTAATTCTCCCTTACTGAGATAACTGCTTAGCTTTTCCATGATAGCTCCCTAGTTTTTCCTCTGAGAATATACTACAAATTTGGAGTCCTACCTAACTTTTTAACTTAAAATATGTTGTGGCTATTTTTCTATTAAATATTCTTCTAAACTATAATCTTGAGTGGCTGCATAGCATTCAACCATGTGATATGCTCTCACTTCCTTTTAACATCTTCCTGTTGGAAATGTAAGTTGTTCCATTTTTTTCCATTGCAGAAAACACTGTGATAAAAATCTTTGTACAGAAATCTTGGTACTCACCTATCATTATTCTTTTGGGAGTAATTCCTAAAGGTAGAATTACTGATCAAAAGTTTTTCACATTTTAAAACCTTTTGTGCATCTTGTCATAGTGGCTTCCAAGGCAGGTTGTGCGCAATGACCATCTGACCAGTATGAGAGTCCCTGTTTATTTGCAGGCCTGCCAATACTGGCTGCTACTGGCTGCAAAGGGCAGTTTCCTTTTTGGGAGGTTAAAGGAGAACTTTGGGCTTTACTCTGATTTTATCTGATTATTATAAGGATAGCATTTTCCTATATATTTCTTTATCTTCTGCATTTCTTTTTCTGTGATTTGCTACTTTAAGCACATTGCCTATTTTTCCATTGGCATTTTCCTCCTATTGATTGGTAACAGCTCTTCATAAATTATTAATCTTTTGTTTAGCATATATGGTGCAATCATTTTTTTCCCCTCATTTGATTTTTTATTTTCCAGCATTGTTTGTGGTGTTTTTAGATGTATATATATACATATATATATATATATGTATATATAAAAGTGTCATGCACTTTTGTGTGGTCAAATTTAGTCATCTTTTTATTTATATATTTTTTTGCTCTTATATATGAGAAGTTATAGCCACATAATAACATTAATTTTATCTTGTTTTTCCTTTGTGTTCACATACACACTCACATGCACACCAATACATCCACACACATATATAAAACATTGACTTCTTGAATCAATCTGGCCTATATCTTAAAATATGTTCTGAGTAGGGGGCTCCTAAAGATTGTTCCCAAATACTTACCCAGCTGTTGGATGATAGAATTTAGATTAGTAGAGGGAAAAATCCAGCTCTCTGAAAGGGAGAAATGGTGTGATCCTGGCTGAAGCAGGGAGTGACTGGTGGGGGTCAGGGAGGGTAGAGCACTTACATTCTGGAGGACTGGGGATGCCAAGCAGAGGGAAGTACCTGGTAAGCGTCTGGAATTGCAGATTTGGTATTACTGACTTGGGAAGAGGGAAACTGTTTTTTCTGTTTCTTAATATCTCTTAAAGAGTTGCAAGGAGCCTGGTATTCTGGGAAACATATATAATATTTCATTTAATGTTTACCACTGCCTGGGAGGCAGGTACTATTATTATCATCATTTTACAGAAGAGATGATTGAGGCTTAATCCATAGTAGGGCTGGGATGGAGTCCAGTCTGACTATTTCCAAAGTTCTGTGTTCAACCACTATGCTTATTCATTCATTCCTCAATATAATTAAAGTAAGAGTTTCAGAAAGTTAATCTAGAAGCCTTGTACAGGTTAGAAGGAAGAAGGGGAGTGATTGAGGTCAGGAGCTTCTGAAATACTGGAGGACACAGTGATGAGGTCTCTGCCCTGGTGGCATCAGGGAGTGGATGAGAGGGACGACGATGAGGGGAGGAGAAGCCAGGAGCCAGGAGTACAGGGGATTGGAAGGGAGCTGGCTGGATTTAGTATTCCTTCTATTTCGGCTCAAATTGTGAATACCCCTCTCAGGACGTCCATGGTCTTCATCAACTGATCTTAGCAGTTATCACTTGCCTGAGACTTGAACAGACATTTCCAAGAGCCAGACATTCTTGTGTAGAGATTGAGAAGAGTACCACAATTCTTTTTGTCCATCTACCCAGATCCTTAAAGGAAGCAGTGTAATTAGGAGATTTTTTTTTTCAAGGGATGGAACTGTATCTTCATCCCTTCACCAAACATTAATGAAACATACAGTGGGCACGTGCATCTGCCATGAGGGACCCAAAGACACAGCAGAACAGACCCTGCCCACATAGAGATTAAAGCTGAGTAGAAGTAGTAACTTGCACATACATAAGCATCATACAAGATGGGGAATGCCAAATTCCTCAAAAAAGGCATAGTTAATGGATTATGGGAGGTCTGAGAAGAGAGAATAATTCTTGTTGGGAGGGCCAGGAGCAGATAGAATCATGAACTAATAACTAGTTTTTAGGTCGGGGTCGTCCTGGGCTTGCTAGAAGGAACAGATAAGAACCTTGTGTAATGAGGACTTTCATTCTTTGTTTGCAAGCCCTGAGACCTGCCCTCCTACAGGCACGGGTGACTCCCTTGGCATTTGTGCCTCCTCTCTCCAGCCCCTGAGGTGCTTTACTCTTCAATCCCTGTAGTGTCATGCTGTAATTACAGTAATAGAAGCTGCTCAGTTGTTTTCTTTCTTTATGCATCTAAGATGTTCTAAGGAAGAGGACAGACGCAGACAAATAAGAAATAAACTGCAGCTCAGTGCACAGAACATGCATCTTTATCAAAAGAATTACGGAACGGATGTTGCTTTTATTCTCTGCCCAGACACAAACTGAAGTCCCGACTGTATTGCAGAGTCTTCCCTAATAACTCAAACTGCGTGGATCACCCACAACATTATATTTATAACCCCAATTTGGTCTTGTGGTTCTTGATAACTGAGCAATCATAGATAGGCACCCTACAAAATGTCTGCTGAGTCACCTTTGCCCCACCAGCCAGGCCTACTAAGAAAGAGAGAAGGATCCGAGGTGGCTAACTGGTCCTGGGTTGAATCCCAGCCCTGTGGCTCCTGGCTATCAATTGCAAGCTGTTGCTGAACTTCCAAACACCAGTTCATTATTCTGTGAAAAGGGAATAAATAAGAGCACTCACTTCACAGGGAAGTTATGAGGATTATGTGATGGTATGGAGTAAGAACTCAATACATAGGAGGATTAATGCAAAATGAGGACAGCCAGAGGTCCCAGAGGATGCAATTCAGTATCTTCCACTGAGCTCTAAGAGGTCAGGACTATTTATTTCCCCATAGGCTGGAAGTCCTCATTCCAGGGTTGCTTCATTAGAAGGCTTGGAATGGGTCTTGTCCATCTTGTTACAGGGTGAGTGTATCCTGATGAATATGTTCTTTGCATTATCACTTGAACCTCTTCTGAAGTTTTGGTAAGTGCCCCAGGTTTGGGACTGTGAGTTTGAAATTGCAAGCTGGTAAATGTTCCCCTGTCTCCTGTATATAGATCAACAGAGCTTATGGCTCACTCTGCCATATCTGCAAGTTTTACTTGTTTGTATCTCTAACTTGACCATGAGCTCCAGAAGGGAGGGGCATCCATTTTATGCATCTTGGCATTCCCAGGATATATTGTAGAACTTGGCACATGGTAGACATTCACTGAATATTTATTGAATGGATGGTATGATGCTGTATCTATGCTCAAGGATTCATGCCAAACATCTTTTTGGACTCTTTATTTTCTAAGTTATCTAAACTTCACCACAACCTCATTTCCAATGTATTAATAGAGAAGCAGTAATTCAGAAAAGTTTACCAACTCACCCAAGGTCAAAGAATAACCTGCTTTCCTTCTCTATCTGTTATCTCTGCTCATCCTTAAATACTCTGTTCTCCATTTGATTATGCCACTTATTAGCCATATGGCACCAGACAAGTCACAAATCCTTATAAAGAATTGCATTTTCTTACAATGAGAACTGCCTCCCTGTCTTGGGAACGTTTTAATATTTTCTGGATATTCACAATCTTGAAAAATAAGTGACTCATCATGATATTGTTTTGATGAAGCCTGAAAATGGCTTGTCTATTTTTAACATTGAGTGGCAGTGACTAATAATACTAGGCTCTGAGGAGAGAGAAGCGAAAGGTCATGGGGGTTAAGGAGTATCTGTAAGGGGGGTAGTTGCACTCCACACAGCACCCAGGACAGAAATTGTCCAGTAGCCTCAAGCACCTTGTCCTGAAGCTGGCTGTCCCAAGCCGTATCAGGGTCTACGTTCTGGGAACATCTACAGTGGTTGTCACCAGCACTTTCCCATTGTTCTCAGTCTCATTTGGACACATCTCTCTCCAGCTACATGCTTTGTGTATTTTCTCCCTTTTCCTATACATTTCCATTTTATGTTGCTCAGGTTCTAGCTCAGCATTTCCAGCAACTTACAAGTTAATGTGATAATCAGCTTTTACTTTATTCTTTTTTTGAAAGTGTGAATGAACGAATGAATGAATAAGTAGATACAGTTGGAGAGGAATTCAGAGTGTGCCCGAGTGTTGTGTGGCACAAAACAGGGAAGGCAAGAAGGGCGCCGATGATAGTGCACAGGCTCTGGGACCTACGGGAGACCCTGGCTTCACTGTTCACCAGTCATGAAATTGTGGGTGGGTTACTTATCTTTTCTAAGTCTCATTGTCCTCATCTAAAATGAGAAATATGGGAATACCTCTATCATTTAACTATTACTGTGTAACAAACCACCCCAAGGCTCAGTGGCTTAAAAACAACAACCATCTTTACTGCTCATGTGGCCAAGGGTCACATCGGGCTGTCTGATCTAGTCTGGGTGTCACTCAGGTGGCTCCATGTCTCTCATATTTCTCTAGTACCAGTGGGCCAGCCTGGACATGTTCTCATGGGGATGGCAGAAGTACAAGAAGACAAGAAGAACACGCAAGTCCTTTTTTAGGGCCTAATTAGGAACTCGATGCTATCATTTTTGCTAATACATCATTGGCCAAAGTCAGTCACATGACCACACTCCAAGTTAAGGGGAGAGGAAATACACCATGCTATCAGAAGGGCTACCCAATGGTTTGGATACTGCAGTTGGGGAGGGGGTGAAATACTGGGCCCAGTAATGCAGTTTATCATACTCTCTTCCTGAACTATTGGAAGAATTTAAAAAAATAGTCCTTGCTAACGTCCTTGCCTGCTATGCTGTGAGCATTTTACAGGTGGTTGGTAGGTCATATATCTTGTAAGCAATGCATAAATTGCAGTTACTGTAGTTGTTATAACCATTATTTGTCAGAAATGCAGACACTTGTTACCCCAAAGAGCAAGACTCAAAGAGACCTTACCTGGAAGAAGTAGGTGAAATAGGCTGTGTTTGGATGGTAAAAAGGAAGTTTACTCATTCAAGAAATATTTATTGAACACCTATGTGCCAGGCACTGCCCTAGGCACTTGGGGTACATTTGAGAATGAAACAAAGATTCCTGTCCATGTGGAGCTTACATTTCAGTAGGGGAAGATGTATGCATAAACAACATGAAAATAAGTAAATGATATGTTGATGCTATGAAAGGATGTAGAGGAAGGTAAGGGTTTTGGGTGTGATGCTATGGGGGCACCTGCAGGATTCAGTAGGGTGGCCAGGTGGGCCTTCTTGAGAAAGTGAGAGCAAAGACTTGGAAGAAGATCATGGAATGGGTCAAGCAGATCTTGAGGGGAAGAATATTCTAGTCAGGGGAACTCCAGAGCAAAGGGCCTTTGGTAGGGATGCAGAGTGTGTTTGAGGAGCAGCATGAAGGACAGTGTGACTGGAAACCATGCGAGAGGGAGGGGAAGAGTAATAAGGGTTGAGGTTGGAGTGGTCATGACGAGTAGGGCCTGGTAGATCATTGTAAGGGCTTCAGTTTACTCTTAGTGGAATGGGGTGCTAGGTACTACTGATTCTGATATCAAATGCCATGAAACTTCTGTCTTTTTTTTAAATTAATTTATTTGAGAGAGGAAAGAGAGCAAGCAGTGGGGAGGAGCAGAGGGAGAGGGACAGGCGGACTCAGGGCTAAGCATGGAGCACCACATGGGACTCGATCACACGACCCTGAAATCATGACCTGAGCCAAAATCAAGAGTTAGATGCTCAACTTACTGAACCACCTAGGTGCCCTGAAAATTCTGTTTTAAAGCATGTGGCTGCTATGTTAAGAATACCTCCAATAAGGCAGGAAGGTTGTGAGAGCATTCAAGGAAGGAGGCAACAGTCAACTGGGTTTGGGTGGTGACAGCAGAGGTGGTGAGCATCTTGAATTTGGATATGTTTTGAAAGTAGAACTAGTAGAATGTACTGACACATTAGATATGGGTGTGACAGAAAAAGACAAGTCAAGGTTGACTCCATGGTTTTTCACTTGAGTAACCAAGATAGGAAAGGCTGTGGGTAGAATAGCACTGGGGTGGGAAAGATTAGGTGTTCAGTTTTGGACATGTTGGGTTTGAGGAGCCTTGTAGACATTCAAGTGGAGATTTTCATGGAGACAGTTGGAGACACATGTCTAGAAATCAAGAGCAAAATCCAGATTGGAGTGACAAATTTGGGAGTCATTGAGCTCACAACAGTATTTGAAATCATGGGCCTGGTCATATCAGCAAGGGGGTGAGTTTTGATGGAAAAGAGGGCTATGGAGGTGCCCCCAGAGGACTCAACATGTAGAGAGAGTGTGCAGTCCCGGGAGGTGGACAGTGTTGTCAAATGCTGCAGGTAGGGCAAGTATGATGAAGATTGGGAATTGATGGGTGGATATAGGAATGTGGAGGTCACTAGGGATCATGACAAGAACAGTTTTGGTTGAGAGGTGTTTATAAAAGGTAGACTGGAGTGGGTTTAAAAGAGAAAGTGAGGAGAGGGATTTGAAAGAATAGATAATCCTTTGAGGAGGTCTGTTGCAAAGGGAACAAAGAAATGGGTCAGTGGTTAGAGAAAGGTGGGGTCAAGAGAGTTTTAATGGTAGACATATGGCATGTTTATGTGCTGATGGTAATAATCCAGTATAGAGTGAAAAACTGATAATGCAGAAGACAATAGGAGAAAGGTTAGTGATATGGAAACCACCAAAGGAACTGCTCAGGCTTTTCAGGCTTTTTACTCCTGGTGTTCCTTACCCCACAGGGATGTTCATAATGTTATTAAGATTCTCTCCTGTCGGATTATTGCATCAAGTCCCTTTGGTGGTTTCAGTGCCACCATCAGCATTAGCATTTCCTCTCTCGTTGTCTGTCATCCTTCTACTCAGGGCACAGCAGTACTGGGGCATTTTTCATTTTCTAAATATGGAACCCTGAACCATTTCCCAGGCTTTCCTTTGTTGCACGGACAGGACCATAAGAAAGCAAAATTGGGCTCCCTGACCTCAGTCCATGAGGCAATACAGACAAACTCTATTTTAAAACACTGAGGTTGTATTGAGGCAAACTGGGCCCAACCACGAGAGAAAGAGGTAAGGAGGCTCAACGGCTTTGGAGACTTTAATGAGAAGTGGATCAGAGGAGCACTGTCCTTTTCAGAAGCAAGATGGAGGCGGTGATATTGGGAGGGGTGGGCTGTCTCCTTCGTCTGTGGCTTCCCACTAAAGGATCTTACTTTTTTTCTTTAACTCTACTGAACTGGCATCTAGATCCCACCCCACAGCCTTCTCACGATCCCCTTGCCCTGTTTGAAATCATTCTCTGTGTCCTAGGTGCTGTTTCTCCCCCAGACCCACATGGGTTGTGAACTTTCTGAAGCCAAGGACTGTACTTCTCATATGCTCCAGGACACTAAGCTCCTTTCTGGAGCAGGATAGTGGATTGATTAATACTTGGCAGTTCTCATTGGGGGATGACAGGGATCAGCTAGGAGCAAAGCCTATGGACTGGAAGAGGTTTCAGCCCCATCTTTAAGTAAGCTGACAAAAGGACAGAATGGGTCTGATGGGGAGATTACATTCCAACCTTCTGTATCAAATGTATAGTATAGTGGCTGGAATGTGACCTTCGTGATCTATTGATGTATTATGGGTTGGTGTTCTTTCTTCTGTCTAGTCCAGCTATACCTGGCCCATGGTGGTCAGCCTCTCTGAAAGGTAGTTAGCTTTCCTCCTCTGGGGACAGTCTATTGGAGGCTAGTGGTTACTAGTCAGGGATGCTGTGGTTGGGGCTCCTTCATTGCTGTCAATGTTCTTGAAGGACGCTGTTACCTTTCTGTGATATGCCCAGCCCAGCTTGGGTGGGTGGGTGAGTGAGAGCTCCCACTGCTTCCCTACCCAGCCCTCCCCCCATATCCCTCAGTGCCACCTGCCCTAGGACCCCGGAACCCTATGGCTGCTTCCCAGCTGTCCCTAGTCTGCAGCTGACTTCTGCATTCCAGGCTGCGCACTCCCATTCCCCCCATTTGAGGCCCGGAACACAGGGGACAGCTACGGGGAGTGGTGTCAGAAAGAAGACAGAAGCCATCTTTCCTCCACTTCCAATGCACAGGACGGTAACTGTGCTCTGACCCCGCTGATCCTAGGGGTCACGGGAGTGAAAGGCCACTAGCAGGTGCTTGTCTCTGGGTCTGTGAGGTGGGTCTTCTCTCTATTCCCTCTCTCAATATCATCTCTAAATGTTGATTGATGCCTACATCCACACTACGAGAACATAAGACTTTGAACATCATTAAAATGCACATATACTAGAAAGTGAGATTTTTGTCTTATTAGTTATCACTCCTGAGTTTGCATAAATATGTGTCAGTCTCCTGTTGAGGGGAGGGTCCTGAAAGGTATAGCATCCTCCTGTAGGAGAGAAGAAGCAAGGGGAGGAGGAGAGCCCAGAAAGGAGTGGTTGGGGTACCTCCAAAAGAATGTTTTCCACTTCCACATTCTGTGGAGGGCTAGTTGTATGCACCTGTTGCTCCCCCAGTCTCCACCCCTCCTCACACAGCAGCTCCCAAAAGGCCTTCAGACTCCAAATGACACCCTCATCAATAAGCTTGCATTGCAAAACCACATTTTGACAACACATTTCCCAAATTTAGTCCCCTAATCCACTCCCAGAATATATTATGCTTTGCACCCAACAGATGGATTAAAAGCTTAAATCTTCTGCTTGTTCGGAAACTAACCAGAAACCAAAAATACAAACACTCACACCCCTGCAGGTGTGAATGCAATGGTGGGGGGAGGGGCGAAGCAGGGGTGTACATAAGGAGCAGGAAGTGGACACTTCGGGGAGGAGACAACTGCAGCAGACAGTGCAGGGAGATCAGGGCATCCTCTGGGCTCTCAGCGGGCTTGTGTAGGGCACGCAGCTGCTTTCTACAGATCCCCGTCAGCTCCCTTGATGGAGGCCTCTGTGTACCAGGAGGGTGTGTATGGTAGTATGAGGTCCAAGGCGCGAGTCCGAATCCCTGAGTGTGGGGGCTGTCAGGGGATCTCAGCCAAGCTCTCTTCTACATAAATGAGGAGACAGAGGCCTGAACTGGGAGACCAACCCCACAGCCCCACACCCCCCACCCCCAGTGCCAGATTCAGAACAAGATGCTGGACTCCAGCCCAGAGCTTGCTCTCCTCTGCCAACTGCTTTTGGAACCTTGGGGGCTTTGAGGGTTTCCCTCTTTCTATTTTCTGGGGGTCCCAAGTTATCATTATATAGGAGACCACATCTCATCTTCCCTCTGTGCATAAAATCTTTGGAAATCTCTGCGAATAGAGGTTATTTTGAAGGCATCTGGGGGAAGGGACTGAGTGAGAACAGGGGTTGCCAGGGGAAACTGATGGGGAATGCAAGGGAACACCCCAGGAGCTGGGTCACTAGGGGAAGTAGAGAACATCCCTGGGGCTCCCTGAGAAATTTCAGAATCCCTTCCCCATTGTCTTATTTTCCTCCTCATCATTGAAAAATGGCTCAGAATGCAATAAAAACAAGGTGTTCTAATTAAACAGATTTGTTTACATGTTGTGGCATGAAAAGCTAATTCAATCTGATATACTGTACATTGCTGCTATACTTTTTCTCCTTTCCTTTATATAAAACTGCCCATTTTAAAATAGTATTGTATTTAAGCATCTTAAATAGTGTCCTTGATTAGAAGAAGATGAGCAATTTTCTGCTTCCCACAGCTTTCAAAGGGTGTGTCAACGGAGTGGGAAAGAGAGCAGATGGGGGCTCCATTATATTCCTCTTGACATTTCTCCTGACAGTTCTGGCCATTTTATGCCCAGAGACATGTGTGATATTGCCAGACTGGAGCCTTAGGTGGGCTTTCTGCTGTGACCAAAGCACAGAGGCCAAGGGGGCTGGGAGCAAGTGGTGACCTGCTCTGGCGCCCCTGCACCTGGGAAGGAAGAGGGGCCATCAGCATAGGTTGGCAGTGGCCCTAGCACTCTTGCACAGTCCCACGGTGTCCTGGGAAAAAACCCACAGAGAGGAGCTGGCATGGAGACATAACGGAATATTCATAATATTGATGATTGTGATAACAAAAGCAACATTTTGTGGGGAACAAGTGGGAGAATTTTAGTTATTATAAAGTAAACTTTATATCAATGAAAATCATCCAAGAGAGGACCCAGATGAGACTATGTCATCCCCTATCTGGGGATGTCTGAGCAGAAGCCAGCCTACCAGCTTTCCAGGATTCTCTGAAAAGAGTCTTTATTTGGCCTGGCTAGGTTCTTCCCACTCCTAGATTCTCAGAGCTGGTAACAACCTGGCCGCTTTTGGAGAACAGGGACTCTGTCTTTCTAATCTTCAATCCTGTGCCTTAGGCAGTACTGTGTGTGTGTGTGTGTGTGTGTGTGTGTGTGTGAATATTTGTAGATATGAATTGGGAGCATCTGTTCTGGACACGTTCCTTGTTTGTTCTGACCTCCTTTTGCCTTCATCCAAGCTGTTCCCTTCACCTGAGAAAGCTTCCTCCATCCACTTATTCTACTAAAATGAAACCAATCCTTTGAGCCACTCAGACCCACACTGCCCTTCCCTGTACTTTCCGTGTATTCATTTTTTACATTTGTGACCAGTTCTCAGCCATGTTACTCAACCATTGCATCTACTTGATTAATACCTTTTGACACAGTCTTGTCCCCCCAACTGTATTGTGCTTTCTTTTCCTATCTTTTCAACAGCACTGTGTGTTGTTCTGGAGAGACATGAGTGGTAGTAAGGATATCTTCACTCCTCCCTCCCTCCTTCTGTACCTCCCTACTTCCTTCCTTTCTTTCTACTCTGTTCATTCTATGAGTGTCCAATAGACATATCACCATAAAGTTCCATGGTGACTCAAACATGAATGAGGTAGGATATCCCTATGTTGTTACATTGCTCCTGGAGAGTATCTGCCCTGAGTGTTAATTTGGGGCTTGGAGAGAGAAAACCCTTGGATCTGAGGGGGGAGGCAGCAGGCCTGGCAGAGCAACACACCTTCATGTTGTGGTCTAGAGACTTCACCTCTTTGCTTGGCTCCCTCCTTGCTGTTTTCTGCCCTACTACACCCTCCACCACCCAGACATCCTCCTCCGGTAATAGAAATGTCTTGGGTTAGTGTTTAAGATAAAAGTGGGGGAAAAGGCCTAAACTCTCTTTGAAGGAGGCGTGGCTCCCCTGGGCCTCAGTAGGCTATATCTGCTCAGTGGGACAGTGATTCCACAAATAAAGGCCAAGAAGAGGAAAAGATGTGAAAATCATGAAACCTGTTCCCCTAGTTTCCTACAAGAGCTCCTCTTAACATGCAGGATCTAGAGAGGGCTTCCCTTTGTGGCATCCCAGATTCTCATAGCCAAGTATTTAATGGTTGTGCTGATTTATTTCTTCAAAAAGACTTACTGAGATCTCACTGTGTGCTGGACACCATGCTGGGTGTTCTGATGATCTAACCCATAATTCAGAACATTTGGTCTAGCCTAAAATCCCACTCTTCTACCAAGCCCAGCCAGCTCAGCTAAGCTAGCATTCTCATGATCTCCCGCCTTCCACTGGTCTCACACCTTTATCCTGCCTACAAACACTGGCTCCCTCAATGGGATGCTTTCTTCTGACCTACTCAGAGTCCATGTTATAAAAACATTATTATAATGCTTATATGTTTCTTGTCTCTCCTGCTGGTCATGAACTCCTCAGAAGAAGGCCTAGCTATTTCTTTTTATCTCATATCTCCTAGAACTTGGTAGTTGTAGGACAGATGAGTCATTACATTAGCAAAGTCAGGGTGGCGGGGCATGGGCTTGGAGTTAAACTTCAAATTCAGAGAGAGGGTTCAAACCTTTCTCTTTTCAGGGGGCTGTGCCACCTTGGCCAAGTCACTGCTCCTCCTAACTTGCCAGACAGAGATGATCCTGCACTTCTTCAGATCTCATTTTCATTCTAAAAAAAGTGTAATTGTAGTAGTGATTTTGTGAGGATTCAGTAAAATCTCATATGGGAAAGTGTCTCACTCTATTCATTTGAATTACATCTGGAGATACAATTTGGGGCCCAATACTGAAAACTTACAAGTTGATTTAAAAATATGAAAACTATGAATATATAGACTACCATTGCTAACAGATATCATTTGTTGAGTCTTATGTAAAAGAGTTTTATAGATATCTTATTGAGTTTTATGTAACAGGCACTAATAGCCCTGTTTTACAGAGGAGGAAACTAGTCTTAGAGGTTAAAGAACTTTCAGGAAGTCACAGAGTGAGAAGGTAGCAGAGTCCAAATTTACACCCAGGGTTCTGCTCCGAGATCAGAGCTCCCGATCCTGGCTTTGTGATTTGCCTCGGCTGGGCTTAGGATGCCAGAGATGTCTCTAGGAATTCATCTGTCACCTTCAACGTGTGCGGTGTACCTGCTTGTCCCATGCTGTCTCCGAGAAGTAGGCTTCTACTCTGGAGCTTTCTTTCAGAGCCCTCAGGGCTGTAAGGTTTGGACACCTGAGAGGAGGAGGGGGGAGGATTTCTTCCCCTTGTTATAGCCTCATCCTCCAATTAAACCCCTGGCTTTGTTCTAAGCTGTAGAAGGGAATCCTAATAAAATCTCAGGGATGTAGACAGTCATCTGAAGGTCAGGCCAGTGGTACATATACATGGGGGAAGTGACATGGTAGGATGTCCAGGGGTTTTGAAAAGAGATTCATCAAAGTAGCTAGCCCGAATGTAAGAATGGCAGGAATTTTATAACAGGATCTTGATTTTATTAGTAACAGATTGACTCTGACAAAACGCAAATTCCTTAGTGACAGGCTGAGGCAGTATAGCATTTTGAGTATAACCTTGTGCATGGATCTTAGCCTCTGGTTGGCATTATTGGGGCCAGCAGACCCCAAAGCCAGAAGAGGCCATAAGACAAAGCTTGCTTTAGGCAAGAACTCATTTTTGTTAGAAGGTGGACTAGTATACACCAGAGGTCCAGGGGTTGTTCAGACTAGGACAAATTCATCTGTGGACTAGTATACACCAGAGGTCCAGGGGTTGTTCAGACTAGGACAAATTCATCTGAGTTCAAAGTGACGCTTGCTTAGATCTCAAGCAAAATTAGGTACCAGCAGGACCCAATAGCCTAACCTCTGTGGATCTGGAGGGGCAACAGGGCATTAGGGAGAGGAGAGTGTGAAGCTAAAAGTAGGGACCGGGGTCTGGGACTCACACCAGGGAGATGTAAATCTGAAGAGAGCACCTGGGACAGACTCTCACAGCATCCACAAAGAGGGCATGAAAATGGGTCTGAGGGACAGGTACAGTCACCCTCTGCCCTGTGTTTTTAATACCCGTTTAATGGATGCTGATCCACAGAAACTGGTTGGGGTTCTAGCTGCTCTGAGGCATGCTCACAGACTGAATGCCATTCTCAGAGAACAGGAATCAGAATGAAGGAGCAGGCCTGTTTGAGATTCTCCAACTGAGAGAAGGGGGAGGGATAGGGAGGACAGACACATGCAGTCATTACACAGTGGTCTATAATATCCAACTGCTAGTCTGGTGTTTAAGCTTGTAACTCTGACATTAGACCACCCTTATTCAAATGTCACCAGCTAGTTCTGCTCATCTATTATTACCTATCTGGTTATTAAGAAATAAACCATTATTGAAAAAAAAAAACATTATTGAACTGCATGGGCTCAGCTGGGTGGTTCTTGGTTGGGGTCTCTTTTGTGGTTGTTGACATATGGTGTCTGGCATTGGAGTCAACTAAAGGCTCACCTGGGCTGCATGTCCAAGATGGAGGCTTTACTCACTCACCTGACACCTTAGTGGGGATGGCTACAGTAGCTAAGGACTGTCTGAGCATCATTCTTTTCTGACCTAGCGTCTCTATGTGGCTAGCTTGGACTTCCTCACAGCATGTCAGTCTCAAGGTAGTTGGACTTCTTACCACTGGCTGGCTTCCCCGAAGAAGTATTCTAGGAGGCCTGGACAGACATTGTAAGGCTTCTTATGATCTAGCCACCAATGCCACACAGCAGCTCTTCTGCAATACTCTTGTTGGTCAAAAGCAAGTCAGACCTAGCCTAGATTCAAGAGGCTGCATCCACACAGTGGTGTGCACACCAGCGGGGCCATTTTGAAGACTAGTTACCACATATCGTACCAGCTGTGTGACTAATAGACAAAATGTAGAGCATTCCGAGCCTTGGATTCTTCAACTGTGGAATGGGGAACTCTAATGCCGAACTTCCCAGGGTTGCTTACATATTCACATATATAACCCAAAAGATTCCCATACTGACCAGCACAACTAAGGGGTTCAAACATAGTTAGCGCTTATTGCTTATGCATTGTCTTGACCAAGCATTTGATTTTCTCTCTAATATTTTAATATATCTGTGTCTTCTTGCCCCAGCCAGGCTATAAGCTCCTTGAGGTCAAAGATTATCCTATACCTTTCTTTTAAAATTTCTTTTAGTTACCCTCAATAAATACTGAAAGAAACTGAGAAGAAAAAAGAGATAAGAGAGCTGGGGACCATGCAAACAAGCTTGGGCATCTTTATAATTTTCTCTAGGCTCAGCATAGCACCCAAGCTCCTGGAGATCTGACCTTTGCCTTTTCTAGAAAAAAAACTAATAAGTTTTCCTAGATTGTAAAGGGGGCATTATTAATCTAGTTAATAGATTGTACTGTTTTTATGAGGACTTTAGCCCATTAATTGTTTCCATGCAAATGGAAGCCGTTAATTACAAATTAATCTTATCTTTTTGTTAAGGCAGGGCCATCAGTACCTCCACTTGGCAATACTTGTTGGCACTTGATATGAATCAATGCTTATACTTGAAAGTAATAAAACTGCATTTCTTTAAAGATAGTTAATAAATCAGATCTTCATTAATGCAGATAGGCCAGACCCCCTACTTGTCTAATTTAATGAGGTTCTAATTCATTACTGTGATTCATGTCCCCCCGGGGATGGTGGCCAGCAGGGCAGGGCACATAGTAGGCAGTTAATAAATCCTGTATTTTCCGGGTTCTCCCACAGTGGGAGGCTGTCCACTAGTCTTTCTCTGCATCATGAAGCATCATATAGGTCCTCACCAGCCTCAGTATCATTTTTCACATGGTCCTACAGGACCTCAAAGTGGAAACATAACCTTCTAGCAAGGGCCAGAGCTGGAAGCTCAGGCTTCCTTAAGAAAATAAGGGTGGGGGGCATCAGAAGCACTGTTGGGGTTATAGGGTGATGGCTTATTTAGCTGGTATTTGGACTCTGTTTGTGGCTGAGGCAGTTGGATGGGGACTGTCTGTCGTCTTTGTGCCATCTACCTGAGCATGATGTATACACAAATGGGCAAGGGGACCCAGATTTTTCCCTGGGACCCACTAGAGATCCATTTCCCAGTGATATCTCTAAACCATTTCTCAGTCTCTTTCTCTTCCCAGGCGGTTTCCCTTTACAGGCAAGCTGGTTATTTCTCATCATATTTATTGCCAGCCTGGGACTGGGCCTCCACCTACCTCCTTCCAGCTACTGGGATCTCAGGAGCCAAGCCCTGGCTTTCTTTGTTTAAAGAACAAGTGTGGGCCAGCAGGGGGCCGGGGACTTGCCCATCCCTCCCCATCCCACCCACCAGCCTGGCTCCCCAGGGAGGGGTCCAGATGCACAACCAAAGTATGGGGTGGGGTCTGCAAAAGTGGGCGGGAAAAGGGAGACCTAGCTTCTGTTTTAGATCTAGGGAGCCAGCAGTGTGATGAAACACTTCCCTCCGTGCCGCTGAATTCATTTCTTTAAAGTTCCACTGTGCACAGAACCATTTGTTTCCACATTGTTTTTATTAAACAAGAAAGGCGAGCTTTATTACTGCGCAAATGAAAGCAGCCGGCAAAGACAGATACTTCCCAGATTCTTATTAATCTCCAAGAGTTATGGGGCCTCTGAAGTCCCACAGAAATTAACATACTCCACAGAATTCTCTAAGCAAGTCACCCAGTGCTGCTCCTCTCCCCTGCGGACAGTGATCACTGCCCAACCCCAGCCAGCCTGAGGAGGGCTCCTACCCTCCCACCCTCTCACATTACCCCCACCATTTCTTGGGCTGCATGTGTGCTAACCTCATGCTTCAGTGCACAATCCTGGATTGATTTGTATACCTATTTTGGGCATTGTCTAGAAATGTGGATTTAGGTGTCATTCAATTCACTTCCATATACAATTAAATATGTATGGATTATTTACTACTGTAGTATGGGAGAGTCTTGACATCTGTGAGATTATATCCTGAGGCCTTTGTGAATCTCAAACGAATGAAAAACTCATTCATGTATAATTCTCTCTCTCACGAAATGCAATTCAGCGATCACTCATTCATTCCACAAATATTTACTCAGTGCCCTCCATGAGTTGGCCAGAGCACTCTTTACCCTCAGATGGGGAGGCTGGGGAGACATGGGAGAGTTTGAGGAATGACAGGATCTGTCTTATGATTTTAAGGATAGCAGCTACTGTGTTAAGAACAGACCCTAGGGGGCAAAAACTAGAAGCCAACTCTTTCGGAGGATGTTGCAACAGCCCAAAGGCGATGAGGTAGAATAGGGTAGGCAGGTGGTGGCAAGCAGAGGAATTCAAGACATGTTAGGAAAATACAGATGACACACATAGGAACTGCTGTTGCTCTTTCAGATTCCTCACTGGGGTACAGGGTGCCTCCACATGGGGGAAACCTGTGGTGCTTGGGGAAGGGCAGATGCTGGGCAGTCAGCTAGGCTCCCTCAACAGGTGCACAACTAACCCGGCCTTATTGGCCCCTGAATGGAAATCAAATCCCAGCAAAGTGCTGACTTCCTGGTATGTCCTAAGATTTTGGGACCCTTGCAAGCTGTCAAAGATGGAGTAGTAGAATCTGTGAGTACAAGGGTCTGTCATGCATAAGATTTGGATAGCGCATATTAATTTAAGCATTTTCAAGTTGGTTTTTCATTAAAGAAGTAAAGTAGCTCCAGTGCCAGTTTACAGGTGAGAAGCAACGGCTTAGAGAATTTAGGTGACTTTTTCAAAGTCACAAGATAATTAGGTCCAAGGTTAAAATCTGGCTCTCCTGCAACCAAGTGTAGCTTTTCCCATGGTTACGATGTCTGACCTTCTTTCTGTGACCATGCCCTGCACTGGGGTGGGGGTTGGTGAGAAGGAAAAAGCAATGCCAAGGGAGATCTGGTCCTTGTCCTAGAGGAGCTAATAGTTTCTTTACAGATAAGACTCATATATACACACAAATCTTAAGGAGGACTGTGTTCCAGAATGGCACCATTTAAAGTTTAAAGCAGTGTATGATCAGATGTGAGGGCTGGGGTTATGACAATAGGTACCTCTAGCCCTTAAGAAGTTCATCCCCATGGAATGTCCCATGACAGGGTGAGGGCTCCAAGGCAAAGCATCTATAGGATTAGGTTGTGTCTGTATGTTTGCCAGTCAATCAATGTAGTTTAGTAATTTTTATTCTCTCATCTCATGTTCCATCCTTCCCACTCAAACCCTTTGGCTCAAGGGAGGCCATTGGCCATAAATCCTTCTCACAATAAGCTTGTTTCTGCCATCAATACCTTTGATTACCCTGGACTCTGGTCCCCTTTGGAGGGAGGATCCTTGTCCTCACACCCCCTTCCCAGAGAAGCACCAGCTCCACTGTCCTAAAAAGTCACCCATTACTATGGGTGAGTTTGGGGGTAAGAAAAAGCCTGAAAAAGCTCAAGTTGGGAAGCGGGCAGGAGTGTGAGAGGAAGAATAATGACTTGTTTCTTAAACACCTAGACTTGGGCATTTCTGGATGCTTGGAAGAGGCCACTGCAGGGTGAAACCACAGATCAGTTTCTATCACAGAGGAATGACCGGATGGCACTTGTTCTCCTAAGGCAGGAGATAGAAACCAATCCAAAGCATTGTGAGGACTCCCCAGAGGGGCTCTGAGAGATCCCACTTGTAAAGACTTGGGAGAGTGCCAGGGAGCAGGTGAGTCAGAAAGAACAAGTCTGGCTCCTTCCAGGTGGAGCCCAGGAACAGAAGGGGGACTTCTCATCCTGCATGGGTGAGGCTTCCTGATGCTATTGTTTCCTTTGACATGGTCCCCCTTGCTGGAGAGTACATCAGGCCTTGAGCTCTGTGAAGTACAAATTGGAGTGGGAGTCAGGAAGTTTAGGACCCCTCTGTCCCCATCCCTGGCACTCCAAATGAAGGTTGAGATTGGCTAAACTCTGATAGTTCTCTGCTTCCGTCTGTCTGGGGGATTGGAAGGAAATTAGGTGTGTAACCTGCAGGCACTTTTGCCCTGCAGTCTTATTCCTTTGGCCCTAGACATGGCTCTCCATCAGTACATATATTATCCACAATGAACGTTTGGAGGCCCCTTTCTCAGGTATTGTCACAGTGTGGGAATGAGATTATCAGAGTATTTCCAGCGGAGCCTCATGAAGGAGACTGGGACCTGGTGTGAAGGGAGGTTCCTGGCACAGGGTTCTGTTGGTGAGTGCGAGTCTGGGTGGGATAGGTGGTGGTGGTGTGTGTGTGTGTGTGTGTGTGTGTGTGTGAGAGAGAGAGAGAGAGAGGGAGAGGGAGAGAGAGAGAGAAAGAGACATGGTGTCTGAAGCAGCATCCAGGATTCCTACGGGGTCCCCAGACCAAGCAAGATTCTAGAGATCACTTGAAGAGGGAGACCTCAGAGACCAGGTTCTGTCTTCCACATTAAGCACATCCCCAAGCCCTCTGAATCTTGGGCATGATCAATCTGTAGGCTAGTTGATTGGCCAGGAAGGACTATCTGGCAGTGACATTTACATATGTGGCCTGACATTTTCCTTCTCAGTGATTCCGTTCTTTTTCTCTTCATTTTGGTTTTTGTTATAGTCCCTCATGTGCATTTAGATCCATGAATACAGGCAACCCAGCTAGCAGTGCTAGTATTCTCCCTCTCAGTGCTGGTTGCTTCCCCAAGGCCCCCTTTTCTCTTTCCCTTTTCCTGTTCTCACACTAGGACATCATGTCTCTGGTGCGGCCTGATTCAGCAGATGGGTCTCCTGAGAAGGACTCCCCTCTGCCTCAGATATACTCTACTCCCTAGTGGGGAGACAGTGTGCAAATGGGATTCCAGCCCTGGAGCAGGTAGGAGAGGGCACTCAGGGAAAGATCAGAGTGATAGGGACTCATGCTTCCTAAGAGAGACTGGAGGGAAATGTAGGCTCGGCTGGCACTCAGGAGCCCCATCTGGGTGCCTGACCTACCTCTATAACTTCTCCATGCACAGGACTGCTGAGAGGGAGACAGAGATGGAGATAGAGGTAGAGGTTGCCATAGCTAGAGAGGGGGAAGTGGGGAGGAGGAAGGGAAGGACAAGGAGGAGGAGAAGGAGTTGGAAAAGGGGATGAGGAAGAAGGGGAAATGGAGGGGAAGGGAGAGGAGAGGGAAGAAGGCATCTGGAAAATGCACTGAACCTAGAATCAGAACTTGTGGCTTGAAATCCAAATTCCATATGTACTAATTGTAAAAGAACTAAACAAATTGCTTCTCTCTCTGAGCTTGAATTTCTTTCCTGTGGCATGAAGAATCATATCATATCCTGCCAATCCAGCAGATCAGTTGTGAAAATCAAATGAGATGATATATGTAGCATAGTGTGAAAGTCTGCTGATGTAAATAAATGCATGTGTGTGCATGGGTGCATGTGCATGTGTGTGTGTGTGTGCACGCCCCCTGCCCCTGATCTGCATGTCGTTATAATTGTAGCACCATCCTCTGCAGGTGCCACATTGACTTCTCCTGCACCTTTGCTGTCGCCAATGCCGTCTGGGATAGTCTTGCCATTTCTAACCATTGCCATATATATTAATCAGAACCATTTTTCAAGCATCTGCTAACTCCTCTGGCCTGAGAGGTATTCTTTCATTGCCCAGCTACCACCGATAGCTCCTTTCTCTGGACTGTGAGCCCTGCGATGGGAGAGAACTTCTCAGGAAAGGCTGCTTCCCAGGCCTGCCCTGTCCTCTCATCTGATCATCAGCTAGAATTGTGCAGTTTTAAATGTGAGCACAGGCAGGATGCTGTTATTGAAACATTTGGGAACTATGGTATTTTTACACAATACCCCATGATGTCCCGGGTAGGTGAGCAGGTTTCTTGTTGGGCCAAGCTAATAATGGATGGCAGACACAGGGGTGGGCAGTGCTTCCCATTTCTGTCCTGGCCTCTGATGGGGAGTGGGGCCTGTAGGGCAGTTTCTTGCCTTTGTTCCAGAGACAAACAGTGGCAGATTGGAAGCCCAAAGCTGTCGTAGCAAGTCAGGCTATTTTGAGAGGTGTTTCTTGACTGTTTAAGAAATAGTGGCTGAGGGGCGCCTGGGTGGCTCAGTTGGTAAAGCGACTGCTTTCGGCTCAGGTCATGATCCTGGAGTCCCTGGATTGAGTCCCGCATCGGGCTCCCTGCTCGGCAGGGAGTCTGCTTCTCCCTCTGACCCTCCCCCCTCTCATGTACTCGCTCTCATTCTCTCTCTCTCAAATAAATAAATAAAATCTTAAAAAAAAAAAAAAGAAATAGTGGCTGAGAGAACAGAAGGGAACACCTTTCAATCCCCTATTTTCTGCATTTCAGGGACCGCAGGCCATGGTGGGACGCCTCAGTTCTTGGGACAGCTGTGTGGCGGTGGGGGACGTGTGGTGACATCATTATGTCATTGCTTTTGCTTCCGCATTTGCCTTACTGCACTCAGGCGAGGAGGAAGTCAGACAGGAGGGGAGGGCCTGAGCTCTGGGCACCTGTCAGGAGCCCGACAGCTCAGGACTAGTGGCTACGCCCTCTGATCTGAAACTCAAGCACACCCTAGAACTTTCTCTAGTTACTCTCTCTCTATATGTCTTGTATTCCCAAGCAGATTCTAACAACCTTGAGGGTGGTGCCTATGAAATACTCTCCTGAAGCCTGTAGCCCTAGCATATGTGAAATCTCCTCTGGCTGCCCGTTGAATTGACATGCACACAGTAAGAGCCATAATAGAAACATGTAACACAAGTACCTGCCCGGCACTAAGTATTTTACACACATCACTCCATTCAATTTCCATAGGAGCCCTGTGTGGTAAATACCCTGATTAGTCCCATTTTACAAATGAGGACAGGAAGGCAAAGGGAGGTCGAGTAAATTGATTAGGGTCACATAGCTAAAGAATGATAAAGCCAGGTTTGAACCCAGGTAATCCGGCTCCAACATCCATGCTGTTAACCACTGAACTCCGCTTTCATGCTGTGGCGTGTAGACGTGTGTGTCTGTGAGTCTGTGTGTCTGTGTGTGCACACAGGTGTGTGCAGGGCGGAGGGCCTGTATTAGTTTAGTAGTAGGAGAAGCTAGGAATGACAAGGAGAGAATCCATATGAGAGAGAAATCCTGGTGGGCTTTGAGGAAAAATCTCTTTTTCTTTTTTTTTTTTTAACGATTTTTATTTATTTATTTATTTGAGAGAGAGAGAATGAGAGACAGAGAGCACGAGAGGGAAGAGGGCAGAGGGAGAAGCAGACCCCCCGCTGAGCAGGGAGCCTGATGTAGGACTCGATCCCGGGACTCCAGGATCATGACCTGAGCCGAAGGCAGTCGCTTAACCAACTGAGCCACCCAGGCGCCCCGAAAAATCTCTTTTTCAAAGTGTATATCCCTCTAACAACTTAGCCAATTCCCCCACAAATAAGAATATTCCTAAAATAGACCATTTCTTCATATGCTATGTTTGCATCAACCTTGTCCCAGTCTTATTTTTAGAATTTTAAGTAATCTTTACTTTCTCTTTGTTGTCTGTGTTTTGAATTCTCAGTTCTTTCTGAGACTGCTCCTCTTTTTGTCCCTCCGGAAGTGCTTGGGCAAGCAGGCTGTGATGCTGATGGCAGCAGGAAGGGGGCCTGAATAACATGGCTGCTGTTAAGCCATATGAAATTCCTTTCCTTGTGAGTCAGTTATGGGTACTCAGAGCTGTGAGAAATGTGGGAGCAGACTCTATTCTCCTTCCATCTCCCATACCTCCCCGCACAGGGGCTGGTATATGGTTGATATTTAATCCCCCATTGTTTATTAATTATAAACCCACAATAAGAAGCACTGGCCTCTGCTTGGAGCCAGCTCCAAGTTTGGTTTGGTTCATGAGCAAGTCTTAGGTTTGCTCAGGGACCAGCCTTGGTGGACTCCAAAGTTAACTTCTCAGCTTAAGCATTCTGTGGACTTTTCCTCATTGAGGATGATGCCATTTCCGGAGAACAGATGTTCTTTTGGCCTATTGCATTTGTTATCAGACATTCTATCACTTGCAACACCAAGACGAGACATGTTTTCTCAGCTGGAGGGATGCTGTCTTTAGGGGAGACGGACCATACAGTAAAAGTTCAGGAAACCCAAGGATATGATTTAGAAGCAATTTGCTAGGTCAGAGACACTGTTAAATCAGAAATGTGGCAAGGGGAGAGGAGAGAAATCTGGAACTGTTAAGTTATTTTGTCTACAAATCAAGGCATGGTAAACTTTCTCACTTTTAACTTCCATTGAAACAATGACCATAAACAATGTGCAATGCTAAAAACTAATTAAACGGCTACCCTAAATCAACAAAAAAGAGTAAATTGAATTTTAAGCTACATTTATTCCTGTGAAATGTGTGTGGGGCAATGTGAGGGGAAATGTGCTTCTCCTTGTTTGGGGCCTGTCGCAATGGTGACAATTCTAAGTCAGGCTTGGCTGATAGTGAGTGGATAAGCCTGTCTCCATTGTCTCAGCTGGCTTTAGATCTGACTGAGCACCCCCCTGATTGTCCCATCATCATCATGCATTCCTGAAAGCCACTTGTCCAACTAAAAATTTCTTTTTTTCCCTGCCTAGCTAAATTCTACTCATCCTTATAATGCTCTCTGCTCTTTTGTCTAGTTTACCCAATGATTCTTCAACATTAAGTGACAGATATTTCAATGACTGTACCACTTACTGGCCACTTGTTACATCCAGCTTCATGAAAGCTATTCACCCTGTTCTTAGCATTCTTATCAGTTTCATGCCCCACCTCGCCTCGCCCCCGCCCCCGCAACCCATGCTAATCAGGAAGAGGGAAGCTATGAAGGAACAAAAGATTCCCAAATGCCAATGGCTCAGCACTACAAAGTTTCATGTTCATGTTCAAGGATCCAAGCTAAGTGGGTCTCCTCCATCCAGTAATTGTGCCCGCAGGGCACGGGGCCTCTTTGGTCACTGTCACAGAGGTAGATGGTGTTTTCCACGGACTCATCCTGGATTTGAAACGTATCATTCCTGCTCACATTTCATTGGCCAGTTAGTCACACAGCCATACATCTGCAAGGCGGTCGGAAAGCAGTTTTCCAGGTGTCTGGAAGGGGAGGAGAACTGGATATTGGGGGACACTATAATGCCGACCACATCCCCAGCTACACAATAACTTTGTAAGAGAAGATTGGATATCTTGTATTTCTTAGCATCTCCCATGATGTTTTAGATCATATAGGCTCTAAATAAATGTTTGTTGAATAAATGACATCATCAGTTACCCTTTATGAAGCATTAATTTGTGACAAGATTTTGGCTAGGCACAAGCAGAGTGGAGTAAAGACTCATAATTAAGGTCTGGCACATGGTAGATCATTCATCCATTCATTCATCCATCCTAGAAATACCTATTTAGTGCCTAATCTGTTCCAGGCATTGTTCTAAGCATTTGTGGACAGTGTACTGAATATCGTCCTTACAGAACTTACATTCTAGAAAAGGAAACAGATAATAAACAATAATATAACAAATAAGGAAACTAAACAGTATGACAGAATGTCATGTGCTGTGGGAATAAAAGAAAAGCAGAGCTCAGTAAGGGATATAGAGAAGGTGGGGGTTGGGAGGAAAGCAATTTTCAGTAGGGCAGTCAGGGCAGGCTTTATTGAAATGATGTCGGAAAAGAAGTAGGTGAGGTAGTGAGCCATAGCAAGTCTTTGGAGGAAAAGCATCCATGAGGAGGGAACACCATTTGCTAAAGCCTTAAAGGTGTGGCATATTTAAAGAACAGCAAGGAGTTTGCATGGTTGGAGTGAGACTGTGATCCAGGGAATATCCAGTGTGGAAAGGAGATGGGGACCACCTCATGAGGGCTGGTAGGCCATCATAAGACTTTTTTGGCCCTGAGTGAAATAGAAAGTGCCATTGAAGAGTTCTGGTGCTTAGTAATACATATACATACAATACATATGTGTGTTATATATACATGTATTTGAATCCAAAGAGGAAAATTTATTGTCTCATTTGCATACAAAGATACAGTTCTTGGTCCTTATTATAATGCTTTGTATTTGTCTTTTCAGAGAACTTTTTCATGGGCTGTATCATAAAACAACAATTACAATGATAGAAAGGACTCATACTACTATCATCTCCCCTCCCATATGTCCCCTTTATGGGGGCCATCACCGGTGTAGGGTCTAGATGGAAATTGTGCCCAGAGTCCTGTGGCCCAGCTACCCAAGGGATGGGTCTTTTGGGGACTGCCTTCTCTCTTACCAGCCTCCCAAGCACTCATCCCGCAGGGTCTTAGAGAAAGAAACTTAATCAACAGAGTCAAATGGATGGTGAGATGAGTTCCACATAATTCCCACTCTCATCGAATCTAAGCATCTCTTAATAAAACTCACAGTTGTTGTGGGGAAGGGATATGGGCCTCCAGTCTCTCCTGCCCGCTGAGCCACCACCTGCTCCCGGCAGGGGCTGCACTGTTAATCCCCTGAGCATCATTTCTTCTTTCCCAGCCTGCTTTTCCTTCCAGGAGGAAAACAACCACTGGTTTGTGAGCTGTAGCAGTCTCTCTCTCGGTGCCATCAGAGCCTCTGTGGCCACTGCTTATGTCATGCCATCAGGAACCCCAGGGTGATGACCACTGCCCCCAGCATTCTTAGGGGCTTTTCTTTTTAACTGACTGATACCACACTTGCTCATTTTCATTGCCTCAGGCTTGCTGATATTAGGGCTGCTCCCCTTACCCAGGACAGGCTTCAGTTTTTAAAGTGTATTTCTTTTATTATCATGTGATCATATCAGGTGATTTTTGGATACAAGACCAAGACCGATTAAGAGGGTTTTCATGATCATCCCTTAATTTGCTTTTGGACACAGGATCATGAAATCCCCACGTCTTCCCAGCTCTATTCCAGTCTGCCCAGGTGGGCTCTACTTGATCTTCCTAGTGTGTCCCCAACAACTATTAAGCAAACACTTAGTCAACAGTAATTACCTCCTCCCAGTTAGGTGTCCAGCCTTTTCTGAGGATATTAACTCTTTATTTGATGGATATGTTGCACACATTACCTCACTTGGCTCTTTCTCTTTGCTAATTGTGCAGATTACACTCCATGGGCTACCCCTACCCCATCCATTTCTGCCTTTACTGTCCTGCTAGCTGCCCTGGGATGTTGACCCCTGCAAACTACCTCCCCCAGGCTCCCTTGCAGTTCTCTGATTGCCTTTCTGATTGAATCATCAATGGGAGCCACTGGCAGGATGCCGGAGTGGTAGGAAGAGTGAGGTCAGGGTGATTCTACTCTGTGCTCTCACTTTGGGCAACAGCTCTGGCTGTTAGCTGTTTCTCCACCCTACCTGCCAGGTGGGTCCTCCAGGACTGTAACCCCTACTAGGTTCTGGCAACATCATTTCCTCCATCCCCTGGCTCCTCAGGCCCCTGAGGTTCTAATCTTTGAGTGTCTTGACATCTTTCACTGGCTTCCTTAAACTTACTCCTAGTCCCATCACTGAATTATTTTCAAAACCCCAGCGTGGGGGCCTTCCATTTCCTGCTGGGCCCTCACTGATACACCAAGGAACAATTCTCTCTGAAGGCAGGGACAGGATTTGGCTGTCAGTACTGGGGCTTCCCATTGTCACATCTCCCAGGGTTTCTATCCTCACCTCTTTTTGCTTGACAGTTTGCTTAGGTGACTTCAGGCACGGTCACACTCAGAGTTGGTGGTGAAGGTCATCTACCAACTGAGGGCACTGCTGTGACCCTCAGGTAGTGGTAGTTGGGGCTTGAAATGAGGAGGTGTGTTCACTGCCTCAGGGGAGTCCACAGACCAGCTGGGGATATGAGAAACCAAATACCATCAAAACAATATCAATGATGATCATGAAAACATGGCAGTTAATATTTAGTGAGCACTTAATATGTGTCAGACTTTGGGGCATGAGAGATTTCATTAAGGAGGCAAGATTTGACCTGTACCTTCAAGGAAAGAAATTAAGATACATAGAGGAAGAGGAAAAGGGAAATGAGGACACACATGGCAGTGCTCTATTCAGAAGTAATGACTCCCCAACTTAAGGAGCTCGGAAGAGGCTGCCCAGGCCCCATGATTCTCCCTAAGGCCCTGGACTCCAGTGGACTAGACTGCCCTGGGCTGGGATCTAGGGCATAGCTGTGGAGCTTAGCTTCCCTCGGGCACAGCTGCCTGAACTTAAAGGCTCTTTACAACTCGTCATTAGCTCATGCTTGGATTTCCTGTTTAGAATGAGGGCCATGAGCTTCTGCTTTGCCTCACTGCTTGCTTTATGCTGGTCTGATGGGGACATGTGCTCTTGTGACCACACTCAAGAACTTACCATGCATCTATCCAGCCACCCATTTCTCTATTCATCTACTTCCTCGCTTAGATCAGTGCACCTGTCTACTTTCTTCTTTTTTTTTTTTTTAAAGATTTTATTTATTTATTTGAGAGAGAGAATGAGAGAGAGAGAGAGCTTGAGAGGGGTAGGGTCAGAGGGAGAAGCAGACTCCCCGCTGAGCAGGGAGCCCGATGCGGGACTCCATCCCGGGACTCCAGGATCATGACCTGAGCCGAAGGCAGTCGCTTAACCAACTGAGCCACCCAGGTGCCCCCTGTCTACTTTATTCTTATCTGCACTAATGGTACGCCCCACACACCCACCTACAGATCCTTAGCTGTGGGCCTAGTTGTACGCCTACACTCAAGCTGATGGGGCACAGCTGAAGAAAGTGCCATGACAGCCATGCCAGTGGTGGAGCCCCAACCTCACTAGGTTCTCAGCATTCCCCAGCGACCACTTTATAGGCCCACGATATCCTCTCCTTCCTAAAGATTGTCATTGCAGACCCTCCTCTTTCTTCTTTAGACATTTGCTGCCTACTGCCACCTCTGACTCACTCACCTACCCACACCCCTCAGCTATCCTCACTGCCTTCTCTATCCCTCTTGACTAGTTTCTCCCATGCCCTGTTGCATCTGTATGCTATTTGTGTGAATAATTTGCCTCTCTTCCTTTGCCTTGCCTGTACTCTGGGGATTGCCCTCTCATCGCTTCCCCGTTGCCTACACCCCTGCGGTCTCCCCATAACAATCCATGGAAATACATGTGAATTCTCCATTGGCCTCCAGATGACCAAACCTAAAGGACTTTTTTGGTTCTTATCTTGCTTTCTGCAGCATATGGCATTGATGTCGTTCTTCCTGCAGGTTCTTGGTAAGCATCTTTCCTCTTGTCATCTCCAGGCTCCCCTTTCTCTGCTGTCTCCTTCACTTTTTCTAACCACTGTCTACATCTCTTTCACTCCCTGTTCTTCCTTTTTTCATTTCCTAACTCAACTCCTAAACTCAGACTCCTTTTTCTCAGTCAGGGAGTAAGCCACTGCAATGGTTAGAAGCATGGACTCTAACTCTAGACCCAGTTGCTGTGGGTTTGAATATTTGAATCTTGGGCCCACTGTTTCCTAAATGGGCAATTTATTATGTATTGCTGTGTGTCCACATTGGAATAGAGCTTAGCCCATAGTTAATGCTTAGTAAACATCCATTATTATCCATCCAGTCGTCCCAAGCACAAACCTAGAAGTCATTCCAGACTTCTCCTTCCTCACCTCCTCATCTACTCCAGCAGCAAGGATCTTGACCTTCTGGTTGCTTGTTGGAGCTGCCTGTTTTTTGTTTTCTCCCAGCTGCCCCAGAGCAGAGACTCACGTGGGGTTTGATTCCTAACTGTTCTATTTGTTTCCAGCTTTACCCACCTTGATCCAACTTTACATTGCAGCCAAAGTAATTTTTGTAACAAACAATTATGACCTTACTTATGCTTAAAATCCTACTGGGGTTGCCACTGTCTTCAGGACAGAGTCCAAATGTTTTGGCATGTGGAAGGGCCCTTATAGATCTGCTTCCTCCTCCTTTCCAGTCATACTTCTTACCTCCTGCAAGTTTCCCAATATCCATTCCATGACTCAGTCATCTAATTTCCTTCTTTTTTTTTTAAAGATTTTTAAAAAATTTATTCATTTGAGACACAGAGATGCAGAGAGAGAGAGAGAGAGAGCATGAGCAGGGGGAGGGGCAGAGGGAGAGGGAGAGGAAGGCTCCCCGCTGAGCCAGGAGCCCGACGCAGGGCTCGATCCCAGGACCCCGGGATCACGACCTGAGCCAAAGGCAGATGCTTAACCATCTGAGCCACCCAGGCGCCCCTGGTCATCTAATTTCTTAAAGATGCTCACTAGACATGGATCCAGAGCTCCTGGATGAGACTTATGGGCATTGAATGTTCTCAGAATCTGCATATTTGACAAGTGCCTACCACCCTGTATGTGTCTGATGCACTTAAAAACCTGGAAATTGTTGCTTTGGAAAGTAAAACAGTGCCCAGTCCTTGCTCTTAATAAGAGGTCAAAATGAAATTAATCAATGGCTAGGTGATGTAATCCTGGCTATATATGCCACAGAAAGGAGGTTACACAAAAGTGCTTGTCTTTCTGTGTCTTTGCCTACTTGTTGCCCACTATTTCTTCAGTGCATCACTCACCATACCTCTTTTTCCCTAGCTTATGGAGAGGAATGTGCCTTTACACATGCTCTTGTGAAATGTGGGAGGAAAGACTCACCCCATTATTCTCCATGTACAGTAAGCACTTCCCTCCTCACCATACCTGAACCAGGGCCTGTGTCCTCATAAAGCAAACATGTTTTATTTAAATCTTGGGTTTCTTTTGCATGCATCTCAGCTGGATCAGGGTATGAGCTTTGCAGAAGGAGACACAGGAACTCCATCTGAAGTCCGAGGGGAAAATGAGGTGAAATAATGACTAGTGCTGGGATCAGAGTTCTTGGGATCTAACTTAAGCAAATCAATGCATTCTCTTGGGCAAGTTATAGATCCTCTGGGTATCACATTTGGCACCTTTAAGGTGGGTTGGGAAAAATGATTATCAAATTAGTAGCATTAGTGTCCCTTCTTCATAGGATCAATATGAGAATCCAGTAGGATATGAGCTGTGACAACACTTTTAAGTCTTAAAATACCATGATGCACAAATGGATTACCGAGGCTTGGAAATGTCATCTGACCCTCTGATTGCTAGATTTTATAAATGATATTTTTCTTTCAACTATGAGGTGGATCTTGAGTGTGGGTGGCAGTGGGGGTGAGGGTGGGGTTAATAACTGAGGAGGGATCACAAAAGGTCCACCTTTTGAAATGAATGTTAAGAGTAGGAGGAGCCTTCTCCCTGAACCATCTTCTCCATATTCTCCCTTCATGAATGATCCACAACATGTCCTTGCCAGTGTTTTTCTCTTTTAGAGAAAACTGAGCTTCTGCAAATCTTATAATTAATTTTCTTTGAACACCACATTTAACATACTTGCTGAAAAATCTCCAGCGGAGATCTTTCCCACCTTTGTCCCCATGCACCTCTCAAGCCTTAGTTCCCACTGGTTCCTAAAACCCATCTCCATTACAGCCCAACTGGTTTGATTGTTCTTGCACCCCTGGTGCATTGCCTATTGTGTTTAGTGCAGACCAACATATGGTAGGGAATGTTCAGTACACATGTCTTTGGAGGTGAAGTGTATCACTTTGCTAGGCTCAAAGAATTCCTTTTGAGTAAATTCTTAGTACCACTTTGGAATGTTGAGCCCAAAGTGGTCAGTTAGATACCTGTCGGGATGCAAGCAGAGCTCGGCTCCCGGTCAATAAAATCCATACAAAGGCAGCCAGTTTTTAACTGCCATCTCTTGATAATCCTTGGTTCTCTGTCTCCTCTTCTTCCTCCTCCTTTCTGGCCTCACACATCAAGCAGGGCCAGGTTTTATTCCAGCAAACTTGGGTAACAATAGATATGATTGTCAACCTCCCTGGGGCTGGCCAGGTTTTTATGAAATTAGACATATTTGTCTTGATGTTTAGGAGAGAGCATGAAATTCAAATCTGTGTGTTGGCATTCTGCGGGCTGGGCCTTTAATATTCAATGACATAACTTCATTGCGGTTTTGACAACACTATATAGAAGTTGTGCTTACCATTGAAAATTAAAGCCACTGAAAGCGTTGACAACAGCAAAATTGTGAATGCTTCCCAGCTCCTGAAGTGATTGCTATTCCAGTTTGTCTAGAAGTGCTTATTGTGTTTGTAATGCCGTCAGTTCCACTTAAAGACGACTTGAAGTCGATGCCATACAGGTAAGTACCAAAGAAATCTCCGTCTTCTTTCCTCTCTTCACTCCCCCATTGCCTCCCACACAATTTTTCTGCTGAGGGTCTATTTGCATTTGGTTATAGAGCTCCCGAATCCCTCAACGTCTGAGCCAGTTGATTGCATTTCCCTTTCAAGTTCCCAGGTTAACCACACTTTCATTTTTTCCTTTTGTTCATTTCCCTTTTCTTCTTTTTCTTTTTCTCCCACGTGAGTATCAAGGAAATTGAGTTTCAGTGACTTACTGAACAAATCCCCTGAGCGTGTGAATCACCTCCTCTTGTGTGTAAAGCAAATCTTGGGTGTGTCTGAGGAAGGATTATGAGAAACTATCCTTTGAAACCAATGCTAAGAGTAGGGAGTAGGGAGAGGCTACTCTATTAACTGTGACTACAGGTTGGGTTCTTATAATGTTGAAAAATGGTAAAGAGAAAAAAAATAATTTAATAATGGTCAGCTTGGCTGTTGGTGGTGGTGGTGGTATTAAAGCTAATGAACTAGCAGAGAATTCTGACAGCTTTGGTCTTAGATTGGTTGCTGTTTTGGTCTTTGAAGGAGATTTCCCTCTTGTGCCACAGTAGATGTAAGATGATTTTATCGGAAAAAAAATCTTTATATAAGCCTTTCCTCCTTAAGCAAGCTGTGACCCTGGGAATGTAAAAGTAGGATGTACATAGGAGAGTGGGTTGCACTGTCCGGGGCACTGAAAGCAGTGATCCTGGAGGGGCCCTTGGGACAGGTGGAGGGGGATACCTGCATGAAGGGTCCAGTATGAGAGAGAAGCAGTGTGGGTACCCCATCGGCAGATCTGGGGAGCCAGCGTGGCGGCAGCCCCCAGGCTCCAATCTGCTTTCCTCAGTACACTCCTAATTTTACTCAATCCACTTTCCCAGGCTCCTAGACCCTATTAACAAAGGGAGGTTTACTACTGTGGACCACAAGAATTCCTTTCTGTTCCCAAGCAGCCCCCTTGGAGTTTGGAAAATATGAACCCCATTGCCAGGGCAGGGCTGCTGTGGGGTAATTTGAGTGGTGAGGCCCCAGGGCACAGACGTCTGAACTCCATCATAGACACTTTGTAATTCCTGAGAGCTGGCATAGTCTCTCCTGGTTCCTGACTTTCCCAGAGGACCATGTCACTAAGGGGAGGTACTTCGTCCTCAGGTACCTTCACAGGAAGCCCTTCTTAGAGATACCATGTTTGTAACTCTTCAGCAGCTTTGACATTGAAGCCTTGACAAATTGTTGTCCTCAGAAGCATTCAGTCAAATTGAAGAACATGGCTGGATTTTATAATTTTTTAATGTATTTAAACTAGAGAATTTTATTTGTTTGTTTGACTTTTGTTAGCTTTTCTAGTCAACCCACATCTCCCCAATGGCCCACTTGAATTTTGGTCTTATTTGCCATATGTGCCACCCTTCTGTGGCTGTCCACACGACAAGTGTTATGGTCTCTTGAGTGGATTGGAGGCTTCGGATGAGCCCTGGTGACCATTCCCTGAGTGTTTACTATCAAACTCTTTCTTTGGTCCCTGACTTCTCTTGCTTTCAAAAAAGTTGAGCTTTTGTCCAGAACTGCAAAACATGGTATCGTTCCATGGCATTTTGAATGGGAATGATTTAGATATCAAAATTCAACTTTATTTTTGTTTTATCATTGTTTTAAACTTTTTAAGTGGGAGCAATTTTCCCTATGCTCGATGAGGACTGTGGCATGTCTTATGGATTTTCTGCTTTTTTAAGATAACTAGATAGACCTCCGATCATTATTACAGGTCACAAACACAGGCTAGAGCCAATAGTATATCTAGTCTCATGTTATGGTCAGAACTCTGAATTGGACTTAGCATTACATATTCTTCCCTGCCCTGGCTTGGACTGCTTTAGTCTGGAAGTCTGGTGTGGAAACAAGGTATGGCTCTTTGGCTGTCTCCTGTTCCCTGGCTCCCTGCTATTCTCCTCTCCCAGTTGGTCACTAGCTGCTATATTGGATCTCACAAAGTTGGAGGCACAGGAGGGAGGAGAGGTGAGTGGATGAAATAGTATCTCTCTGGCGGGGGTCATCATGCTCTCCGGTCTTGGCCAATGGATAGAACCGATTCTTTCTCTTGAGGGCCCTTTTTTGGGATCTTTAGAGGTTCCTTGCTGGGTTCCTCTATCCTGAAGTTCCTGTGACCTGTGTGTGACCCTCCCCCCCCCATCTAATCCATTTGGACACTTGTGACATCTTTCATTGCCATGGGCATCCAGTGGTATAGCCTCTTTCTGCTCAAGACCCTCCATCCTCCAGGCAACTCTACTGACTAGAACCAACAAGACCCAAAGTAGCTTTTCTCTCCTGGCCCATATCTGGCCCATGAGAAACACTTGTGCCTCTCTTATTTTATTCTAGGAGCAAAGGCCAGGCCTAGTGAAGCAGCCCTCATCATTGGAATAGTTGGTAACTCTGCCCTTACCCAGCAGATTTCCAGGTGGGGATCAGACTCCTGGCTCCAGTCACCTTAGCTTTCTCAGATGTGAGTCAGGTGGCAGTCCTCTCTGTCAGAATTCTAAGTGCAGAAATACATTTCAGATTCCTGCAAGAATTCATGTTGGAGAATCTCTCATTAGGCCTGGGGAGAGAAGATGGCATTTTTCTGTTCTCCCTAAATCCTTGACTGAGCTGAGGAGTCTGAAAGTTGTGAAACCATGTTCGACTTCTTTCCTTTATAAATTCTGCAAAAGGGGTCATGTTGAAAAATGAAGCAGGAAGTACCCGTTCTATTTTGTTGTACATGCTTCCCTCTCACAAGGGCCTTACAGTCTAGATAAAGAGCCAAAACAAAATGAGGAAACAGTTAAAAAGCAATGAAGGAGATGTTACAAGTCAAGGAGCCCCAAGTCCTAATGTACAGTATGGACAATTAACACTACGGTTCTGGTTAGGGTTGGGAGGGTGAAAGGGGGAAACAGGATGGACTCATAAATGTGTGTATTCAAAGCATTCAGTTTTACCCTTGTTGCAGTCTTCCTCCTTTTCTACTTGTAATTCAAGATTCAAACACTCTGAGACGATGAGCCAAGCTTCAAGGATTCTTCTGGCTAGGAATGACTGGCTAAGAAAATGCATCCAGGTCCAGGAAGCTCCTGCAGGGAGGCACTGCATATGATGAAACACATTACTTATATTAAGCACCATATGCATGTAAGCCTTGTCCTGTTAACCGACATGTGTTTTTGGCCAATTCCAGAGGCCTCCTGAGATACTCGGTACATGCAGAAGAAGTGAACTTGGATCAACAACATTCACTTTGCAGAAGTATTTGGACACCCAATTGTTCATTCAACATATAAATATATTCAATATATAAATATATATGCCATGCATCATATCACTCTATTCTAGGCATTGTGAAAGAAAGCAAAGTCTCTCAGGTAGCTTAAGAGATGAGAGGCACATATTCAAGAAGTGTACTCACTACTGGGGACAGTGTAATGGCACATGAGTGTGAGGACAGCGATTACTTGGTCAGTTTAGCAGGAGAGATGCCTTCTTGCTGCCACAGTCTAGGAGAACTTCACCAGAAAATGGGAATCAATTATGTCTTACCCTAGATTTCATCAGCTCACCAAGCCCTGGCTTCCTGGCTAGGCTCAGTCATGGCTTCTGGGTTCCTTGAATGCACAGGTATTAACTTTATTCAATGCTGCCAAAGATTTTGATAGGGACTCCGAGTCACCATTCCCTGTACCTGAGAGGTCCAG
>NC_138381.1:32186290-32212511 GCF_054177405.1 Leptonychotes weddellii | reverse complement strand
GATCCTATGCCTTGTTTCTCAAATTCCACATATGGATGAGATCATATGATAATTGTCTTTCTCTGATTGACTTATTTCGCTTAGCATAACACCCTCTAGTTCTATCCACGTCATTGAAAATGGCAAGGTTTCAGTTTTTTGATGGCTGCATAATATTCCATTGTATATATATACCACATCTTCTTTATCCATTCATCTGTTGTTGGATATCTTGGCTCTTTCCATAGTTTGGCTATTGTGGACATTGCTGCTATAAACATCGGGGTGCACGTACCCCTTCAGATCACTACATCTGTGGGGTAAATACCCAGTAGTGCAATTGCTGGGTCGTAGGGTAGCTCTATGAGAAAGAGAATCTTAAGCAGGCTCCACGCCCAGGGCAGGGCCCGACATGGGGCTTGATCTCACGACACTGAGATCATGATCGAGATCATGACCTGAGCTGAAATCAAGAGTCAGACACTTAACTGACTTAGCCACCCAGGTGTCCCTCCACTTTCCTATTCTTTTTGCAGGTATTGGTTTGTTGTGTCTCTTAGGGGATTTGTCACACATCCTTTCTCCTTCTGGAGGAAAATGACTGTGTTTGTTTTAAATATCCCATGAGGCAGCCACTAGGAGCGCTTTGGATTGAGGTGGCTTTGCGCATGGAGTGACAGAGAACTCTAGGCTTCCCACAGCTTCAGTTCTTGATTGTCGGAAGTTCTGCTGTGTGTATATACCAACTTTCTCTCCTTGGGACTGAGGGTCATTTGCTCCATTTCTGCTTCAGCTGGGAAAGCTTCCCACCGACCTTTTTCCTGGCATGGCTTACCTCCCTGAGGGCATGTTCTGGGGTGAACTAGGAAGTTCTTCATCAACATTGGGGGCTTTCCCCTCACTCTGACCTTCTTCACGAGGGCACTTGTGTTCTCTCTCCCCTTAGAATCAACCGGTGAAATTCCTGGGTAAGTGGAGGATACTTCCCACAGAGCATCTGCCTTCACCACTGTTTGCGTAAGGAACCGAATTATTCTCTTTGAAGGTTGCGGGCCCCATGTGAGCAGCTGGGGCACCCTCGGGCCCCTGCAGTCACATCGTTGGGTGACTTCCCATGCACTCACACCCGAGAGCAGAGAGAGAAGCTCTGCACCGGGCCGACTTGGCTCCTCTCCTCCCTCCACCAGTCTGGAGGTTTCTGAGGTTACAGGCTGAATCTACTGTTTAATTTCTAACCTCCCGTGGCTCTCAATTTAGGGCTCGCCTATGGGGTCTAACCACTCAGTTAGGGCAGGCATTAAAGGCTGTGGCTGCTTTTACCGTGTGTGGGGAGGTGGCAGCATGTCCCCAATCCGGGAGACTTTCATCGTCCGTGACAGCCTCCTTCAAGGGTTCTTTATCCCAGCACAACTCGGTTATGGGGTAAAGCCATGGCAGAAGTGAGGTCACATTCCTGAAAGCAACACCGGGACATGGGCTGAGCCTTGAAGAAATGAGGCAGTCAGGGGAGAAGGGCCCGGGATGGAGGAAAGGGAGGCTAATAGTGGAATTGAAAACAAAGAAAGTCCTAGTTTCGACATTTTGGCCAAAGGTGACCCCCACAGCCCATCACTGTTCCGTCTGCAGGGGTTTAAGCCACCTGCTCTCATTCTCTAAAAATATGAGTAGCTACACTTTATGGAGCACCTATCTCTTGAGGCAGGATATTTTTTACTCCTCCTTAGAAATGAATGGAGAATCAGCAAAGTTAATAATCTTCATGGCACAGCCAGTGGGTGGCGGGGCTGGTATTAACTCCAAGTCTGTTCTCAAAGCTGTGGTTCTGTACCACAGTCATTCTTTTGCAACTGAATGCTTACTCCTTCTCTCTCTCTCTGGTCTGAACTTGGTGCTGACAAGAATTTTAAGCTACTTTGAGAATGCTGCTTTGCCTGGACCATTCATTTGCTTTAGGCAAGAGGCAAGAGGGAAGAGCACAAAGAGGACGAGGATATTGTCCGTGCACATTCTGTGAAAGACCCACAAGGATTGTAGACTCTCATCCTGTTCACTTTTTTCTCTCCCTCCTGTTCTTGGCAACTGTCCCTTAAGCCCGTCTGTTCTCTGCCTCTAATATATTATGCTGATATTTTATTACCAAACAATTACATCCACTAATTTGAAAAGGAAATGAGAAGGAAATTGCAATTATAAGAGTAAAAGCAATGCTCTTTTATTTCTCCCCTTTATGCATATGAAATATGGTTTGTCATTGCCGCAAAACAGACTTTCCTCTTCTTCCATGGCTCTTCACTGCCTTGTCTTTAATAATTGAGCAGAAACGAGAGTAATAATTAGATTCCTGATAACAGAGGAGATATCCATGGGTTTGCAGATGTGGAGGCTCAGCTTGGAGCCACGGGGCCACCACCACGTCTCTGTGGGGGAAAGCATACTTCGTGCGGTTTCACTTGTGTACCTTGCAAAACGTTCTTTATATCCATGGTCTTCTATGTAGATTATCTGTTCACAATTATTGTTTCCTCTCTGCCCTTGCTATGTTTTCCCACCCCATGGTCTTTGGGCTTGGTCAGAACCTGCTTTGGTTGATGGAATATGGATAGTTGTGATGCTCACCCCATTTAAGTGAGCAGAAACTTTCAATGTGCTTGCATGATTTGGCCCTGCTTCCCTTGAGCGATACTCAGGATGGCAGCTGCTCTGTCGTGGTCCCTGAGTGATTAGCGCGCACAGAAATGCCCTGCTGACTCCTGATGCATGTATGGTGAGAGCAAGAAATAAGCGCTTTCTGGTTTAAGCCACTGAGATTTGGAACTGTTTTTTAATCACAGAGTAGCCCAGCCCACCCTACCGATATAACTGTGATCTCATTTGGTTCTCATTATATCCATGGGATGGAGAAAGGGTTAATCACACTGGGTGGTATGGGGGGAAAGAGCGTGTGCTGTAGAATCAAAGGGACCTGGCTAAGAATGCTTTTTCCATCATTGCTGGCTGGGCAGGCTTAGCTGGGCAACCCAGTGTCTCTGAAATCCTGTTTCTTTATCGGTAACAAAGGAGCAATTATTCTTACCTTAAAGGTTCCTGAGAATCAAAGTTGGTGTATGCCAGAGGCCCTAGCATAGTGTCCATCACAGAATAAACAGCTAATAAAAGATAGATAATAATAATAAAAGATTATCTCCATCGAGTAGATTAGAATGCCAAGGCTGAATCTACTGCAGGGAGCTGCCCACGTGACTTCCAAACGGCTGGAGTGTGAGCTTCAGCTTCCAGACTCTGGGTCCAGAGCTCTCTCCCTGGACTAACACGTGTTCACTGAGTCCCACGCCTGGAGCGGCGCAAAGGCTCAGGGGTGGGGTGGGTGTCAAGAAGTGAAAACACTGCTCTTGCCAGGAATAGCCGTCTACATGGTGAGATGAGCTAGATAACAGAGCCACTGTTTTCTCTGAAGCACACAGTATTCTTTTTTTTTTTTTTTTAAAGATTTTATTTATTTATTTGAGAGAGAGAGAATGAGAGAGAGCACATGAGAAGGGGGAAGGTCAGAGGGAGAAGCAGACCCCCCGCCGAGCAGGGAGCCCGATGCGGGACTCGATCCAGGGACTCCAGGATCATGACCTGAGCCGAAGGCAGTCGCTTAACCAACTGAGCCACCCAGGCGCCCAGCACACAGTATTCTAAAGTCCTAACTTTGCATGCGTAACAATCACCTGAGGAACTTCTTAAAATGCAGATTCCCTGGTCCTATCCCTAGACTTTCTACTTTAATACTATCCTACGCGGTTCAAGGAGGAAGAGATAGTGGGCTCTCACATCAGTTTCCCTCCTCTGGCAGCTACAAATTAGTTACACGATCCTGGGCAAGTTACCCAACCTTTCTGTGCCTCAGTTTCTTCATCTGCAAGATGGGGCTAATATTAATAGTTATCTTATATATCTCCTTGAGGATTAAGTTAGGCAATAGATGCCAAGCTCACGGCACTTAGCAAGCACTCAGTGAGTGCTCCCCATCAGTATTCTGATGCAGGGGTTATGAGAACCCCTGAGCCTGAAGCTTCTCTAAGGAATGGCCCAGGGCAGCCCTTTCATCTTGTGTCCTAGCTGGGTACTCTGTCCTGGGGATTCTTGAGATAGCGGCCTCTACCCTTAAGGGGCCTATCATGGGGGCCTATCGGGGATT
This sequence comes from Leptonychotes weddellii, assembly GCF_054177405.1. Taxonomy (NCBI): domain Eukaryota; kingdom Metazoa; phylum Chordata; class Mammalia; order Carnivora; family Phocidae; genus Leptonychotes; species Leptonychotes weddellii. The sequence goes on along the minus strand of NC_138381.1, from coordinate 32,208,349 downwards.
TCCAGTTATGGAAGCTTCAAGTGTGGGGGCATATTTGGGTCAAGTGTGCTGCTTGTGGCTCTTAAATTGCATGTGTGCTGCCTTCTTCTGTTCAGTCCTGCAGAGGTTTGCTTCTGGGGAAAGATCCTCATTAGTAAACTTCGCTTGGGAACCATCTCTCTGGCTGGTGGGGGCAGGGGGTGGGGAGCAGCAGTGGGAGAAGTTCCTGGCCCCTGGTGGCCTGAGGCTGGAGTCAGGGCTGGATTTGTCCCAGTTGAACTGTTTCACTTAATGCTCTAGCACTGTGCCAAATGCCTCATTTTGCCTCTTGCTTATCATCAGATATTAGAGGATATAAGAGTCACATTTACTACAAGAAAGGTTTTCTTCTTCTTTTTCTTTAGTTTCTTTGAATAATTCACATTCAACTTAGAAGGATTAAATATGGTATGACCTCCCACTCCAGCAAGAGCCACAGGTGAAAATCTGGTTTCCTCGGGGGAGGCAGAGTCCAGGCTGTGGGGGGCCCTCCCAGCCTCCTGCCTCTCTGTGCTGCTATGAACAGTCTGATGCACATCCTGTGGGCTGTCTCTCCCTTTTGTCCCATTTGCTTGTCCTGGCTCTCCAATTTTACTTACTCTTCAGGGTCCGCCCTTCCGCACGCCATCCTCAGCCATGGAGTTTCCAGGCCGTGAGAAGGCAGAGAGCGTGTCTTTTGGAGACAGTAGGGTCCTGAGCTGGGAAGGGCTGCCCATTTCCTGGGCCCAGGAGGCTGTTGCCATAGACGTTCTGGCATGAAGCGAGAGGAAGCTATAGGGTATGTAGAGGAGGGCTCCTCTAACTAGACTGATGGCCAGCCTTCAAATTCCAGCTCTATGACTACTTGGGGGTGGTGTCCGCAGACAGTTCTTAATCTCCCTCTTGCTTTAACGCCCTGACCACAGGAAAGAGGAGAACAGTGTTGTCCTGAGGATAAAAGTGAAAACAGAAAATATAGAAACATACAAGCATAGGAAACATACATAGAAACCACTTAGAACAGGGTCTGGTGTTTGATAATCTCTCAATTAACATTAGATGTTAGCATTATGTATCCCTTAGATTTGAATTTGAATATACCTATATGTTGAGATATAGGTTTTATTGTATTTTATTTGCTCAATTAAAAATTAATTTTAATTACATAAGGAATTCATGAATACATTTTCTTTGTAAAAAACTAAAACATTACACTGAAAACTATAATTCATTTTGACTGCCCCCATTCCTGGTTCCTCCCCAGCATTTATTGGGTTTCAGTTTGGTCTACAGACTTCTAGGATTTTTTTTCCCCAGATTTTATTTATTAGAGAGAGAGAGAGCGAGCAAGAGAGTGAGTGGGGGAAGGAGCGGAGGGGGATGGAGAGGGAGAGAGAATCTCGAGCAGACTCTACTGAGCACATGCTTAGCACTGAGCCTGGAGCCCCACTGCAGGGCTCTGCTAGGGGCTCATCTAGGGGCTGGATCTCATGACCCTGAGATCTTGACCTGAGCTGAAACTAAGAGTAGGAGGCTTAACTGATTGAGCCACCCAGGCTCCCCAAACTTCTAGGATTTTGAAAAAGGCATCTATGTACGTGTATGTACTTGTAGTTCATATGTAGTATCTGTCTATTTAGTCTAAATAGTATCAGACCCATATGTCTTTTTCATTTAACATGTGTCTTAGAGATTATTTTATTTCAGAACATAGAGGTGTACCCTATCTAAAAGTACCTTCAGACTGTTTCGTATTATGGGGATATCACATTTAATTCAGTCATTGTTTAAAATTTCCCCTTACTATAGACAGTACTAGAATAATATCCTTGTAGATGTCTCCATGTACGTATACATCCTCCAACTTTCTCAGAGGTTATCATTCTGTTTTCCAAGGTGGTGTGCAAACTTACCCTTGCATCAATTGTGTACAAATTACATGCTTTCGTGCCACCTCATCATCCTTTTATATTACCTAGCTATGGTTTTGCCAGTTGAGGCAATATAAAAGGATACAGAATTGTATTGATGTTTTAATGAGAACTTTCCTTATTCCTAATGAAGTTGAGCCACTTTTTATATTTATGGGCTGATGGTGTTTTCTCCTTTGTGGATTACCTCTTGTGTCACTGCCTACTGTCTTACTGAGTTACTTTTCTTTTTCTTAATTATTTTTTGCAGATCTTTTTAAAAACATCTTTTGGATAGTCATCCTTTTTGTGTTACATTTGGTGACAGTATTTTCTCCCATCTACTGTTTGCTTTTTGTCCTATACATGTGCTTAATTTTGACTCAATCTATTTATACCTCCCTGTTCTTTAATGGCTTGCTATTGTATCCTATTTATAAGTAAACTCTCCTCATCCTCAGCATCATAAACACATTTTCTAATACTGGTTTTCTATTTTTCAGAAGTATCAAGTCTTTCATCCATCTGGGTTTTATTTGTAAATGATGTAAATTAAGATCTAATTATATGCAGTAGACACTGAGCTAAGAGCTTTATATGCATGATCCCAGTCATTCAAACTACCTGGAAAGTTAGGCATTCTGACACCCATCTTGCAGAAGAAGAAAAAAAAAACTGAAGAGATACAGTGATTTGTCCAAGGTCCCAAAGGCCAATGCAGAGCAGCCATCTGAAATGACATCTATTTGTGGGATTATACAGATTTTTGCACATCCAAATTCCTCTTCCAGAGCTCCCTGCAGTCTGAACACTGGCTGATCACACTAACAGAAGGAATTTGGACCAGGTAAGGGAAGAGTCTCTCTTGTGTCCAGTACTGAAATTACTGAGCATCCCTAAAGGCCAGGAAGACAGGCACTAAAGGGGCAGCAGGCTTCTGAAAAGGAGGAAGAATCCCACAATCTCAGCAACATTGCTTACCTGAACCAGCTTTGGGCAGTGCTGCTCCTTAGGGTATGGGTGGGCATCCAACCCAGACAGGTCCAGACTTTGTTCCTCTCTCTTTACAGCAGGAGAGGTCCAGGAAGCTGGGAGCGCAACATTTCCTTTGTTACCCACTTCTATTGTACCCCTGACCAGAGAGGCTCAGAATGGGGTGGGGGTTGTAAGAGGGGCAATGTAGGGAGGAGGGGAAAAGCTTTTTCTGGCATTACCCTGCAAATCTCACAGCGCCACCCCCACCCACTCACCTGTATGGGCTGGAAGCCTGGCTCAACTGTTCCATCTCTCCCCAAAGAGCTGTGAACCACACACTTAGCAATGCAGAGAGATGGCTCCAGGCACCCTTGGCATTTATTATAAATCACTGACACAGGAAAGATATGAGTCCCCACCTGCAGAATCACTGAAGCAGCAACTGCGGGCATATCTTACCTGAAAACGATTTCTCTGCTTTCGCCACAGCACATGGGGCTTTGGGGGCCAAACCCAGAGGAGCCATTCCCTGGGGCAGCATTCTCAAATCTAGGGAACATTTTCTTGATATGATTCTTACATCAAGACTCTCTTGAGTGCTGGCATTTTCTGACTTCCCTTAAAAGTCTCCTCTCCATGTCCCTCCTCATGAACTATGGCATTCTCATGCTCAGGCCTGCATTATGATACAATTTTGTTATCTTCTACCTACTAATAGATTAACTTTGATCTCTTCACCAATTACGGTCTTTCCCCCCACCACCAAGCAACTCTGTTCTGACACTGTCCACCTGGGGACAGCAACAGATCCATAGGCTAAGGGCTCAGTCTCACAAGACTGCTGGCCCACCTTCAGACCCCACTCACAAGTCCAGGTTGTCACCTGTGCCTCTAACCTGGTGGCTATCAGTCAGAGGCTCCCAGGACTCTCTCCTTGAGTTCGATTAATTTGCTAGAGTGGCTCACAGGACTCAGGAAACCAGTTTAGCCCCTGGATTAGTGCTTCATTGTGAAAGGATATAACTTAGGAACAGCCAGATGGAAGAGATGCATAGGCAAGGTTTGGGGAAAGGGCTAGAGCTCTTATGCCCTCCCTGAAAGTTCCACTCTCCCCAAACTTCCATGTGTTCACCAACTTGGAAGCTCTACAAACCTGGTCCTTTTGGGTGTTTATGGAGGCTTCATTACATAGGCATGACTGATTAAATCATTAATCATTGTCGATGGATTCAACTTTCAGTCCCTCTCCCCTTGCCGGAGATTAGGGAGTGGGCCTGGAAATTCCAAACCTCTATTCCTGGTTGGTTCCCCTGGCAACCAGCCCCCACCTTTCAGGTTTCAAAAATCACCTCATTTGTGGTTGAAAGGGGCTAGTTATGATTAACAAGACAGCCATTTCACCTTGATGGCTCTGGAACTATTTCAGGAACCAAGGACAAAAGACCAAATATTATGATGAAAGATGCTCCCATTGCTCTTATGCTCAGGAAATTCCAAGGTTTTTGGGAGTTGTGAGCCAGGAACTGTGAACTAGGACTGAATATATATGAGAAATATATTTTGGTCATCTGATAACCAAATACATATTTCTTACAAGTCACAATATTGCAGGCTTCTTAAGGGAAGGAATGGTTTTCTTTGTGGGAGATCAATAAAGAGTATTTAATTTATTTTTAAAAAGCACAGGAAAAACAATTCAATCTTTTCTTTCCTAATGAAAAAAAGCTGATCTCCAAATCAGGTGATTTCTTCTCTTCCAAAACACAATGCAGTCATTCCCCACTCTGAACCTTTGTTCCTTCAGTTCTCACATCTGCGATGCCCTCTCTTCTGTGTCTGAGTGGATATTTAGACTCTTCAGTTGTGTTGATCAAGCCGTCCTTAATATGTGCATTTTAATTGTGTAGCACACACTGTAAAATGAAAGCAGAGGGGAGAAGTGGCCCTTCCTGTGTAGTGTGCCCCTGGCCTCCCCGTTGGCCCTGGAGCTGACCCTATGTGTCCCACTGTGGGGGAGGCTGTGCAGAGCCATTCACCAGGCAGTCCCGGCCTGTGGTCTGACCAGCCGGCACTGCCCTTTGCTTTTCAGATCAAATTCCATCATATCAGGCAGGGACGCCCTCCAGATGGCCCCACACATGCACAGATGCTGCTGGGAAGGAGTGGGGGAGGCTCTGTGGGCCTGGTCCGTTGCATATCATCCTGAATCAGTTTACCAGACTAATGAACGCATGCGATCGGCTCTGTCACTTCTTGGTGGGCAGTTTCCTACTCAGATCCCTCAAATTTTTTTTCCCAAACCCAAACTTCTAAGGTGGAGCTTGTTCCCAGGTAACTTGGACTTAACAGCCATCTCTCCTGGTGGAATAGTGGGAGCATGAGCAATATCCCCTTTACTGAAAATTATTGAATTAAGAAAAGATTCTGACACCCCCGCCTGCCTCAATGAAGTTTCTTTCTCTTAGATAAATGTTGGGCTTGTTGATTATTGTATAGGCCTTCCTCAACTTATGATGGGGTTATGTCCTAATAAACCCTCATAAATTGAAAATATCCTAAGTCAAAATCCATTTAATACAGCGAACCTACTGAACATCATAGCTGAACCTAGCCTACCTCAACATGCCCAGAACACTTACATTAGTCTACAGCTGGGCAAAATCATCTAACACAAAGCCTATTTTATAATAAAGCGTTGAATATTTCATGCAATTTATTGACTACTGTACTGAAAGTGAAAAACGGAATGGCTGTCTAGATACACAATAATTCTGAGTGTATCTGTTGTTTACCCTCTTGATTGCGTAGCTGACTGGGAGCCATGGCTTGCTGCCCTCTGCCCAGCATCACAAGAGAGGATCATACCATATGTCGCTAGCTCAGGAAAAGATCCAAATTCAAAATTCGAGTACAGTTTCTACTGACTGCATATCACATTTGCACCACTGTAAAGTCCAAAAATACAGGAATCATCTGTATTGTATATGGTGGTTCCTTGAGGTCATATGGCAAGGGACACCTTTGCAAGGCACAATAATTCCCAGAGTTAACTGTGGAAAAGTGAATCCTCTGCAGGAAACCAGAACTTCAGTGGAAGTCCATTGGGCTGGGCCTCTCCAGCCTCACTCACTTGGCCGTGGTGCATGTAAGGGTCTCAGTGCAAATTGAATTTGTCCCAGGTGGCCTCCTGATGCTGGGCTCTGTTGCTTCTCACAGTCACCATCCTGGTTTGCTGGACTATCCAGGCACATGACCTCTCAGCTTACTTCCCTTATGTAACCTGAGTCTTGTTCTCCCAGCTGGGCAGAATGGAGGATGTGTGTGCCTGGCCAGGCAGTGGGTGGAGGTGGTGATTATGACGAGTCTCTCGAGGACCAGCTGACTCAGTGGTAGGTGCTGGTGTACAAGAGCCAGCTTCTCCCTGTGCCCTGTGGGTGAGTCTCCAACTTTGTCAACCCTGGGGGATGGAGTTTGTGTGAGAGGAAGAAGGTGGCTTACTTATCAGTTCCCTATAGAACTGCTTTAGGCAGGGTCTCACTTGCTATGATGAGATTCCATTTATTCCTGGATGAATGATCCTGTGGGAAAATGTGGCATAGAATGAAGTTTTGGGCAGGGAGAGATGAACTTTGCTGGGGAAATCAAGGGAAACTTCAGGTGTTTAGGAGGTTTGATAATAAGTCAGAATTTGCTAAGGAGAGAACAGAACAAGCTCTTGCCCTTTGGGGGCAGGGAGTTAGAGATCCTACATGCTGTCCCCAGAAGAGAACTTAGCTGGGCCAAGGTGGGGGGCAGGTTGGGGAGGGCTGCACTGTGTGGGGAGCGGATGGGAATTGAGGGAAATGAGGGACCATCAGGCTCCAGTGGCAGGCAAAGCCTTGAATGTGTCCTGGAATTTGAATTTCTGTCTGTCTGTAGGAGGGAGAACACTTCCAGAATGCTGTAGGCTGGTTTGATTTAAAAAGCCACATTGTGGAGGGCCTTTGGGCAGCTGAGTTATGGCATAAAGACTGCACAGTGATGACTTCTGCATTTGTCTTCGGTTTGGACTGAATCCCTTGCTGAGGGAGGGTCTATGGTGGTAAAGAGTCAAGGGCCGCTGCCCTCAGATTTCAGAAGTGGCCCCAGCGAAGGGGCCTCTGGGAGTTGAATTACAGCTCTGATTCAAGTCAGGCCAGGAGGCACTTTCAGAGTTCATCATGAGTCCAGCACACATACCCTAGGTGCCAGAGGAGGCAATAGAGACTGAGTGTCCACCCTGGGGACCCGTCCTCTGTGCAGGGGAAACAGCTCCAAATACCCAACACTATACTAATCAGGGTGGCAGGGTGTGGCTTCTCAGGCTCAAGGGCAGTGCTGTGGGAGGGCAGAAAAATGGGGGAGAAGGGTGGTCTGGCCTCTTGGTGGGGGGAATGGGCTGGGACAGGGATGAGTAAGATTTGGAGAGGCAAAGGGGACAAAATTCAGTTACCCCTCTAGAGAAAACCATCCAAATAGCTTTTGCAATTGCAATTAGCCAACAAGTGAGTGAGCATCTTCACGTGCAGAACCATGTAAAGAGTGCTGGAGGCAGGTCAAGATCAAAGTGAAATAAATGGAGCCCTTGCTCTCTTGGTACCCACCTGCCACAGAAGACGCATTCATCCATTCACTCATTTATTCATCCCACAAATACAGAGCTCCTTGCCTGTGCCAGCTCTGTGCTGGAGCTGGGGATATGACCCTAATGGGGAAGGAGAGGCAGTGAGCTAACTCATGAAAGGGCTAAACCATTTAAATCATGCCCACCAGGTTCTAGAGGGCTGGAGTGATGAGACTGGATTGTAGTTGGCCAGAAAGAAGACCTCCTTGAGAAGAAGTCAGATTGAAGGAAACAAGCAGTTGATGTTTATTGAGCATCTATCCCTGCCAGCCTGTGTGTGTGGCTTGTAGGGTTGAGGCAGCCTGTAGGGGGCGCTAGCAAGTAAGCAGATATGGGTAATGCACCTGCTGAGGGTGCCTGTCAAGTATGAGAGTGCCAGCGAGATAGGAGGAGGGAGGGGAGGGAGAGAGAATAAGGGAGGGAGGATCTAGTAGGCCATCAGGAGGAGTCAGTGGGGTGTGTGTGTGTGTGCATGCGCGCGCGTGCGTGTGTGTGTGTGTGTGTGTGTGTGTGTGTGTGTGTGAGTGAGTGTGTGTGTTTGGAAGGGGTGGCCTCAGGCACCTGGAATGGACCTGTGCTTCTGTTGGTCTCAGTAATGCTGATCCTAATGCCTTGAAAACCTGAAGATCACAGAAAGGAGGAGGAAGAGCTTCAGCTCTCATCCCTGTGAGTTCCTGTGTGTCTCAGAAAAGGCATCAGGGAAGTGAGAAAATGGCTTGCTGGTGCTGATGCTGCATAAACAGACTTCCCAGGGACACACAGGTTTAATGCGATGTGAACAGATGAAGAGGGGCGAGAGGAGGCTCTGAAGTCTCCAGTCCTCTGCTGCCTCCCGAAAACCCATCCTGCAGGAGACCCTGGCAGGGATCCCACCTCATGGCAGCCCCTGAAGACAGAGTGGCAGGTTGGAGGAGGGCAGAGGGGGCTTTCTGAGGCCCGGGAAACCAGCTTTGTGAGGGACACCCCATATCTCAGGTTCTGATTTTCCACGCAGTTTACATAGCCTGCTCACAGGCTCTCTTAAATATCCTTGGAGTTCACAGTCACCTGGTGGCACGGCTCCCCAACATTCTCTGTGGCTGTTTGAAAGTCTGCCCGAGGAACTTCTCTCACTCAACCTAAACATTATATCATTTGAGTTAAACATCACTATCTTGGGATCCTCTTTGAGTCTAATTTACCCATTTTATTTCTGGAAGGCTCCTGGAGCCCCCCACGCCCTACCTAAGGGCCCCTGGGCTGCTTTATGAGGAACACGAGCACTCTGGCCTGTGAGCACTTTGAAGGCTGGCGGGGAACCCCGGAAATCCTCAGTTTGTGCTGGATGAAGGACCCCCATCTTCATAGCATGACTAAGTGCATCGCAACACTTTTTATTCCCTGATAGGAAAGAAAAAAAATAATCATGGATACCTGTGAACATGCTGGGTTCCTAAGGATTGGGGTGAGGGGGACAGTGATTGTCTTAAATCTACCATAACACAATACCACAGGCTGGGTGGCTTATAACAATAGCTATTTATTGCTCACAGTTCTGGAGGCTGGAAAGTCCAAGATCAAGGTGCTGTCAGTGTCATGAGAACCCACTTCCTGGTTCACAAACTGCTGTCTTTTACCTATAGCTTCATATGGTGGACAACACTAGGGAACTCTCTGGGTCTCTTTTATAAGGGCACTAATCCCATTCATGAGGGTTCCACTCTCATGACCTGATCACCTCCCAGAGGCCCCTCTCCAGATATCATCACATTGGGGATTAAGTTTCAACATGAACTTTGGGGGAACACATTCTGTCCATAGTAGTGATGGAATGAATCAGAGAAGAGGCAGGTATCACCAATTTCCCTAGTTTTCCAATTTCAGCACATGATTCTGTTTCCTAGTGTAGGCATCATTAGCACAATCTCTCGTTGGCAACAAGGGCTTTAGATCTAAGAACTGGAGACCTGCCAAAGGATTCTTCTCTGGGGTCCCTTCCCGGTAGATCTATTTGCCCCATAATCCAGAGAAAGTCAGTCTTCAAATGGGATGCTGGATAGGTGACCCAATTCTCCCTGTCTCAGTTGACCCAGAGAACCCAGCCTTGAAAATTGCGGACATCTGACTGAGACAGCAGGGAGTGGGTGCAGGTCCCCTCAATCCTGACCACCAAACCAGTGTTCCTTGACAGGGGAAACTCTATGCCCCTGGAATAGTGTGTCTTCCAGGAAAACTAAAACTTTATGCCCTTGGGGAGCATATCTTGCAGGAATGCAGAGGCAGGATGCTTACTGAAAGAAGGGACTCAGCTATGGAGATTGTCCAAGACCAGACCAAACTGGTCTGTGCCAAGATGGACCCCAGTGCTGAACCTTCATCCACTTTTTCCCTCATTATAATACTAAAAAGTGGGGTGCCTGGGTGGCTCAGTCAGTTAAGCATCTGCCTTCGGTTAGGTCATGATCCCAGGGTCCTGGGATCGAGTCCCATGTCGGGCTCCCTGCTCAGTGGGGAGCCTGCCTCTCCCTCTTCCTCTGTGCTCTCTCTTGCTCTCTCTCTCTCTCAAGGAAATAAATAAAATATTTTTAAAAATACTAAAAATCATGCCCAAGGGTGGAGATTTAGCATATTAATTAGACATGTGATGCATGAAGAAGTATGACCTTTAAGTGTTCAGGTGCTAATAATTCCCTGCCTCTACCTTCTTAGATGCCCCCTTTTCCCACCTAAGCCTTTTAAAAAAAAATTTTTTTATTAACATAATGTATTATTTGTTTCGGGGTACAGGTCTGTGATTCATCAGCCTTACACAATTCACAGCGCTCACCATAGCTCATACCGTCTCCAATGTCCATCACCCAGCCACCCCATCCCTCCCACCCCCCTCCACTCCAGCAACCCTCAGTTTGTTTCCTGAGATTAAGAGTCTCTTATTGTTTGTCTCCCTCTCTGGTTTCGTCTTGTTTCATTTTTCCCTCCCTTCCCCTATGATCCTCTGCCTTGTTTCTCAAATTCCATATATGGGTGAGATCATATGATAATTGTCTTTCTCTGATTGACTTATTTCGCATAGCATAATACCCTCTAGTTTCATCCACGTCATTGCAAATGGCAAGGTTTCATTTTTTTTTTGATGGCTGCATAATATTCCATTGTATATATATACCAGATCCACCTAAGCCTTTCTAAAGCTCTCCCTGACCTCTCCTCAGGGGGTCAGCCTGAGGATTCTTTCCTTTCTGCTATCTCCCTTGTGATGGAGCATAAGCCCCAATAAAGCCTTGCCTGAAACTCCCACTTGGCCTCTTGTCAGTTTCTATTTCTTAGAGAGCCCAAGGGCCTGGTTAGGTATCATTAACTTTCGGGAGAATCTAAATGTATGCAGTGGTCCCATTTCAGGTGGAAGCAAGGATCCTTTTTGCAATAAACTTCCATTGTGATTTTAGAGACATTCTATAAATGTATTGGACTCCAAGCTCCTTGAGAAGAAAAGACAATATAGGTTTTTCATTGTATATTCCCAAATCTAGTTTAGTGCTTGGCACATAGTAAGTGTTCAGTAAATGATTTTTGGATGAAATGTTTCATATCTAGTGCTGTTTAATCTATATTATCTTAGAGGAGGCTGTGGCTAGGCCTTGGAAGGGAGTAGGCTCTGGAATTAGATCGGCCCAATTGCATGGGGCAGATCCTGGGGGGAGTCAGTCCAGTAGACAGAAGACTCAGTACTGTCTGGGCATGGCTGGTCAGCATGGGAGTGTTCCCATGGGCAAACAGCCCAAGGTGGGGAAGGCAACAGTCAGAGAGTGCTTCTGTGTGTCGGGCACTCTCTTCCCTTCATACAGTCAACCTGTGAGACCTGTAATTGCTCTTCATTTTACAGATGAGGAAGTTGAGCCAGAGTGAAGCAATGACATTCTCGGGTGATCTAGCCGGTAAATGGTACCAGGACACCATTTTAGGCTGCCTCTCTGGAGGTTTCATGCTCCTCACGGCTGTCCTCTACTGCTTCTCTGCAGAGCAGGGCCCCAAGGGTGGGCAGCGCAGAGCTGAGGAGCCCAGCAGTCAGCTGATTGAGGCAGACTCAGCAAACTAGCATGCGCTTCTTTTTTTTTTTTTAAAGATTTTATTTATTTATTTGAGAGAGAATGAGAGAGAGAGAGAGAGAGAGCACCTGAGAGGGGGGAGGGTCAGAGGGAGAAGCAGACTCCCCGCTGAGCAGGGAGCCCGATGCGGGACTCGATCCCGGGACTCCAGGATCATGACCTGAGCTGAAGGCAGTCGCTTAACCAAATGAGCCACCCAGGCGCCCCAGCATGCGCTTCTTAGTAGCAGGGCTGTCCTCACGGCAGAGAGAGGGGGGCAGCTGGGGTCTAGAGCAGCGTGAACCACATCCTACAGAAATTGAATATTGGGTTGATGGAGACAGGAATTCACACACAGGAGCAAGGCAAGAGGCAGTGACCAGAATCAGGTAAGAAAGTTCCCTGGCTTAAGGGCTGGTTCACACTAACTAAAGCTAACAGTGCTGAGTCCCAGGATATTGTGAAGGACCTCTGAAATACTCCCTCTCCAGGCTTGGTGGTGGCCAAATACTAGGGCAAGGCCAAAAGTCAGTCTTAAAATGTTTTTTCAAAGTAGGAACTACCTGAATAAGGGAACGGAAGAAAGCAGAAACCATCCAGCCTTATCTAATGCACGACTCGCTCGATTTCTTTATGGTGAATACGTTTCCTTTAGGCCCATCCTGTTTTTTCAGGCCATACAATTGGAGCTGATGTTTATATCCAAGGTTGTGTTATATGATGGGGAAAAGTTCTCTGGAGAAAAATTCTGGGGCTCATTAAACAGTGGGTAGAAGAGGAGGAGAGAATGAGGGAGGGAAGTAAAGAGAAAATTATAACAAGATGAGGTTTTCTTTTCCTGTAGGAAAGGACCTAAAATAATTGCATCTCCTGTTTGGAACATTTTTTGTTTTTCACACTTCATTCCTGTTTATGCAAAGCAGTGGTTAGGAGAGTACATTCTTAGGGGAAATTCTCCCCAGGAAATACACTGCTGTGCACACAGGACTTTCCAAGTCATTGAGAGAATTGGTTAGGAACCAGAATTTACTTACAGTGGAAGATTGACCAGAAGTCTCTTCTCTCTCCTTTTGCTTTTAAAACACTTTTTACTTATGATTTTTATTTGTAGAAATCAATCGGCCTCCCTTTAAGTGTACTTGGAGAAACTTAGTTCCTATCCAGGGTTGTTTAGTACCAGGCCAGGCTAGACAACTCTCCCTGTTTATTTGTTGGAGGGCTTTTTGTGGAATGAAAAATACAATTGTGACCATTATTTCTGAGCAGTCAGCCTTTGTAGGCAGCAGGCCTTCTACAAGTCTATTTTTTTCTTGTAGGTGGTCAATGCCTTAATTCTCTCCCAACAACCATTAATCAACCTAGCTCACAGTACTCAGCTTCATAACAAATTGATCTTAAAACTATAAACAGCATATGATGGCTCTGTTATCCTGTCTCTTTGGCATTGACATTATAACAGAGGCCTTAACTAATACAATAAGAAATTCCTAGATGATTGCTTTTCAGGCACTGGCCACAGGCTGGTAGGGCAGATTGTTTTGGGCAGGTTGCCTTTCCTCAAGCTCTTTGAATAGCACCACCAGGCCACATAAAAAATAACGTGCCTTATAAATGTCCCATTTCCCTCCATGATTTTACTAAGAATGAGCCCAAGGGGATGGCTGTTTTGGAAGAACTTTGATCAACTCTGTTTTCATTGATGGACTGGAGAGAAAGGGTAGGAGCATGATGGGGAACAGATCTGCAGAATAGATTTTACTAATTTTTCACAGAGATGGAAGTTTCCTAAGTTCTGTCCTGTGACGTCAATATTGAAACCTAGAGGGAGAGGGAGCCTTTGAGAGTGTTTATGAACTGGTCTCTGGAGGAAGTGGAGAAAAGAATTGGAATGAGAAATTGAGAGACGACAGAGGGGTTTAGGGTTGAGAGGGGGCTTAAACAACAGAAATTTATTCCCTCACTGTTCAGGAGGCTAGAAGTCCAAGATCCAGGTGTCCACAGGGCTGGTTTCCCCTGAGGCCTCTCTCCTTGGCTTGCAGATGACTGTCTTCTCCTTGTGCCCTCACATGGTCTTCCTTCTGTCTATGACCTAATCTTTTCTTAAAAGAACACCAGCATATTGGATTAAGGTCCACCTTAATGGCCTCATTTTAGCTTAATTACCTCTTTAAAGGCCTTATCTCCGTAGTCACATTCTAAGGGACTGGAGGTTAGGCTCCAAGATACGAATTTTGGAGGGGACACAATTCAGCCCAGAAAAAGGGGTGAATTTGGAGGGGCTTCTGTAATAACAAGTCACTTTGGTCCTTCTTCACACAGAGGGGTCCTGTTCTTAGCTACAGAGCATAGATACTAGAAATGTAGCATATAGACATAAGAAATCAATCTAGAAGGGACCCTAAGGGCTATGTATTGTCCATTGGTTCTCCAACTCAGCTGCCCATTAAAATCACCAGGAAGTTTTCAAAAACACTGATGCCTGGCTGCCACCCTTCGAGATCCTGATTTGGTTGGTATGAGGTGGGGACCAGAGTTGGGTAATTTTTAAAAACGTACCAGGAGATTTTAGTGTGTAGCTAGCAGTCATAACCACTGATGTCACTCACATCCTGATGTTACAGATAAAAAAAGTAATAACTGAAAAGTTATTTTAGTGACTTGTCCAAGATCAGAAAACATGTGTGGAGTAGCACACAGGGCTTCCAGTTTGGGTCCCAAGACTCTTCTGCGAGTACGTGTCTTTCCATTCCCTAAACACCGGTACTCCACTAGGGGTCCCATGGCAGATATTGTAGTTCCCTTGTTGGGTGCTGACCTACTCCTTCCCCCAGCTGCTGGGAGTGGTGATGCCCTGGGCCAGCCCACATGCAGAGACTGGTAGAGGGTGGTGTATAAGGATGGCGTGACTTTGAAGACCTCTGTCAGCTCCAGAGCTCCAGAACTCCCTGCAGTGACCATACTGCAGTTGAACTCCTTTCTCTGCCCCATCCTTCTCTGGCCCTAGCTCAGAAGTGTGGGTCCCAAGGACATCCCAATAAATCTCCCACCTGCCAGTCTTCATCTCAGAGTCTGCTTTCTGGGGAAGCCAACCTATGATGAGTCCTTCCTGTGTTCATAGTCCTTTCATTAGTGCTAACTGAGTGCTCACCATGTTGGTCTCCATGCTAAGTACCTAGAATATAAGGAGGGATAAGACCCACTTCCTACTCAAGCTGCTTGCCATCTACCAGAGGTACCAGTGGTCAATGGCTAACTCCAGAGACCTGTCTGAGCTACTATAACAGTGGTATGAAAAAGTGGGGTCAGAGCACCCCAGCAGGGGATGCTGATGCTCTGACCAGAGGAGTCAGCCCTTCACTTCCCAGGTCTACAGTTCCTGACCCTTCTGAGCAGTCTGTCTAGCAGACAGAGCACCTCTTGAAGCAGTGGGTGCTCTTGCTTGCCTCCACAATCCTGCCCCTTCTAGATACTCTTTATTACACAGTGGATAGGTAGTGTGTTGGGGGGGGGGGAAGGTTGTAAGTAGAGAAAGATGACAAGAAGGAAAGTGCCAGATCCAGGGCAGGTAGAACATAGCATGAAGGTTCAGTTTGGGTCTCCCATCCATTACCCAAACTTCCTTCTCTGGAGGTCATTTCCCCTGGACCAAGATTGGCCCCCAGAGTGCTCAGCCCCTCCATGAAAGAGGCACCAGAATCAGGCACTGACTTATCAGAGGGAATAATGTCAGAGTCAGTGTGTCAGACTTGCCTCTGTGTTTTATACCCAATGATGGAAAAGAAAATGGGCATCACCCAGCAGGTGGGCAAGGTTTTAGGAGCATCCAAGGGTTCTTCCTGGTGTTTCTGAAACTGGACCTGTGCAGACAGATGGTTATGTAAGCCTGTGTCGCCGGACCTCGTTGGCACAACCAGGACTGGGTCCTTGTGATAACTGCACCTCTGTGTGCACTGGCTGAGAAGAGGACTGGCTAGCATACCAGTACTTACGAAGAGGGGGTCCTCAGACACTCTCATGCCTCCCACAGAGCATCTGCTGTGTGCCCAGCCTTGAACTGGGCCAGTCAGAGCACCCTGGTGAAATAGAAGGGAAGGCCCCAGCCTCTGAGCAGCTTCCAGCTTAAGTGGGTTGACAGGCACACCATCACCAGGTGTCTCAAGTCTGGTGGAAGACAAGCAATCTGTACCTTTCGGGAGCCCCAGGTCTCCTGGCCTAATTTGAGAGATGTGGTTTCTACCACAGGCCAGTATTTAGGACACACATGCATATTTAAAAGGCCCAAGAACAGACACCAATCAGACATTAACATGTGCAAATGGTTACAGCTGATTAGCTAGAGCCAGGGGACAGGACAGAGAGGCAGTCCTGAGAGCAGAATATCTTGAACACGTGGGGTCAGCTCATAAGCCCCCAGTCAAATCAGGTGGCAATGGGGACAGGGAGCCCTAGGCAGCACCAGGTACCTTGTAGATAGCAGTTGGCAGGAAACACAGTGTCCTCTCTTGTTGAAGGAGGGCCAGGCTGGGGGTGAATGCCACACAGTTGTGTGTATATGTATGTGAAAGTATGAACATTGTCAAGGGGACATATCTGAGAGGCCTCTAGTAGAATCACTTGGGTGATTTGTAAACACAGGTTCATGATTTGTGAATACATGTATGTGATGTGTGTGTGTCTGTGTAATGTGTGCACATTTGCATGTGTGTATGCACATACTCTTGGGGGCTTCCTTTATATTGGGGTGTGGTTGAAGATGCCAATACACAAATCATCCAACCCATTCTCTCTCTTCTTCCAGGAAGCTTTCTCTCTTAACTAAATGACCACCTCCCTGGCTCCGTCCCACAGACTTTCCCTTTGGGAATGGGTCCCTCTTCTGAGGAGCCAGAGCTCAGGCCCAGCTCTAGATGCTTTCTTGCATTTAGTCCTGAAGATGAGAAGCATTCCGCCAGTTGATGAGTGTTAGGGGACACTGAAGATGGGGTTTATCTAGGTTGGAACCCAGATTCTTTGGGTAGAATGAATATTTTCTGCAAAATAAGCAGAATCTGGAGAAGCTGGGTTTATTGGGTAAACTTTTGGAAGCAGGTAAGGAGCAAAGGTGTAAAGACAAGGTACCTTCACTTACTGAGGGACTGGGAGATGACCTTAATTAAGAAGCCATCTTAATTTGAGGCATAGAGAGGTCTATAGAAAGTAATCCTATTTAGTTGGCTGAAGAGACTAGCACTAAAAGTGGAGCTAATTTCCTGAGTTCTTGGGTTAAAGCTGCCCTGTGGCCTCCCTCCATAACGTGGACAGTGGTTAAAGGAGGGGTTTAATGCAGGCAGTGTAGCAGACTATGTGGTCTAGCTGCATAGTGGGCAAAGGGACCTGGGTCCTGGCCCATCCCTCTCAGTGGCCCTTGGCTGATGGGCTTGTGGAGGAGAGAGCAGTAGCCCTGGATGATCAGGCCTGACTCCCAAGGCATTTAAGGTATCTGCAGCCCAGGTGAGATAGTGGGCTGTGGGAGACACTGTCAGATGCCGGCTGGTCGCCCCACCACGCAGGGAGTGATCCTAGTCATGTACCACCCACCTTTCCCTCTTCCTGCCGCCACTGTCACCACTGATCCTCACTGCCCCAGTGCCACTGCAGGTCCTTAGTCACACTTTCCCATCCCCCCAGAATGCCCTTAACTGCTTTACACTGATCTAAGTTCCACCCAGTCTCCAACGCTTGACTTGATACCACCTACTCCAGGAAGCCTTTCATGACTACTTTAGCCCACAGTGCTCTGTGCTCTTCTAGGCTTCCAGTAGCTTCAGTGCCTACATCTCGCTCATCTTAGCTGGCTCTTCAGACCCACCCTAATGCAGGAATGTATAGGATAGCATCATGGGTCCTCTTTTCTTCTTTAATTATACTTTCCGTTTTCAGGGAAATTTCTTCACCTTAATTACTAACCTTATGTCGATGACTCCAAAATTCAAATGTGTATGGCCTTTTCTGTGACCTTGAGACTCACATATCCAATGGTCTTCTCTTCATCTCCACCTGGATATCTCATAGGAATCTCAGACCTCAACCACTGAAAAAGGAAGCTCTTGATTTCCTCCTTTGACTTCTCTTTCCCCGGGCTGGGTACGTGGCACCACCATGCATCTAGTTGCTTAAGTCAAGCCAAAGCCCAATCATCAGTTCCTCTCTTCCCTGGCTGGCTTTAATTGGCAAATCCTAGTGACTTTGTTTACAATCATGTTCTCCATCCTTCCGAACTTCTCTATCATCCAGGACAGGTCACGGTCTTTGCAACGGGGGTAGTGCAACAGCCTGCTTCTAGCTCGTGTCCTTGCTTCTGCCTCTTATTCAAACCAGTCTTCACCGATCCAAGTGGCAGTTCCAGAACACAGATCAAATCACTCACCCCTCTGTATAGTCCCTCCCATGTCTTCCCACAACACTGAGGCAAAGGTCCACACTCCTTCTCCTCACCCAGCTCTCTGATGTCCTTACTTTGTTCTCCTTTTTGCACATCCCACTCTCCCTTCACTGGCCTTTCTGTTTCTCAGAAGCCAAAAGGTTGTGCTACCTCTGGTCCTTGACACTGGCCATTGTCTCTGCCGATGCTCTTCCTTGCATCTTCACAAGATTGCCTCCTTCCTGTCGGGCAGATCTTGGGTTAAATGTTACCTCCTCCAAGAGGCTTCCCTGATACTCACTTTAAAGCAGCTCCTCAGTTGCCTTCTCTCATACTATCCTGTTTTATATTCTTCAAAGCACTCATCACAATCTGACGCCATGCTGCTTATTAATCTGGTTTATTTTGTATTGTATAGCTCCCTCCACTAGAACATAGGCTCTGTGAGAGCAGGAAGCCTTTCTGGCTCCCTCCTCCACTGTAACCCAGCTCCCAAAGCCATGCCTGGCACAGAGTAGGCACTTGGTGAGTCTTTAGTTAATGACTCAATAAATGAATATGCCCCAAATAGATACTTTGATTTGGAATGCTTGGATTTCCTTGAGAAAGCATTCTAGCTTTGAGAATGAATTGTAGCTGACAATATTTTTTATTTGAAAGGATTCAGTCTGTGTATTTTACCCAAACAGCACACATTGAAGTTCCTATCCTTTCCCTAGTATTTTGATATGGCTGTTACTACCAGTCATTTATATACTTTTGAAGAAATGGACCAGGTCTCCATGTTTTTGGTGAAAGTTCTCAAGTGTTTGGAGACCCATCAAGCCTCAGGAAACTGATGAAGACGCAGTGCTGTGTGGGGAAGGAACCCTGCGGCAGGCAGGACCCCGGGGTGGGGGGCATCGAGCCGGCCTCGCCACACACAAGTTTTAACACATTGGGGAAAGTCACAGATCCAAATCTTGTTTTCTAGCTTATAAAATGAGCTTAATCACTGCAGCCCTTCTGGCCTCATGAGCCTATTGAAAGATGAAGGAGATAGTAAACATGTATATTTGAAGGGGAGGTGGCTGTCACTCCTCATTTATTTTATTGCTCATTCATCCATCAAGTACTTCAGAGCAAAGCACTAGCCTAGCAACTGTGTGGCGAAAAGGATGTGGAATGTGCCCTGTCCACCCCCTCCTGCGTCTGGTAGGGTTGATGCACACCGATGGTGATGGCTGGAAGGGACCAGGATATGTCAGAGAGGTGTGGCAGCATGCTGCGGGATTCACAGAAGGCTTTGGAGACTGGGAAGACAGCATTTTGCAGAAGCTGGAGCCTATGGAAACTAATCCCTCAGGGATCTGCCAGAGTGCCCACGCAGGGGTCCCCACTGCTCCAGCAGGCTGGGGACGGTGAGGTGACAGCTCCTGGGTAAGGCCATCCTTGGTGGCTCTTTTAGAATCTCTTTGGTGTAAAGCATGAATCAGACTGACCAGCAGGTCCTGGGGCTCTGGAGCAGTAGTATTCTTCTTAGAAAGACTGTGAAATTCACAGAGAGACAGAAAGATACAAACATTTACTTCCTTATAATTGACTTTAGTTGATTCATTGTTATTTTCAAAGCTTTTTCTGCCTTGCCTCATTGGGGGTTCAGTATTGTCTTCCCTGGGGGAGTCAGGCTACAGTCAGGCTTGGAGTTTCACAGGGTTCCTTGGGTCTGAGCTCGCCTAGAGCTACTATTTCCAGTTGGCAAAATCTTTTGCTCCAGTTAGCACCATCTCTGCCGTAGCCCAGTTCCCTCTGCCCTTGTTTCTCTGAGTAAAGCTTCCTAGGCTTAGGGCAGGCAAGAGCCCTGAGCCCGGGACCGTTCTGGGATTTGCTGGGGGAAGACCAGTAGGCTGGAGGTGGCAAAGGGTGTTTCTGTGAGTGACTCAGTTCTCTCTTCCTGCAATGCCCACAGAAAGGGAGTGCATCCCTGCATACCCTCCATTACAGGTTGGAAGTGCCTGTGACAAGGAGGAAAACGGCCAGCAGGATATGAGAGACCAGTCTCTGGAAGAAAAGGAAAAAGATATGTGGATAAGCTTGATTTTGATTTTGATTTTTTTTAAAAAAGAGAACTGCAATTTCTGTTTATTTGACAAATGGGATGGATGTCATCTGAAAAAACATACTGTGTTTTCTTCTTTTTCACATAAACAAATTCTCCTGATAAAAGTAAGGGGCAGTCAGGAATACCTGCCTCCTCATTCCAGAATTGCCATACTTAGGAAATAAAAATAGAGAATGTCCAGTTAAATTTGGACTTCAGATATGTAATAATTTTTAGTATAAATTTGGGACATACTTATACTACAAAAGCGTTCATTATTTAACTGCAGTTCAAGTTTACTGGTCCCCATGTATCTTATCTGGCGACCTTCTCTTCTGTAGACCTCAGGTTGCCTGTGAACTCACCCAGAACTCTGTTTCCAGGATCCTCCATGGCTCAGTCCTCTGAGGAACCTTGGTGCTGCTGGCCCTCCAGATTCCTATTCCAGGGCAACCTGCACGATCTTCTCTGGGAGAAGATTCTTCTCTGTTGGTACTTAGGCTAAAGTCCCTGGCTATTCGGGTCACCTAGGGGAAGGTTATTGGTGGGACTTAGTAACACAGGCAGGTGTGGTCTTCCTTCCAGACACCTGGAAAACAGTGGTTCTCTGCATTGTTTACACTTTAGGAAGATCTGGGGAGCTTAAAAAAATACTAATGCCTGGGTCTCATCCCCAGAGATTCTGAATTAATTGGTCTGGGGTGTGGTCTACCTACTGGAATTCAAAAATTCTTCTTGGTGATTCTAATGAGCTTTCAAGGTTGAGGACCAAGTATTTTATATTACCCCACTGGAAACTCATGGCAGCCCTATGAGGTGGAAACCATTGTTGCAGCCATTTTGCAGATAAGGAAATGGAGGCTTTGCAGGTTGGAGGACCTGAGCGGAGGCAATTAGAACAGGAATTCAAGTTCCATTCTGTCTGACTTGTGGTCTGAATGGCACGGCCACAGGGGCTGCAGGTGGAGAAGCAGGGGAGGGGGTGTACAGAGTACCTGGGCAGACATGGGCGTATAAGGCATGTAACATGGCAGGCTTTCTGCAAAAGTGTGCATGTGAGTACACACTGAGTATGGATATTCTATGTGTGCATGATAATTTGTGTGCTTGTATGTTTTTCTGTTGTGAGTGGGGTGAGCGTGGCAAGTCTCTGGGCATGTGGCTCTGGGCCTCGGGGTGTGTCGGTCTCCTCTAGTCTCTGTATCAGCAGCTCTGGAACAGGGAGGGTCACCATTGTCATATCTCTTCTTTCATACAGTCTGCGCTCAGGAGGAGGGAACCTTCCAAGGGGGAGCTGATGGCAAAGACTGTCTGCGTGTAGACCCCAAGTGGTTGAGTTAGTCAAGGTCAGTATACAATCATCCAGGGGCCCAGAGAGCCCCTGAGGGCACCTTGGCAAGATCAGTGAACTTCATCTTGGTTCATTTATTTTTGAGGGGACAGTTTGCTGGATAAATGAAAGAAATGCAGATTTTCTTGAAGGTTCCTAAGAGAAATCACCTATTTCTTAGAAGAAGAGGTAGAGATGGAAACCTCTTGGAGGCCTTGGTTTTGTATGGTTGGTCTGTGTATTGGCGGCCAGTGGCACTGCATTCAGTAAGTGGGAAGGCTGGTTTCCTATTCTCCCAGGCTGCACTTTAGAGAATGAGCCTTGGGTGTCACTGAGACACCCCACACCTGGGTAAGCAGGGTCAAGCAAGTGATGAGCTTGAGGGTTGGGATTCACAGCTTGAGTCTCAAGGCAGCCATATACAAGGGAGGGCAACTCTCCACACGCCAACTCAGGGAAGAAAAGAAAACATCCAAATAGCTTGGGGTTCCTCTCCAGTCTATATCCTCTATGATCTCCTGATTGGCTACTACAGGAAGGAGAGACAAAAGGGAGGGAACTAGCATATATTGACTGTCTAATGAGGCTGGTGCTTATTAGTTACTGTTTTGTTCCCAAGAGCTACCTCTAAGGAAGGTATTTTCTCCTTTTTTTTTTTTTT
>NC_138381.1:32116528-32185790 GCF_054177405.1 Leptonychotes weddellii | reverse complement strand
TTTGACATTGCAAAAGCTTATCAATGTGGTTATGACTTAAGGTTTGTATGTGGGGCATTCATTCATTCATCAAATATATGCAAGGAACTTGGGTGAATGTGAAAAGTTGAGGTCAAGATCAAGATGGTCATTTGGGGAAGGGACTGGCCCTGGGATGAGCTCCACCTCTCTGGTTAAGATGGGCCCAGGAAGTCTACCCTGGGCCCCTGGGATGGGAATTTGTGGCCCACCACACAGGCTCCTCCTGTTCCTTCCTCAGCCCTCTTCTGATTTTGCCTTTTTTTCCTGGCAATATCATCTCCTCACTGCTTCCAGTTACCATCGCTGTACTGACAGTTCCTAAGTATATGCTCCATCTTGGTTGTCCTTCTGAGTTTCAGCTGGGTGTCCTGACCTTCAGGCACGTCAAACTCAACTTCTCCAAACCAACCTCTTCAATCCCCATCCCCCCGTCTCCCCCAAGTCCTCTACTATGTTCTCTGTGTCCTTGTGCACACACCCCCACTAATGCCTGAAAGAAACTTGTAGGTCACTCTATAGTCTCATTTTCTCTCACCACCACATCTAACCAGTGAAGGGCTAAAAAAGAAAAAAAAAATTTTTTTTGTAGTAATTAAATAATATTCTAAATTGGTAAATTTTTATTAAAATATACATGCAAAAGACTTTCATAATTGTGTAGCATGATGGTATTTTTATTTTTTTAAGTAATCTCTATGACCAACCTGGGGCTTGAACTCACAACCCCGAGATCAAGATCACATGCTCTCCTGACTGAGCCAGCCAGGCGCCCTATGATGGGGTTTTTAGAAAAGTGACTATATCTCTGTAACTACCATCCAGATAAAAAAACAGAACTTTACCAGCAGAAGTACCCTACATGCCACCTGCTAGTACTGTCCCCAGGGGTAACCATTCCCCTGATTTTTCACATCAGTGACTAGTCTTGTCTGATTTTGAACTTGATACAAATGGACTCACACAGTACTTTTGTGTCTGGCTTCTTTCACTCAATATTATGCTTGTGGGATGTATGAGACTGTTAGGTGTCTTTAGTTCTTTATTTCTCAGTGCCATGTAGTATTCTTACTTCATAGCAAGGGAATTTTACTATAAAATTCGTATCTTCCTGAGGCCATGCAAAGATCTTCTGAAGAGTCAAGTCATGGCAAGTTTCCTCTTGTAGCGTATGTCTTTAAAAGCAGGACATACCTGTTGGTGATATTTCAAGTACTCCAATAAGGAAGGCAAATTTCACCGAAGAGGCCCAGACAGTCAAGGAACTAGGAAAAGTAAAAGTGAAACTTCTTCCATTTTCCAGAGTTTGTTCTCTCTGTTGTAGTTTTGAAAGAAAAGTCATGCTTCAATTAATAACAGACAACGAAGTCAATATGATGGGAGCCGAGACAATGATGTGATCAAATGCCAAGAAATGACTGACGGCTGAAAAAATATCATGTGAGCCAAAGCAATTTCTCTTGACTTCTAACTTTATTCATCCAACAAATAACATTTCATCACAGTTTTATCAATGGAATGCAATTCCACCCAGATCATTCTGTCAACGACAAGAAACAGCATCAAATCATTTTGTCCACACAAATAAATCAATTGTTGATTATTATTTTCTTGAATTTGGGACCCAAGTGGGAGGACCAGATATCTTGAGTAAAACAAAGGGGAAGAAGGAAAAAAAAAAATGGTTTCTATCTTGACAAATCCAGTTAAGTAAATGCAGCTTATGCCTTTTTTTTTTTTGACACATTCTGATGTGAGGAGGGATAAACAGTTTTTAAATTTAGAGCAGAGACAAATGGTAATAATAAACACATGGAAAGAGAACGCTGCTGCTTACTGCTCCTTACAGGTACAATAGCATTTCCAGGCCTTCACTTTTGCTTATATAGTTCTCCTTACTGGGATTTCTCCCCTGTCTTTAAATGCATAATCAAGTTTTGAGAAAAATTAAATTGCAAGGGCTTATAAATACAAATGGGGGAGGCATCATCTTTAAATGACAAACTTGTGTGGGGCGTGCCTCTGTTCCGAATTGGACTGTTCTTCCTGGTTGTGCTGTTTCTTCTTCCTGCCACATTTTGATGCTGCTTTCAGCCCTTTCTCCAGAGTCCTTACTTGGTGGTCCACTACTGGATGGGAGGAAATTTGTTTTGTTTTACAAGTTTAAGTTCATATTCATGCTATACATGATGCAGTTATGTCAGGATTTTTCACTTAATATATTGCAGTGGACCAAATGTTTGTGTCCTCCCAAATTCCTATGTTGAAATCCTAACCATCTAACCACCAGTGTGACAGTATTAGGAGATGATGGCCACTGGGGAGTGATTTCGTCATGAGGGTAAAACCTTCATGAATGGGATTAGTACCCTTATAAAAGAGACTCCAGAGAGCTCTTTCGCCCTATTTCTGCCACGTGAGGATACAGTGAGGAGCCGGTTGTCAGCAGCTGTACAGAAGGCTCTCCCCAGAACACCACCACACTGGCATGCTGATCCCAAACTTCCAGACTCCAGCACTGTGAGCAATAAATTTCTGTCGTTTATAAGCCACCCAGTCTACGGTATTTTGTTATAACAGTCTCAGCTGACCAAGACATATATTATGAGCATCTTTTTCAGATTTGCCCTGGAAGAAAGAAAGACCCTCACGAGGATCTTGTGTGGGGAACACTCCCTGAGGCCAATCAAGTCAAGCTCTCTCCTCTCTGTCCTTGTTCCCTCTGCCATGTAGTTCTTGTACTTCCCTGGCTCGTCCCATTCATGACTGTCCCCCAAGGCCCCAGCTCTATTGTCAGAAGGGGCTCTAGTGTCTGAAATACTAGTCTTTTTTCCTCCCCGGGACCACCACAGGGGGAGGCCCTTTCTTTTTGTCAGAAGCACAGAAGCAAATGGCCTACTTACCAGCCTTTCCCGGATGATGTGCCCTTATGTCTGCTGCAAGGGAGAGGAGTCATTGTTGAACCTCAATTGTGATGTATCCTTGTAAGGAAGACTGAGGTATTTCTAGCCCAGAGAAAGAAAAATAAATTAAATAAATACAAGTCAAATCTTCAGTGGTGCATCAAGTCCCATACATAAGAGGCCAAATCAGACTTCTAATTTTTTGAAGTTGGTGAATTTATTCTGTGTGTCTTGTACATACCACTTGCCTTCAGTGAAGAGGAGCTTAACACAGGTTTCTATGAGGATAAAGATGGTGATGGTTATTTGTGGGTACAACATTTAAAGCATAAGTTCAGGAAGATTTGACTCTAATCCAAATACTTCCACCTAAATAAGGATCCTGATCCAAACAGTGACTATTTTTAAAACGACATCTTTTTTATGGTATTAAAAGTGATGCTTATTCATTAAATGAAAAAACAGCCGAGAAAGATAAAGAAGAAAACAGAACCTACCTATATTTCCGCCTCTTAGCTAACATTTGGTATGTTTATTCTCTCTCCCCCACCCCTTTCTCATCTACCTTTGTTTTGTTATACAAATTTATGTTCATATTTATGCTATATGTGATAAAGTTAATCATCAGACTTTTTCACTTAAAACATTATATCATGAACATCTTTGTCAAATTTTTGGAAACATATTTTACCAAAGCCCTACTTGAAGGCATGAAGGTTATTCTTTATTAATTTTTAAAATTAAAAAAGACAGCATTTGTGGGCATATTTATACACACATCTTGGGGCAAACCTCAACTTATTTTCCTAGGAAATATTGCTAAAAGTAGATTTTTAACAAATGAAAATGTCATGATACTTATTGCTATATTACCCTCTAGAAAATCTTAACCAATTTAGACTCTCATTAACAGTATTTGGATGTACATATTTCCAATGCAACCTTGTCAGCATTGAAAAATGTGATTTAGAAAAAAGGAAAAGGATTATTTTGATAAACAGGTAAAAAACAAATCATATTGTTGTTTTAATTTGCATGAAATATTGAATTCTTCTTATTGTTGCTTATTTTTGTTTCCCTTTTGTGAACTGCCTGCTCAAATTCTTTGCTGATTTTCCATTAATCTTATTTCTTTGCAGAGCTCTGATATATGGTAAAAATATTTCCCCCAGATATTTGCTTTTGTTTAAAAATTAAATAGTGATCCCCCACCCCAACATAAGTTTCTGATACTTAGGTATTAAAATTTAGCTACCCTGTCCTTTAAGGATGTCTTTCTTCGTTTTTAGGTATAGATCACATTTTAAAATAGCATACGTTTTCTTCTGTTTTATCCTCCAGCCCTCCCTGCATCCCTCCCTTCTTCTTATAATTAATGGGTCAATGCCTTTGGGGTATGGTATAGGGCAGAAATCTAACATTTTCTTTTCAAATATGTAATCAGTTGTCTAAGAGCCATTTATTAAATATTCTTTTCTTTCTCCCTTGATTTAAATTGTGATCCTGGTCAAATGCTAAACTTTAATTTTCATTAAAGTCTATTTCTGGAATTGCTTCCCCATGCCATTGATTCATCTGACAATTCTTGCTCTGCCACCACGTTCCTTTAATTACTGAGTTTTGTACTGTAGTAAGTGTTATTATCTGGCAGTGTTAGTCTCCTTTCATTACTTTCTTTTTAGGGGGCTTCTTTGTTTATTCTTCTAGAAGGATTTTTATATTACCTTTTCAAACAATTTCAGTGTTTTGATTTAAGTTAACTGAAACTTATGAATTATTTTGGAGGAAATAATATACTTACAATATTATCTTGAAAAAATACTTCTTCTTATTCAGGAATACTATTTGTTTCTTAATTCATTCAAGACGTTTTATGCCCTTCAGTAAAGTATAATAGTTTTCTTCATCAAATGCTACCAACTTCCTACATTTATTGCTAAATATTTCAAATATTTTCTATTTTTTTATTTTTATGGAAAGCCACTGTGAGGTGTGTGTGTGTGCATGTGTGTGTGCATATTTTGTATTTGTTCACAAATATTTTGGTTATTCTCTTAAGTTTTCCTTTTACTTCCCTTACTTAAATATATAAACCTCATTTATTTTTCTTGTTTTGTTGCATTGGCTACATCTGCCAAAGTCCTATGTAAAAGCAGGAACATCTGGTATCCTTTGTATTGCTGCTTACTCAGATGTGGGCTCCTTTGGTGTTTCATCATTTAACCAATGTCCACTACTATTTTAAGATAGATTTTTTAAAGGAATAAAGCTTTATTCTTAGTATCAGAAATATTTTTATTCTTTAAAATTGATATGATATTGGTGGATTTCTGATATCATACCAATTTTTAAATTTCAGAAGTTCCATTTACCTGATCGTGTAATTTTTGGTATGCTTATGATTTTAATTTGTGTTGCTATTTTATTTGGGATTTTTGCATTTGTATTTTCAGTAAGTAGGATCTGTAGGTGTGTGTGTATGGTTCTGTGTGTATGTGTGTGGGACATGTCAGTATATAAGTGTGCATTCTCTCTGTCAAGTTTGGGGATCAGGGTCATAGAGACCAAACTGCAAATGTCATAAAAATAAACCCTGGAATATTTAACATAGCCTGGAAATTGTTCCTTGAGCGTTTTAAAGAACTCATGTATTTTCTTGTGTCATTTAGAAGGTAATAAATATTTACATTGTGAGATTTTTTCATTGTGTTTCATAGTTCAGATATTCTTTCTCTTCAAGATTAAGTTTTGATTCACTTATATTTTAATAGAAAATTGTTCTTTTCATCATTGTTGTATCTTTTAAGTGCATGGATATATGTACTTTCTCATTTCTAATTTTTTGCCTTTGTGTCTTCTTTATTTTTACTTGAATATATTGCTCAGTATTTAGCTATTTGGCTTTTCCTTTTCCAAGCTCTATTTGTAGGATTTATTGATTTTATCATTTTTAATTCATAATTTTTAAATGAATTTTTAAATTTCTTCTTTCCTTGAGTTTATTTTGCTTTTCTTCCAATAACCAAGTTGGATGTGTTCATTTATTTTCACATTTCATTTTTAATTTTGGAAGAATTTGATTTAATTAATTTTGTAGGCCTCATATTTATCAGAAAAAATTTTGGCTACAACACAAAAGTTTTTATGTATAATTTTCTGTTAAAATTTCCTAAATAGCTATTTAAGACATTTAGACTTGGTGTGATTTAGGAATACTTTTTCATTTTCCAAGTGGTTGTGTTTGGTTGTTTCTGCTCTCTGAAATGGATCTGCAACATTTTCTCCTCTTTGCAATTTATTCAGATTTTACAATGGTTAATATGCATTTTCATAGTGCTTCATGTACATTTGAAAAGATACAGCATTCTCTGTTGGTAGTATATAGGGTTAAATACATGTCTCCATGAGATACCTAAGATGAAATATAGTCCTAAGCATTTTGAAAATATAATAGATGGAAGGTAAAATGTTGTCTGATATCACTGATGGGACCAGAGCATACACAGCTATTGGAGAGGGGCATTATTCCATCTAAATACAACCGACCTTGCCATGGTGAGCCAGTGCCTACAACAAGAGTCAAGCCTGGGGAGGTCAAGCCTGGGGAGGCTGAACTTAGCCTGAGAAGATACACTGGAGCATAGCTGCACAGGAAGGTGAAATCTCAGGGACAGAGCAAAAGTGGAGCAGGGAGGGCAACTGGGGGGACCCTGGAGGCAGGCCTGGAACTGGCGCCTCCAGAAGTGGGTGCATCTGTTGGCAAGGATAATTTGTCCTCTCTTTCCCTCTTTATAAACTCTTAGTAAATCCTTGCTAAAGACTGTAACCTGTTCTCAGCCATGGGACTTAAAAGAAAGGTTTCTTCTAGACTTGTGCAGAGAGGGAAGGAGAAGTGAAGCCTCTGCAAGGTGGGTGGGCGGCCAAACTGACCCTCACCAGGCCCAGCTACAGCAAAGATGGCAGCTGGGCAGCTGGAGGAGGCAGCCAGAGCAGAGGAATGTAAGGGCTTGGTCTTTGGTATTGATGAGGCAGCTCTGGGGGTGAGGAGCCCTGAGGGGCTATAAGGAACAAGGAAACACTTCAAGGGTGCTACTGCTTGCCCGGTCAGATGGGTGCTTACAATGAACGCAACTGGAGCTCTCAAATGAATTTTATTTTAGGCCAGACTAGTCCAGTTAGAAGACATTTAAATTAGAAATATTTTAAATAAACATTATTAGGGCGCCTGGGTGGCTCAGTCGTTAAGCGTCTGCCTTCGGCTCAGGTCATGATCCCAGGGTCCTGGGATCGAGTCCCACATCGGGCTTCCCGCTCTGCGGGAAGCCTGCTTCTCCCTCTCCCACTCCCCCTGCTTGTGTTCCTGCTCTCGCTATGTCTCTCTCTGTTAAATAAATAAAATCTTTAAAAAAATAAAAATAAAAAAAAAATAAACATTAATTATACTATTTGGAACCCTCCATTCTTTTTTTTTTTTTTAAAGATTTTATTTATTTATTTATTCATGAGAGACAGAGAGAGAGAGAGAGAGGCAGAGGGAGAAGCAGGTTTCCCACGGAGCAGGGAGCCCGATGCGGGACTCGATCCCAGGACCCTGGGATCATGACCTGAGCCGAAGGCAGACGCTTAACCATCTGAGCCACCCAGGCGCCCGGAACCCTCCATTCTTTTCTGACAATCTGATCAGCCCAAACCTGGGAGAAATGTGTTCAGCTTTTCTGTGATTACTATATGGCCCTCAGTTTCCTTGTTTGTCAGAGATTCTGCTTTTTATTTCATGATGCTATAATATAATGTGAGATGAAGACATGCATTTTTTGTATCCTAATTGTGGATTATACCCATAATCAATTTAAAATGCCCCTCTTGGCCTATTTAATGCTTTGTTTGCAATTTCTATCCATTTCCTTTCTTGTGTACATACATCTTGGCTAAGCATTTAACCTTTATTTCCGACCTTGTTTGAGTTGTAGCTTGTGTATTTTGTATTTTAACCAAACATAAAAAAAGGCCTTTATTTATTAATGAGGGAGCTAATTAGATTGATAGTTATTTTCAAAACTGATACACATAGTGGACATTGCTGTCCCCTGCCTAGAATATTTTCTCCTGCTTTGTCCTAATGGAGCCTACATATTTCCAGGAGATTTTCTTTGAGCCTGAATCCACCCCAGTTCTGAGGTGGGCCTGATGGGTCCAAATGTAATCCCACTCTGTGCCAGTGACTGGTTCAGCAATGAACAGGTAACTCAATCCTGGCCAAGACATTGAGAAAGGAAATGGATTTGGAGGCTTTTCTGGATAAATGTCTTTGCTCCTAAGAAAGCCATAGGAAAGGGCGGTCTCTCTTCCTCTGCTAGGCCTCATCAGGTCTAGCCACTGCACCTGGACCTGCCATAGAGCATAGAGTGCTCTCTTACTGCCTGTCTGAGTCCAAAGTCCTCACAAGGATGGATGACAGAGCAAAGAGATGGGAAGAACCTGGGTTCTTGAAAATATCCCTGAGCTTCTGAATCAATGGCCCTGTGGCTGTCCCATATGTTTCATTCCTGCCACATAAAATTAGACAAGGTTTTAATTGTTCTTTGAGCCAATATACATCTGGGTTTCTGATAACTGTAGCCAAGAGCAGTTAAGTGACACAATGTGTTCATTTTTCATTTTTTACATTTATTTCATGCTTCTACTTTATTATTTCTGTTTTTTTGGTTTTGTGTCATTTATATATAGATTATGTTTTATTTAACACAACTTATTACTGGACTAACTAATATGTTTTTGAGCAATTTTATTCAGAAGATGTGTTGTTCGCATATAGTTTTCACAGAATGATTACTTGGTTAGTTGTAGAATTTCCCTAGAAATTCTGTGTATTTCTTTTATATGTTCTCATACTTACTGCTATATGGAAGTTTGAGCCTGTTCTTTTTTCCCCTTGGAGTCTATCCAGTTCATTTCTATTCCGATACTGGTAGTGTGTGTGTGTTTACATAATTAATTTTCATCTCACAAGTAATTCCTGAAATATTCTCCTTCCCAATATTAAGAACTTTCATTAAAAAAAATTCTATTTGACCACCCTTCCCTCAACTCAGATTTTTACCTGAGGTAACTACCATGAGCATTTTCTGTGACTCCTTCCAGAAAGTTTCTATGAATTTTTGTACATATATCCATAACTAGAGACAGCTCACAGCATTATTCCAGGGAAATGGTACTTTGAGAATGTATGTTGAAGGCATCAGTGAAAGGTGTGTGGTGGGATGAGGTGGACATACAGAGCAACCTGTTTACCTAAGAAAGGAGACTCCTCTTTGCAACAGTGGGTGTATAGCCCAGTGTCTGCTGAGGTAGATCTTGGACCTCTGATTCAAGATTTATTTCTTAGGAAAAAGCGAGGCCATCTTTTCAGGCCTGTGGACTTGTTTTCCATATCAGGTTCACCTAACAAGTTAATCTGCACCTCAGCTCGAGAGCTCATGTAACAGTGGAGATTCTCCACTACGACTACAACTCATGACAACCTTATTATCACACCCATTTTATGGATGGAGATTCTGGCCAAGGTGTATTTAGCACTGTTAAGTTTTCCCATATTCTCATGTGATTTCACTAGGATTTGGAAAAAGCAAAGACCTGAACTTAGCTAGCAAGAGGTCACCTGGGAAGACTGCAGGCCAAATTGCTTAGAAAGGGCAGGTTGCCTGGAACTTCTCTAGTCCAGTAATAAGAACGTCAATTATAAGCCCTTTGCCAGTGCACCTCTAATCTTTTTGATTAGAAAAGAGGGAGGCTCCTTTTCATGAGAAATCAACTTGTCCAATGAGGGTAGTACTCTGAACATTGAGCTAAAGAGATCCACGGAATGAGCTTGGGCTCTTCCTGGCCTGAACTCTATAGAGAAACAATTCCCTGGCTCTTTCCCAGTAAGTAAACCTATTGTACCCAGCTCCTTATGGATCCCATAAGATTTGTTTCTCAAGTGAACCAATTTAGTAAAAATATGTTTTCCCATTTTAATTACTCCCATAACTTCCGAAGAGCATATGATCCTCCAGATTACCACACCAAGCTGCTGACATTCCTGCCAATGGCAAAGGAGGCTTGTCTGATAAGCCCAAGAAACTTGCTGTGGGTAGACAACCTGGGCCAGGCTTTTAAGAATTTTGAAGATAGAGCAATTTACTACTTTTATATGACTTACATTTTGGTGTCATTCATGTCCATAAAAAAGGAACAGCCAAACAGACTGGTAAATGCTGACTTGTGCATCTGTTGGGTCTGGCAGCTCCTAGCCTCGTTTTAGTAGTGAGTGCCTTCTGGAACCACTCAGTCTAGTGGACCTCTCCCCACCCACATCCCTCTCCATCTTGCCATCTGCTTTATTTTCTTATAACTCTTATCATGATCTGAACTTATCTGGTGCATATACTTCTTGCTCGGGCATCTCACCCTCTGGAATGTATGCTTCATGAAGCAGGGGTCTTGCCTGCCTCATCCACTGCATAGACACAGTTAAGAGAAGTGCTTGCCATAGAGAAGGCTTTCAATAAACAAGCATTTAACCTGTTGAAAGAACTCATAGGTTAAAATCCTAATCATGGAAGTCTGGGCACTGGAGTCCCAAGTAGGAAAAGGAAACATGACGCAAGATGACCCCAACTACATGGAGGTACTGCTTAGGTTCCAGACTCTGTGTGGTCAAGTCCAGAGGCTCATGGCCAAGGGAGGGTCTTTTCTTTTTTACTCATAATAGGTGATATTTGTATTTTGGGACAATGAGCCAGAAGATAAACATGAATACAGACAAATTCTGAATTTGGATTCAAATTACAAGTCACACAAATATAAGATAGAGGAGATGTTTGCTTGACAATACTTTATGGAAACAAACTATTTTGGCGGACTCATCTTTTGTAAATTAACAGCATGAATAGCCATTTAAAAATTTTACACAATTAATGGAATATCGTGTCTAACAATACAAATAACATCAACATTCATTGTAGCCACCACTTATTTTACACTAGCCATATACCAGGAACTGTGCTCATGCTTTTTACACATGGCATGGAGAAACTTAGGTTCTGAATACTTAACTTATAGCAGGACACAGAGCTCAGAGGTGGTGGAACCAAGTGTATTGCAGAAGGCTGTTATTCATAACCACTGATTGTCTCACTGCTCTGTATGTGTTCAAACACATCTGGGGCATTGGGCTCAGTTCTAGTAGACATCTTTTTAGACATAAAATAAACAAGCAATGGCTACAGAGAGGTCATGGGCATGGTAAAGGGTCTGGAAACCACAGCATGTGGGGAACATTCAAAGAGAAGGGGGTGTTTTGTGCAGAGGAGAGATGATGGAAGGTGGGGTCAGGAATGAAAGGGCGTTAAATGTCTTGCTTGGCTCTAAACAGCAGAACTAGAATAGCAGACGGAAGATACAGTGAAGCAGGTTTCAGCTTGATATGAGAACTAACTTTCTAAAGATTAAAGATGTGGAATGAAGCTTTTGAACCCAACCCCCCCTTCACCCTACTAGCATACATAGCCATCTGTCAAAGATGTTGGATTTCAGGAAGGAGTCCCTTCCACCTCTATGAGTCTGGGATTTTCTAGATAGGCTTAAATTTTATTTAAAAGAAACGTAAAGATTATTTGAGCTGATTTAAGGTGAATCTTGTCTAGGAGCAGGGGGATTATATTACTCTCTGAGTTCCTGTCAGCCTTTGCAGCATGTAACTCTTCCACTGGGGCCATAACTGGGCAAATTTGAAGTCAGGAAAGGGGAGTTGTATTTGTTCTGAACCTAAATCCTCTTTAAAAATAATAATTCTTGGATGATATTCTTGTATTCAGTTCATTTCAAAGAGTCTTTCTTATATATTCATTTTGTGTTCAGCCCCAGGTAGGTGCTAATTTTTTAACCTTGCCCCTCTGCACCCCACCCTCCTTAATCCTGTTCTAGGCCAAGACTGTGGCCCATCCTGCCTTTTGTGGCCCCTCCACCACTTTCTGTCCCTAGATACATTCAGAAACGATGCAGGTAGAAATTACCTGTGTTTATAATTTATGAAACCCGAAGAGGAGTGGAGAGAAAAAGGAATGAATCCAGCATGATTACAAGGACAAAGGCAGCTCTGGCACATTTCCACAAGCCAGGGTGGGTTAAATTTTCTCTACAGAAAGTGTGCTTATTTGTGGTTTCCCACCAGCCTCTTGGTGCAGAGAGCGTCTACAAAGTGCTAAATGAAATGGGCTTGTGTGCCATTTCAAAGGGGTATTAGAGTCTTGGGATAAGATTTAAAGAGCCCCAGCCTCTGAAATTGCCCTTCTGTGGGCCCCAAATTTTACAATCAGAGCACTTCTTTTCTGAGCTAGGCATTTCCCTCAGCATTCTTCTAAAGGCGGTTCACCGGGGAGATGAAATGCCTGGGCTCCTGATGTCATCTTCAGAAGGGGAGTCTTGGAAATGGTAGTAGATTACTGATTACTTACTTCATACCGGGCACTATCCTAAGCCCATGGCATATTTATCTCATTTAATATTCATGATGGCAGTGTAACCATATACTACTACTATCTGCATGTTACATATGAAGGAACTGAAATTTAGAAAGGTTAACTACTTTGTCAAAATTCATATAGCTGGTATATGGTTGCTATAGATCGAATGTTTGTGTTCCCCCAAAGTTCATATGTTGAAATCGAATTCCCAGTGTGATGGTATTTGGAGGTGGGGCCTTTTGAATGTGATTAGGTTGTGAGCGTGGTGCTCTCATCAATGGGATTGGTGCCCTTTTAAAAGAGATCCCAGAAAGCCTCTTCACCCCTTCACCATGTGGGGACACTGTGAAAAGATGGCCCTCTGTGACCCAGGAAGCAGACCCTCACCCTATATCAAATCTGCCAGTGTCTTGATCTTGGACTGCCCAGCCTCCAAAACTGTGAGAAATAAATTTCTGTTGTTTATAAGCTACCCAGTCTGTACTATTTTTGTTATAACAGCTCAGACTCAGACAATGGTAGAGACTGGATTTGACTTCAGAACCTATACTCTTAACAAAAATATAATACTGTTGCCATTCTAAATAAAGTAATTATAGGACTCTCAGAAATAGGAGAGAGCTCATCATAAAACACTCTGTGTGTGTGTGAGAGGGTGGTGGGGAGGTGTCTATTGTGAATTAACTTTCTAACCCTTAGTAAATTACTAATCTAAAATTTATCTGAGATGGTTAATGTAATTCTGACTTCTGTAAGGTCATTATTAGCATTTTATTATTTGCCTTAAAGTCAACTGAAGGTACATATCCAGGAGTAATTACTTGCTGACTAACCCAGCTATGTTCTCCTCCCGTTCCCTTCTTCCTTCTTTTGGTCTTCCTTCTCTCCTCTTCCTTTCCTCTTCTTTCCTTCCTTTTCAATAATTCAGTTACTTCTGAGTATTTGCTTTGTGCATGTCACTGTGCTATACAATGGAGGTACAAAGATAAGTAAGTCTCAGTCTGTGTTCTTAAGGACCTCACAGCCTGGAAGGGGAGCTAAAAATAATTACTATTCAACATGGCAATGGATATAAAGGAGCAGATTTTCCAAACTAGTTTTTTAAAGAACACACTTTGGCAGAATGTTAAGTAAGGGTATCATGAAAAAGAAGTATTTTAAGTTAAAACAAGTTTAGGAAATGCTGGGTTAAATAAAATTAAGCAAGCTTTATCTTACAGGGAATTTTCAGACCCTTTAAATTGCTAATGTGCTCTGTGAATTACCAAAAAGGGACAAGAACATATTTTGCAAGCCCAGTTGACTTCAGAACGCTTCTTTTTTCATGGCACACATAATAAAGTGTTTATTCACTCTTCTCTCTCTCCCTTGGTCCTTCATCCATCCATCTATCCATCCATTCATCCTATCTTCCTTCCATTTATCCAGTATTTCTCAAGTATCCACTATGTGCCAGACATTGTGTTGCATCCTGGGAATCCATTAGTAAACAGATCTGTGGAGTTAGTGTTTTAGTTGGGGAGATAAACATCAAACAAGCAAATACATATATAAGATTATCAGAGTGTGGTAAGATCCACATAGGAAATAACCAGAGTTTTAAGATGAGGAAAAAAAAAAACCCAAAAAACAGTGATCTACTTAGTAGGTGGTTGAGAAAGCCCTCTGTGAGCAAAAGACATTTAAAGCAAGTACCTGGAGGAAGAGAATGAGCCAGCTTTGCAAAGAGCAAGAGGAAGAGCCATCCAGGAAGAAGAAACAGTAAGTGCCAAAACCCTGGAATGCAGAAAGGCTTGGCAAGCTCCAGGAATTGAGCTTCCTCCAGGAGTGCAGGTCTGCTTCAAGGCAGAAGGCTGAACTTGACACATTTTTAAGAATTAGAATCTCATCATCATGATATCACAGAGTTGGAGGAGACCCTGACACCATCTATTCCAGGTTCTTATCCAAGAGGATCCCGTCTTCTAAGATATAGGGCTGCCTGCTCTGCTTGGCTCTGTTTATAGGGTTTTCCCCTTTAGATGCGAGGTAAACTTCAGTCCCAGAACGTAGCTGGGGAAAGCATTGCTTGTGACATTTCTCTCCTTCATTTGAAATGAGGACTAGTAAGGATTGTGTTTAAGGAGAAAATTTCTCTCGGAGGTGCAAATCCCAATACAAGTGATCATAGCTGGTAACCTTCACTCCAGCCTAAAAATAGGAAACAACAAGACTGAGGGGGGAAATTGACAGAGATCCAAACTAGACTCTGTGGCCAAGGAGGGGAAGGAGGATAACTGATTCGTACAGCCCCAGTGCCTCACTCCCAAAGCTTTTATCTTTCAATTCTTCCTGCAAGATTAAGCATCCCCAAACACCACTTTTATGGTGTCTGCCCTGGTTCAAGGACTTACAATGGATCTTCTTTACTGTCAAGTCAAGTCACAATCTCCCTGCTAGACATTCAGGACTATCCATTATCATCATCATTTTTTTTTTTTTTTGGCTAACCTTCTGCCTTCTTCTTACCCCCTTTCCCAGCACGCACACGCACACAGACACATACACACACAGACATACACACACACGGACACACACACTGAATTTGTTTCATTGTGCAATTAGTGCCACAAAGGAATAACAAAATAATTCTGATTTGGGAATCACACTCCTGGCTTTAATCCTGTCATTTTCTGACTGCTTGACTATGTATCTTGCAGACTTTCAACTTCCTCATCTGCATTAACAGGTATTAATAATAATAATTCTTGCTGTGGCGCCTGGGTGGCAGAGTTGGTTGAATGTCTGACTCTTGATTTCAGCTCAGGTCATGATCTCAGGATCCTGAGATCAAGCTCCATGTTCGCTCCATGCTCAGTGGGGAGTCCACTTGAGATTCTCTTCCTCTCCCTCTGCCCCTCATCCCCCTCAAATAAATAAATAAATCTTTAAAAAATAATAATGCTTGTCAAGTAATAATAATACTTGTCACAGGGACACCTGGGTGACTTAGTCGGCTAAGCATCTGCCTTCGGCTCAGGTCATGATACCAGGGTACTGGGATCGAGTCCTGTATCGGGCTCTCTGCTCAGCGGGGAGCCTGCTTCTCCCTCTCCCTCTCCTACTCCCCCTGCTTGTGCTCTCTCTCTCTCTCTGATAAATCAATCAATCAATCTTTAAAAAATAATACTTGTCACATAGGGATGTTGTTATTTGAACTCAACTGTCATATTATCTTCTCTACTATGGGCTCCCTCCTTGGAAACGCAATTCTTCCATCTTGCTTGCTGTCTGCTGGGCCCCCTGCTCTTTGGTTCTCTCATCCTCACTTGGACTTTATGATCCTTACTTAGCTATTCACAGTTGGCCTTTGAAACACAGACTCTGGTTCTCATTTGATGCATGTTTTACCATCAGAGGCAACCTGGCTTTTCGTCATTCCCAATTCTTATTTCCAAGTAACTCAGCCTGGATAAGAGCTTTCAGCTCCTGCTTATTTGAGAGGAAGAGTTGGAAAGTTATTTTCTGAGGTCTAACCTCAGTAAGTTGAGACCATTGAGGTCTAGTTCTTTCCTCTTGGTTGGTTTTTGCTCAGCTAAGAACTCCCCTTGGTTTTTTTCTGGCTGTAGAAGGCTCTCCCAGAGTTTTTGTTCTGTCTTTTAACCTCATGGTCTTGTGATTCTCAACAGTCACTGATGCATGCTCTGTGGCTGGCCATGCTTTCTAAACTCTGGCTTACTGTGACCTAAACTAATTCAAATGAAGATGGAAGAGCTTTGTTCCAAACCCAGAATCCAGCATGTCCTAGCTCTCACCGTAGCCATCCCTCCCGCATAATTTCACAAATATCCTTCACAAACATACTTCCCCTTGCAACATTTCTTCCCATACTTACCTCCTCTATGCTCTTCAGTGTTACCAGCACCCAGATCAAGACTCTAATGGGAATGCAGGCCACCCCGAAAGAACTGTAGAACACCTGCTGGTGGTCTCAGGTCCCATAAAAGGAGCCTTCTAACCAGTTCTGGGTACCAGAGACCCTCTGATAGGGAGACAATGACAAGCTCTTCTCCTGAACAGATGCTAGAAGACCATTTGGAGCCCTTTTAACTGACAGGGGTCAACCCAGTGGTGTTGTAACCCTGCCATCTCTGCATGCTCACCTATATCATCTCCCATGTCTTCCTTGTCCAGCTGATCCTGAGCCCCTGATATGCTAGGTTACAAGTGTCTTATGAACAGGGCTATGGCTTAGACACCCTGGCAGGTACAAAGAATAGGTGTAAATTATGTATTTTATGCATTGTTTAATTGAAATCCAGAGCAGAATGCTGGGTTGCAGAATTTTACCTCTCCAAGGAAGCATTTACTGATTAAGGAAAAGCAAGGAGGATTCTGTCTCTCTGCTTTCTTCCATCATTTAAGTTAATAATACTCCTGACTTTCTCTCCATTCAACCCCATTGGAAAGGTCCTGCTAGGTGGGTTAAATAGGTGGACTAGCATATGGATCAACTGAGGCCAAGGTTGGGCATTCAGTTTCCTAATTAACATTTTTTATTCATGACATCTTGAGTGGTCATAGGCTCTAGATCAGTTATTGTTGGGTCTTTTCAGTGGAGAAACCCATTTTTGCTTCAGGTAAAAAGACTCTAACATGTGCCATATAGGTGGGTCAGGAGCAGTGTTTTAAATCAAGACATATTCTGTGTATGTGCCTTCTTGAATGGTCTGAATCAGGACCCCTAGCATTAGAACACAGTGCTAAAGTAAACTGGCTGCATCATTCTGGGGGCCCAAATACCTTTTCTCTACTATGTAGCTACAGATTGACCCCTTATGCTTGCAACTCCAGTCATAGAACACCCTTTAAATTTAGATACAAAAGATCCCTTCATCTGGTTACTCTCTGACACCCTAACCCAGTGGTTTTCACTAAAGCCTAGGCTGTGGCCTAAGAGTTCTCGAATTGTTTGGCTTAGCTGGGACCTAGGCATTGGCATTTTTATTCCCCCACCCCCCACCCCTTAGGTAACTCTAACATGCAGCCCAGAGTGTGAAATTACCTCCTAACCCTATCAGGAAACCGAACTGTAGACTTCTTTAACCCCTGTCACAAACTAACTCTCCCAAATCAGTCAAAGCTAACCCTGGCCTCAACTACACACCAGCTTCTCAGTCTTAATCATTGAGCTGATGTCATGCTAGATCCAACATATCATATACCCCACACCATTGCCACAGAGAATATTCGCATCTTCTCTGTTTGACCATAGATGTGAATTTTAGCTCTGGAAATAGATAATTCCCTAACTGAGGGCATAGGCCATCTTCAACTCCAGAAACAATGACCTCCTTCTTTGGCTACAGACAGTTTCTTCTTACTCCCAGCTTCCTACTAAGCTGGCCACAGACTGGTTCCAAGCCCACACCCAAAGTTACCCTGTAATCACAATCATACAGTTGCTACCTTGTTCTGCCCACTCCTGGACTCTTTCTTTGGTAATAAATTGTTCCATACCTGGTAAATTTAAAATTTATAATCCTAGCCACAAATGGAACCCAGGGCCCCAGCTTCAGTCCAACCTCAAACCCTGGCCATAAACTTAACAACCCAGCCACAGAAAGACCTCTGCAGTTGGCTGACTGCAAATCATAAACATCATCATTTTTTAATGAAAAAGTTTAGATATATGCAGACACCAATAAACTAGTAAATTGAACCCTATGTACTTATCTCCCAATGACAATAATGATCAGTAAATGGCCATTCTTGTTTCATTCATATCTTTACCTACACTTACTTCCACCCTGTCCTGGGTTATTCTGAAGGAAATACAGACATTATTATATCCTATCACCTGTATATATTTTGGTTTATATCTATAAATATAAGGGCTCTTTTGAAAAAGATAAACAACCATGATACAATGATCACACCTAAAGCTTAAGAAACTTAAAAATTCTTTATGCACAAATATCTAGTAAGTGTTCATATTTCTCCATTTCTTTTATATATATATATATATATATAGTTTCTTGATACAAATAAGGTCTGCACTTTTTTATTTGTTGATATATCTTTTCTAATCAGCAGTTTTCCTTTTTATCACTTTTATTGCATTTTTATTTCTGTTGAAGGAACTTCCAAGTATGAAGCCCTAAATGTGGAACCATGCTGATCTTTAGTCCCAGCCACTGATGCATCAGCACAAACTGTCCCACGGAAGGAAGACTCTGATCAAGAGGGATGCAAGCCAGGGAGTGGGTGCGGGTGTGTCCCTCAGTACAACCACTAACTGTGTCACCAAGTAAAGCTTCTGCCCTCCAACCAGTGAGGAAAGTCATTTTTCTATTAGGTGGCGGTCATGTCTTATGTTTGTCATGGCCACTCTGTCTTCTCACTGCTGTTTCCAGACACGGGGTCATGACAGCAAAGATGCAAACAAACAACCTGTGTGTGTGTGTGTGTGTGTGTGTGTGTGTGTGTGTATAAAACCTACAGTTAAATGCACAGAATAGGCTCACACTCTCCCTGCCCACCCTTGGTTTGGTTATGGCAATAAGAGTCATACAGGGCGGGATTCACAGTCCAAAGCTGTGGTCACCAAGAGGGGCTATTAAGGTGGCTAGTGTCATTGCTTCTGGGAGTGTAGAGAAGAGGAGGGATTTGAATTGGGGGAATCACTGGGAGGAAAGGAGAAGCATCCAGACAGCTTCCTATTGGAGAGGAAGGATCCTCATCTCAAATTGGTCAGACTTTGGTCTTGAGGACTTGACCATTTCTTTGAGCAGCAAGTTTGCATCTGAGGGTTGGGAGTTTTGAAGCATTTGGTCTGATTAGGGTTGAGTGAAGTAGCAGAAAACAGCATCTTCAGCAAGTCCGTATTGCCTTCAGAGGAAGGATGTTCGAGCTTCTTGGCTGACATTCAAATCTCTGTCCATCACTTCCAGCCTATTTTGACAGTGGTAGCTCCCTCTTTTCTCCTACTGGAATCTTCTCCAATCAGACCGAGCTTCTCGCTGCTTCCCAAACAGGCCATGTGCTTTCCTACTTCCCCACATCTGTCAAGTAGTTCTCTACTCTTGGAATGCCCTTCCCACAGCCCTCCTGTGCACATGCTGTCCAGAAGTCAGGATGATAATACGCAGGCCAAATAGGAACTCTTAAGAAGCAGCAGAAGATGGAGTCAGCTTGAATACAAAGCAGAAGAAAGACTTACCAAATGACCCCGAGCTTGGTACTAGGAGGTGCCTGGATGCCTAAACAGCCCGTAGAGGAGTGTGAGCCAGGAGAGATGTGTCTCCAACCTGGTCCTCACACTACGGCTCAACTCATCCAAAAGGAAAGCTCGATGGAAGCATATTGAGCAAAATTATACATGCTCATTTCTTAACATAGCTTTCAGATTTAATCGTAGGGAACGTTTGTTTTGGTTTGAATTTCTCTCATTTTTAGATACCATTTTCTCACCCAAACTAGGTCATTTGAATTATCTGCTGATAGTTCAAATCTGTAGATAATTTGCTTTTACTCACATTCCTAAGAACTAATTACCTGTACATATAAAATGATGAAATCTCATTATATTTTCTTTTAAAACTCTGACATGCATTTAATTACATTAGTCAATTATTACTGTACATGCTGAGGATTTGCTATTGACCAGCTCGTGCTGGAATATTTACTGCACAGATGTGTTACTTTAATTAAACAAATGTGATTACACACATATCAATTTTTATTTGGTTTCAAAGCCCAGAATCTAAAAGTGACGCAGTTGGCAAAGCTGTGCGGTGCGGCTCTGGTTCCCAGGAACGCAGCGAGAGGCTCTTTACTGAGGGAACACAGAGCACCTGCAACTCTGCATGGGAAACTTCAACCACAAGTGGGTTTTTGTTGGTGTGTAAGTGCCATTGAGTGAACCCAAGAAGGGAACAAACAAACCAGCCCTGAATCTTCCTAGAACATCTTCAGCTTTGTTCTCTTATAAATAGAGAGACGAGGGACTGTGCTTAGAGAACCTACAGGAAAACTAACCTAAAAGTCAATCCATCCAAGACTGGGAATTACTTGGGATTGGAGCTTGGTTAGGTAGAAGATCTGGTATTTGTCTTTAAAATCAGGGTGAAGTAGAACAACATTAGAACATTGGATTTGGTCTCTTGGTCTCCTTCCTGCCATAACCTACCGCATACCCCCAAACGATGAGGTTAGCATCAAGGATGATCTTCTCCCAGTGCCTAGTCCCAATCAAGCAGGTTTGAGTAATAATACGAAGATGTAGACAGAAAATCAGAATGTGCTGTACAAACTGGAGAAATGTGAAGTTCTCTCTGACTGCTGGTACAATGACTGCACATATCAGGTACTTAGTAAATAGTCCTGGGTATTAATAAAGGCAATAAGTCAATCCTTTAACCCCTAAACATTTACCAAGCATACCCTATGTACTGGTTGTTGGTGGGCACAGACAGAAAAGCAGGAGATCTGTCCACACAAGTGCAGACTAGTTGTTTTCCTCAGTCTCACACATGAGTGATCACTGTGTTTGTTCTCAGGGTTGTCTCTGTCTGGGCCTTGTGGTCATGGCATATGAAGAACCAACCCGATGGGTCAAGTCAACTAAAAGTTCTGCTTCAATTATACGTCTCCAGGTCTCCTGGATGCAGACAGCATTTCCAAGGATGAGGTTGGGGAGCAAATGAGATGGGACATGCCTGGGTTCCCAAATACACTTTGAGCATGGAGAACTCACTGAAATGCTGAAGAGTGTGTGCTATCAACTCTAGGTGCAGAAGGAGTTTTGCCAAAGAAAAGAGAACAATTTGTTGCAAAAAATAAAGAAGGCTCAGCATTGGGGATGAGACAGAGCTGGACACCCAGATCAGGCAGAACACTTGACTCTGTGGCTTTACCACCTGTGACAGTTTCCTCACCTAATGGTGATGATGAAACTCATCTCATAATGTTGTTCAGGGATTATAACTACATATGTGTGATGCCCGGGACTCAGTAGGTTTTCAGGAAATTGTTGGAGATTTTGTTGGTAAAAGAGTTAGTGTGGACCAGCTAGGTAAGGTAGGATGGTGGAGGGGTTGTTTTCAGTCACTTTGCCCATGCCATTCTTCCTTTTGGCATGTTGCATACCACAGGTACATTCCCACCTCAAGAGGAAAGCCTACGGTAAATACATTTATAGAGTTTTTTTTTTTTTAAGATTTTATTTATTTATTTGAGAGAGAGAGAGAGTGAGCAGGAGGGAGAAGGAGAGAGAATCTGAAGCAGAATCCATGCTGAGCTCATAGCCAGATGTGGGGCTCAATCCCATGACTACAAGATCATGACCCAAGCCGAAACCAAGAGTCGGACTCCCAACTGACTGAGCCACCCAGGTGCCCCTACGTATACAGAGTTTTAAGAGCAGGAAGGCTATGTGGTCAGTTCCCAGGAAGTGAGTTGCAAAACGTCTTGTGGCTATTAAGTTTCTCTTATACTCAAGTTTTCCAACCTCTGTGGCTAGAAGTATTTATCCTCTCACCCAGTTGGGGTTTGGGGCACCTCTCTAAGGCTCCAGGTCCCCTCTTCTTCATCCTGGAGTACCATATAAATGTTGT
Source organism: Leptonychotes weddellii (assembly GCF_054177405.1). Taxonomy (NCBI): domain Eukaryota; kingdom Metazoa; phylum Chordata; class Mammalia; order Carnivora; family Phocidae; genus Leptonychotes; species Leptonychotes weddellii. The sequence continues at coordinate 32,163,767 of NC_138381.1, read as the reverse complement.
AATTATCTGCGTATGCCATGAAATAAACAAGCTTGGGGAGCATTGGCCTAACTAGTCTAGTTGGTTCTGAAGACAGCTTGGGTCTTGGCTTCACCTTTGTCTTTTTTTTTTTTTTTTAAGATTTCATTTATTTTTTGATAGAGGGACACAGCAAGAGAGGGAACACAAGCAGAGGGAGTGGGAGAGCAAGAAGCAGGCTTCCCGCTGAGCAGGGAGAAGGACATGGGGCTTGATCCCAGGACCCTGGGGTCATGACCTGAGCTGAAGGCAGACGCTTAACGACTGAGCCACCCAGGCGCCCTCCCCCACTTTTATTTTTTAAAGATTTTTTTTATTTATTTGACAGAGAGAGAGCACAAGCAGGGGGAGCGGCAGGCAGAAGGAGAGGGAGAAGCAGGCTGGGCGGGCAGCCCGATGCAGGCTCCATCTCAGGACCCTGGGATCATGACCTGAGCTGAAGGCAGACACTTAGCTGACTGAGCCACCCAGGTGCCCTGCTAGCTTAACCTTTGAATAGCTAACTAACCCCAGCTCAGTCAATTATTTGAGCCTCGGTTTCCTCATGAGTGAAATGGATATAATTTAATCTTGTAGTTTTGCTGTAAGGATTCAGTGAGACTGTCCTGTGTGGTGTCTGAAATATCATAAATACTTAATAACAGTGAGTTGAATGTACCACTTTTTTCAGTTTATAATTTTATTTGTTAGGGAGTACCACTTCTGGCTTCGCCTGCTCACAGCTTGGTGGATGGAGTCAGGAGATAACTTAGCTGTTCAAGCTCTGAGCTTTGGCTGTGATCCCTCTTGGTCTCAAGTCCCATTTGGTCTGCCAGTAGCAGTTCTGGTCTGATGGGGTCACTGCTCAGAGCAGAGACTGAGGTGAGGCTCTGCTGGCCCCACCTCCCAGAGGGAACCCAGCTCAGGCCCAGCCCGGTACCCTTCACCCACCCAACTCCCTGGTTGCTGATCTCATCCTTTTGCCAGGGTTAATTATACTTAAACCAGATTTGTAGGAAGCAAGACGCGTGCACACACAGCCAAAGCCTGGAATTGCTTACCCGAAAACACATTCCCTCCTCCTTCTGCTCCAGTTCTCAGTCTTACCAGAAGCAGGGGCGGGGATGGGTGAAGAAATAGAGTTTGCACCGTGTGTGCTGAGGCAAGGCGATCCTGGAGTTACCCTCCACCTCGCCCACCCCAGACTAGCTCTGGCCTGCAGCCACAGGTCACGGGAGTAGAGTGGAGCCCAGCACGGCACTGGGCTTCTCCTCCCTCTGAGTGGGTCACTGTGGGTTGCACCCAGCTCTTCGGGGGGCGAGGGCTGGGCTGCTAGCCCACTGTACCTCATTATGTATTCCTTCATTGTTTCCTATGCAAATTAAGTTAATGAGAATTAGGAACATAATGGAGCCCATTCACCGTTCTAGTCGCTGGAAAATGGGTTTGACTACCAATTTTCCATTACAGCTGTTTTGTAATTACCGTGGAATACTCTGAATTCTAATGGAGACGCGGAGCTGCCTGACAGCCTCTCGACTACTTTTTTTTTTTTTAAGAAAGGCTTAAAAAAAAAATAAAGGAAACCTAAATCCTGTAGCATAAAAGCCTTTCAATCTGAGTGCCCCCAGTTTGGCTTCTGCCATGAAAATCTCCTCCACTGTTGCAGGAAGGACTCACTGCCATTGGTGGGGTTTCCTGACCTTTGCCAGGGTTAGATTAGTTACCTGGCAGTACCAAAGTTACCCTTTCCTTGGAAGCAAGCAAAGCAGAGTTCGGGGCTGCATTCAGTCAGGAGCTGCCCTCTGAAGGGATCAGAGCAGCTCAGGGCTAGTGTGTACTGCTTCCTGCTTGATTTGATCTCCCCATCCCTCCCTAGCCATAGACACTCCCTTTCTCACCTGTTGCTAAGTTCAGGACACTTAACGTTATAGGGGTATTCTTTAATATAAAGAGTCCTTCCTTTTCAGCACCAAAGATTCTAGGAGGAAAAACATGCTAAAAGTTCAAGGAATTCAACATTTGCCAATAGATCAAGATGACTGGGACATAGGATGCAAGGGGGTGAGGGTAAGGTTGACAACAGTGAGTACTGAGCAAAGAGAATGTGGAGGCCATTGTGTCACATGAGGCTAAAAAGTCAAGATTTTATTCTTAAGGCCTCTTAAGCAGGGGAGATACATGATGAGAGTTTTAGTTTAGAAGGATATTCTGGTTACAATATGGAGAGGGGATTTGGATATATATATCTTGGGGTGGGGTTGTTTTGGTTACTGGACTGTGTAAGGGGCTATGGCAGCTATTACTGCTTCTGATCAATGGCGGAATCATGAAGGCTTGAACTAAAGAGGCGATAATTGGGATGGAGAGATGGGGATGGATTCTGAAGATGTTTAGGAGGTAGAATTGACAAGTTTGATGATGAATAGGATATGTGTGCATTACAGGGCGATAGGGGACTTCAGGGCTTCCTCCTTGGCTTATTGGGTGATGCAGTTCACAAAAATATAACAATATTGAGAACTACAATTTTTGGAGAGTGAAACATGTGCCAGGCACTGTTTTGTTTTATACATATAGTCCATTTGATCTTACCATAACCTAATGAGGTAAGAACTATTATTAACCTCAGATCATCAGAGACGAGTTGAGACATAGGAAGGTAAACAAACAAACAAACAAATTTGTCCAAGTTATCAGAGTCAGGAAGTGGTAGAGCTGGGACTTAAATAAACCCAGGTGGTCTAGTTCCATAGACCAGATACATAACTCTTGGAAAAGGAGATTTGCTCTGGTGTGTGTTTGTGTGTGTGTGTACACGTGCATGCGTGTGCACATGTGAGAGAGAAAGATAGACATACAGATAGACAGGCAGAAAGAAGGACAGAGCATTATCAGTTGTGGATGTATGAGCTGGAGGTGCCTTTACAACATTGTGGTGTAGGTTTCCAGGGGGAGGTTGGATAGATAGGCTGCAGTCTAGGAGGGAGGACTGGGCTCAAAATACAAGTTTGTGAGATGTCAGCCTGCAAATTGACATTTGAAGACATGAAAATGGTTCAGAGTCTCTTAGGAGAGGTGAGTGAGGGGCTCTGAAGAACCCCAGTTTTTGCATGCTGGACTGAAGAGAAGGACCCGCTAGGGGGCACTGGGAGAGAGCAGCCCAAGAGCAGGGCGAATCTGAGGGAGGGCGTGGGTAAGCTTCAGATCCCTGGAATTTAGGAAAGAGTAAGGGTGCATTTCAGGTTGTTTCTCCAAGAATTAGACCCTAAAACAAGTAGTTTATCAGAGGTGATTCAGAAGCTCTAGGAAGGGAGTGGCTTCATTCTTAGGCAAGATTTCACCTCTATGCCATGTTTTCCTGATGTGCTCGGAAGTCATTTCTCAGTTTCAGCATCTTTTGCCACCTGGAGAGGCTGAGAATTTTCAAAATCATCAAATCCTGATGCCTTTTTATTTCACAGTTCTTCCCTCATTTATCTCTCTCCCCTCACATTGTACTATAACCAGCAGGAAGAAACCTGGCTTGCCTTCAACACTGTTTCGAAATCACCCCAGCTAGATAACCAGGTTCATCCCTTACAAGTTCTGCTTTCTCCTTACATCAGATGACATTTTTGCTAAGCTTTCTGCTGCCACATAATAAGGGTCCCCCTTCCTCCAGTTTCCAGTAGCACATCTTCCCCTCTGAGCCCTCACTGGCAGTGTTCTTGTTGTCTGTGTTTCTACTAACAGTCTGTTCAAGGCGGTTTAGGCTTTCTCTACCATGCTCCTCACAAATTGTCTAGCTTCTCCCTATTGTTGTTCCCAAAACCACTCTCACATTTTAGACATTTGTTACAGTAGCACCCTGATTCTGGTACCAAATTCTGCATTGGTGAGAGTTCAACCAGAGAAGTGGAGCCTGTAAGATAGATAGGTAGATAGATAGATAGATAGATAGATGATAGATAGATAGATAGATAGATAGGTGAGAGTTCAACCAGAGAAGCGGAGCCTGTAAGATAGATAGACAGACAGACAGACAGACAGACTTGTTACAGGCTTACACACTTGTGGGAGCAGGTTAAGCAGTCCTATAAGGCTGTAGTCTTCCCATGTGTTGCTGGAGTTGAGGTCTGAGTGCAGGTAGTCAGGAAAGGAAGATCATGAGCAGGCTGTAAGCCAGAAGCATAAGCTGTGACCTGTGAGCTGGCCTGAAGCCTCTGTCCATGCTTGTTGTCTCTGACCTGGTGATGAGGCTGTCTTGCAGACGCTAGGACCTTTCTTTCGTCACAGAGCCAACTGCATACCTGGCTTAGGGGCCAGATTTGTTGAAGGAGGATCCAGGGGAAGGTGGGTAGAGAAATTATTACCCCAGCTGCCAGTTCATACCATTGAGGTGAATCTGCAGATAAGCAACTATATGTGTGAGCCACACAAGAGCTGCTCCTTCGCTTCTGCTTCTTCCCATCTCCCAGGAACCTCCCTCGAGGCCGCCCTAACCGGAAACATACAGGAAAGGAAATATCAGGAACCGTGGTTCAGCCTAGTGAGTCAACGCTTCACAAAGGCATCACACCTATGTTCCAGTTACCCCAACATCTTCGCTCACTGCACCCGTTTCCTGGCATACCTTCCCTCTGCCTCCTACCTCCGTCCTAACCTGCGCCTCAGCCCCAACAGTACCTCCACTGTGACTAGTCCTCATATATCCTCATAATATTTGATGCCTTCGTTGCAGCACTGGTCCCATGTATGCTCTTTATTTATTTATCTCCACCCCCACCCCCAGACTTCAAGCTCCTTAAAAAATCATATGCCACATTTTTCCTAATATCCTCAAAAGTTATTGCCTGGCACATAGTAGGTGTTTAATAGGTTTGAATGAATGAAAGAAGAAGAAGGAATGTCTCTGATCTGTAGTGTGTTTTGGGTAAGATAGCATTCCAATTCAAGAGGCCATTGTAAAGTTAAGAGGTACTAATGTATGTGCAAGGGCCCAATTCATGGTAGGTTGTCATGGAAGCTCCAGACTTCTCTATGTGGGCCTAGCTCTATGGCGTGGCAGATGGCCACTCAGGCTTCAACAGGCCCCTCCAATGCCGTGCCCTGCCAAAGTTGTCATCCTGGAACCATCCAGGTCAGGGAGATGGCAACATCTTGAAGAGTGCTGTATGTCTGCAAAGCTCTGGAAGGGGGGATGCACTGAGAAAATTCCCTCTTTGAGGGAAGATACATATAATCTTTACTGAGGATTCCCCAGTTAGCTGGAGATAAAATGAGCTCAGCCTTGGGGAAACCATGGTCATAGGAATATGTTGTCTATGGACCTGAAGAGTTAGTGTGTCACTTGACCTAGATCTCACCCAGGGTAATGAGCAGATGAGGTTCAAATCCGGGTAAGCCAGGTGTTCATCTATCTGTCTATGTATTTGTTTATTCAACACACACACACGTGCTTTATATATATCACATATATGTGATATATTTATTATTATATACACACATATATATGTATATGTCATATATATGATTATAAAACATTTACAAATGCTGCATTAATATTGGGGCATAGAAGAGTTAATACATGTAAAATACTTAATATAATGCTCAGTGCCTATAATCCCAAATATTTGTTATTATTATTATTATTATTACTATTTAAGTGATAAATATAGTTCTCCATTTATGCTTTATCTTTGTAGACATGCAGATGTTATCTGTTCTCTCTCTCTCTCTGTCTCTCTCTCTCTGAGTCCTTAGTTGGTTTCTATGATGTGTCATCCAGACTGATTACCCATCTGATTCTTGACTAATTGCTATAATTTTTTGAGCACTTATGTGCCAGGAACTGTGCTACTTTAATTTCACAAGACTTATGATTAGATTCAGTTGCATATAACCTAAAAACTCATCTGATTTCTGTCTGCAATGTAAAAGATGCCTGGAGGTAACAACCAGGGCTTCGTAAGGTGGTTCCACCATGTCATTAAGAAACCAGGACTTTCTCTATCTTTTTGCTTCGCTAGTTGCAAGGGAAGCTGGGAAATGTGGGATTTTTTTTTTTTAGCTGGGGGGCATCATTACCCTGAATAAAAATCAGACTCCATTACCAGAAAGAAGGGGAGAATGGATATTGAGTGGCGTCATGGCCTCTCAGACCTGAGCACCTGATTCTGTTCGACCAGAAATCAAAAGATGACCTCTCCTCTGCATTCTGGGTTCTCACGAAGCCTGAGGAAAATAACAGATGCCCACAGGTATTATAAAGGTAGAATCGTGGCTCAAACATGGCTAACAGGAGAGGATGGGTCATTCTCAGACCAGTGATAGATAGGAGTCTGGCAAAATGGTGTAGTGATCCAGGAATGAATTTTAAAGATTGACTCGTAGAAATTTCAAGGGTCTAAAGATGAGATATTGTCCAGACCTACTATTTCTGTTTACCTCTGCTCCAGCTATTGAGGGAGAAAATTTCTGCTCTGTGTCAAAAGGGAGACAGATGTCAGTTTGAAAAGGAAAGAAGCAGAGGGTCAGTAACTACCTCTTGCCAGGACCTAATTCACACTCAGGGAACATTTGATCCTCTGGGCTCTGAGGGAAGTTTAATTGAAATGCAAAAACCAAAGGTCAAAACCATGTAAAATTTAAAGGCCATTTTTACTATTTGACAAGGAACAAATTGTAACTTTATATTGCTTTTAGATGCAATTTTGTTCAGTGAAATTAGATTATGCTCAACTAAAGCACCTTCTTTAGAGCTTTTAGATTAAATATTAGAACTTATTAGAAGGACCTTGATTTCGTCAGTAAATACCAAGGAAAATATTTGGTGGGAAATGCAGCTGCCTAATTTGCATTAATACAAACGAGAACTATTAAGCTTAGTTGATTAGCATATTCATATGTACTGTAGTCCCGTGTATTTAAAATAGATTCTGCTAGATTCTGATTACAAACTCAGTGTATGTATAACTCCCTGAGCCAGAGCCTTGGCAGTAGATTGTACCATGGAGGGTGAGGGCGCCAGTGGGAGGGAAACAGAAGGCTGGTCTCAAGATTGCTTCCGTAACGGGTACTGTGCAGAGCCGGCCCCATCCTCAGGGCTCTGAGCAGCAGGTAAAACCCAGAGAGCTAGGAACCCAGGATAGGGGGCCAGGGAGCAAGATGTGTTGGAACAAATGAACCTCTACATTCAAAAGGTTAAAGGTACCCTCTTTACTTGTTCCATCCTTCCCGGGCTCAGCCTATGGTGATTATGTGCCCACTGCATTCCGGCCCTGGGGTGACTGCCCAGAACAAGACCCACCCTGACAAACAGCATTCCTTTCTTCAAGGAGCTTAAGGAGACCAATCCTGGCTTGTCACATAAGGAGCTGATCTGACTCCCGGCCTGATTCTGTGACATGGCCCTTTTATAGATGGGAGTGTTTCTGTCTGGAAGATGTCTCTCGATGTGGGGACCCCGGGGAGCAGGCCACGGAGGGCAGGAAAGAGCTACGTGACCTCTCATGCTCTCATGGAGCCTATGAGTGATGCCCAAGCTCCCATGTGCCCCAAGAGGGAAACAGCCCTGCCTGAGGAGGGGCAGGATTCTAGAGAGCTCCCATTGGGCAATAGGGGGGGCAGGCAGGGGGTCTGGGGGGGAGAACGTAAGATCAGGGGCAGCTGCAGTGATGGTGCCCTGAAGCAGGGGCTGGAAAATGGAAACTGAAGGGGAGACACCTGTCCGTCAGGGATTGGTCCATTTACCTTCCTGCCAGCTCATTAACGCAAATCATCTTCCTCCCTTTGCAAAAGTTCTGTGTAGACTGATTTTTTTTTTCTTTTGCAGATAAATTGACAATCTCCCTTTAACTTGCAAATTAATTCTGAGATGATTTAATTTTATTTCTGATGATCTTTTAGGATCTCTGTCTCCTTATAGGCCCCCACCCCACCAACATACCTACTAATATAATAAATGAGCTATAAACACCCAAACACACTCGCTAATTCAATCAAAGGGATGCTAATGATCTGTTAAGGAACATATTTTATAGAACAAATAATCTCTCCCATTCCCTGGCCTAGGATTTCCACAAAGCTTCTGAGAGCAAGAGAACCAGGGCAGCCCTCCAGACACCTAGGATGGAGGTGGGTGTGACACTAGATGGGCGTCATGGGGGTCATCTGTTTCTTCTCTCTTCCTGCCCTGGCCCATAGCCCATGACATGGTACCTATGCAGTTGGGGACACCATGCCCCCAGGAAGGGCATTTTGTGTTCCCTGCTCCCCCCAAATTCATTTCCTCTATGTTTCCTGTTTTTAAGGTGACAACTCGAGGTGAATGTAGTGAGTGGCTAAGACACTTGAATGGGTTGATGCATATTGTTTACAGATAAGGTCGTTGCCCCTAACATTTTTACAGGTGCCCCCTGGAGAGGACAGCACACTAAAGGTCATTGGCATTTCCTTGCCCAGGTGTCTATGCTGGTCCTAGAGTTTCCAGAGTAGGCATGTGTTGGGTAACACCTTTTTGAGATGGGTATCCACAGCAGGGGTGTGAGAAGGCAGCAAAACACTCACTTTCCTGATGATTCTGTTGATTTACTTTGCTCTTTTGTGCTGTCACTTTTCTGGGACCTAACATGTAGAACTTTGGTGCCTGAAACAATTGTAGACATTATTTTATTCTAAACATAAAGCTGAGGCTCAGGACAGTCCCGAGCTTGCCTCGGTGATGCAGTCCAAGCCAGTGTCACATATTCTGAATCTCAGACCAGTGTATGAGTTACAATTCCTAACGTGTATTTGGTTTATATTGATCCAGGCTGCCCTCTGTGTGCATTATAACTAGATGTAACAGGTTTTAAAGCAGGCACAGGAAGAGAAAAGCTCCACGTTTGGTGACTTTTCTTGAACCTAAACATCTATCCGTCTATCCATCTATCCATTCATCCATCCATCCATTCACTCATTCTTCTAACGAAGACCTAATGAGTACCTCCCATGTGCCAAGAGTGTTCCAGGTCCTGGAGGTGAAGCTGGGAGCAGAAAGACAAAGCCCTGGGCTTGGGAAGCTTGCCTTCCAGTGAGGGGAATAAGAATGGAATGGAGCTGCCAGGTGGGCATATCTCCTCTGAGGAAGGATGTGGCAGCGTACAGGGGTAGAGCGTGACCAGGCTGTTGACCCATGAGGAGGCTGTGGGGAGGCATTCCTGGGAGCAGATAAGGTGACATTTGAGCAGCTGGAGGTATTGGGGAAAGAGACATAAGACTATCTGGGGAGAGAGAGTGTTCCAGATGGGGACAGAAGACACAGGGGGAGAGACAATGAGGCCCAAGGGAGGGAAGTGAGTTGGAGGGCACAAAGGAGCAAGTCCAGATCAGGCGAGTGCATGGGGGGAGGACAACATATAATTTATTGTCCACACGGCACCTTCCGAGAGTGAAAGACGTGCTGCTCGTAATCATCCCAGGACAGACATGAACGGTAGGGTCCAGGGTGGGCCGGGGCGTGTGGCATCTGCTGCGAGGGCCAGTGTGAGGGTGCTATGCGTGGGTGAGGAAACGCAAATGTATGAGCAGAGGGCATTGTGGTTTTGAGGACGAAGGCACAAGCAGGGAGACTCGGCAGGAGGCAACTGCAATGATCCAGGTAGGATGTGTGGGTCTGGGAGTGGATGAGGCAGTGGAGGGGGAGGAGTGGTGCATTTTAGATACACACTGACATGGGGTGGACAGGATTTACTGGCCAGTTGGAGGAGGGTGGGAAAGGAAAGGAGAGCCGGGATGACTCCATGGCCTCAGCAGCTAGAAGACAGAGTTGCTTCTACTGAGATGCCAAGAGACTATGGGAAAATCACGTTTGAAGAGAATGAAGTTTGGTCTTACCTATTGCAATGGACTGAATATTCATGTCCCCCTCAAAATCCGTATGTTAAAATTCTAACCCCCAGTGTGATGGCATTAGGAGGTGGGGGCTTTGGGGGGGTGTTAGGTCATGAGGGCAGAGCCCTCATGAATGGATTTAGTGCTCTTATAAAGGAGACCCCAGAGAGCTTCCCAGTCCCCTTCACCATGTGGGGAGATGGCAGAAAGACAGCCATCTGTGAGCCAGGAAGTGCGCCCTCACTGGATACCCAAGCTGCTGGTGCCTTGATCTCAGACTTCCAGCCTCCAGAACTGTGAGCAATACATTTCTGTTGTTCATGAACGACCCAGTCTGTGGTATTGTGTTAGAGCAGCCCGAACGAACTGAGGCATCCATGTTACCTTTGATATAACATCAAAGCGAAGAGGTCGTATGTAGCAGAAACAGAAACATCAGGATATATATTTGGTATTGGAAGTCCCCGGGGCCGGATGACATCCCTGAGCGAGTAAGTATAGACAGAGAAGAAAGCAAGGCCTGGGCAGGCAAACTTTACAGGGTAGCAGGACCAGGAAGCTCCTGGAAAAGAAGGTTGAGAAGGAACAGACAGGTGTAGGGAAGCAAGGGGAGAGGTGTCCTAAAGTCAAGTGAGGAAAATATTGCCAGGTTCCCTTGTGACCTGTTCAGGATGTTTTCACCAGGACAAGGATTTAGTGGGGGTTGGAGGGAGGCAGTGAGCCCCGAGCCTTGGGGACTGGTCCTGTGAAGGCAGGGACCGCTATGTCATGAGCAGTGTATGCATGGGGCTGTGTGTGTTGGCGGGGGGGAAGGAGGTCAGAACATGAGAAATGCCATGAACTGACTTCTCCTGGGGCAGATGGAGCTGTGGGTATGGAATGTGCCATCCGGGCAGCCTGAGGCAAACTCTCCTTCCTCTGTAGGTGCTAGCATCCTTTGAGTAGACCCAAACTGTGCCTATAAGGTGTGCTTGGTGGAAAGCGAGAGTTTGTGAGGAAGAGGCCAGCCAAACATCAGGCAGTTGGAAGTGTTGGTGGCATTGATACAGCCCAGAACAAAAGAGCAGAGGGGAGATGGTGCCAGGCCTGGGGTGGGAAGAATTCCCAGGCCAGCACTGGGAATTGTAGACAAAGCACAAAGACCAGGAACTTAGTGAGGGGGCAGATCTACCTTTTGCCACATCCTAGTTTGGCCTCTCTCAGACTTTGTCTCTTTGTCTCTAAAACTGGGTATAGCCCTGCCTCATCTGTGTTCTCTAAGAGTTAAATGGGATGAATTATGCTATAATCAATTTATGTCGGCCCAATCCATTATAAAAATACAATGCATTCATTTTCCTTGTCTTTGTTTTATTACCCTTTTCTGTTGAAATTGGGACAGATGTGGGGGCTTCTTTTCTAGGGGAGAACACCAAGGAACAGGGGAAGTAGTCTTTGGCTGGTGAGTGTGTATGAACTCTTGGGGGAAAAGGAAGGTGATTGCGACTCAGATCACAAGGATGATAGTGATTATGACAGCCTCATGCTGTCATGGGTCCCTACACATCCTCTCATTGAAGATAACCAGCTCTAATCTGCCCTGCCAGAGCCTGCTGATGGGGAGAAGAGTGGGCTTCCTGAGCAGATATGTAGTTCATTCCCCACGCTCAAGAGGGTCGCCTGATGCCTCAACCCACCTCCTCTCATGACACTGTCTGGGGCAGGTTGTGTGAGATGACAAGATCTGGGAGCCCCAGCCCTGCCCGGTGTCCTCACAGACACCCGGGCGGGGGCCACAGACTGTGACGTAAGTCCCACGGAGGGTGTGCCTGAATGCAGGGACACGGTGCTGTGATGGCTATCCCAAATGTCTGCTCCCTGTGGTCGGACCATGACCAGATGGCGTGTTTTCAGTTAAAGGCTGGCACCCAGTCCTCTGTGGCCTCTGTCACTAGCTACCCTCAAATCCCTGTAGCCTCCGCCTGACACCAGTAGGGTCATTAAAGAATTGCATAACCGAGGTGAGGCTCCGACTCAGGAAGGCGTAAATAGGGGCTTCAGCCTGCCCACGGGCCCAGTTAGGGGCCCATGCCTAGGGGCACGGGGTACAGGGCAGGATGTGTCATTGTGTGGAGAGCCAAGGGGCTTGGTGGTGGACTCAGGAGTGGTGCAGCCTAAGGCCTGAAGAGGAAGGTCAGCAAGGTCAAGCTTGTGGCCACAGGGCTCTCAGCATGGCGGCTTCGCTCTGACCAGGGCCAGCCTTGCTCATGGCAGAGCCCTGAGGTTTAGACGTTTGGTCAGGTTTTCCCATGAGCACAGAGTTCTCATTCAGCCTTTGGGTCCTTCTTCTTTGTGCTGACCCTGAATGAAGGCTGGGAGTCTGCAGTGGGCTCCCTCAGGGCTGGCCTCTTAACCCGTTTTGGGGCAGAATTCTGAGCAGCCCCGCCCACAGGTTCAATGATCTCTTGGGTCAAACTCAGCTCTTCCAGCTCCAGAGGCAACAGGTGTGGCTCCCCGACCCACCCGTTTCCTGTGTTCTGCTCCCACCAAGAGCCTGACTCGGGGCTCAGGAAGCACTTAACGACACGAAACCCTTAAGCAGAGCGGCGACGCTCCACGGTGACAGTTCGAGCACCAGAGAGCAGATAGCAGCGGTGGTGGGAGCGTTTCAGTTCCCAGAGCCTCAGAGGCGGCTCGCACAATCCTCCACCTTGGGCCGGGCAGCTGTGCCTTTGCGCAGGGCCCTGGATAAAGCCCAATAGGGAAAGAGACTGTTCACCTTCCCAGATGAGACCACCAGGGGGCAGTGGAGCACACTCGCAGGACGCTGCTGCTGCAGGACCAGCAAGGTCGGCAGAAGCTGCCAAGGCCGGGGAAACAGGCTAGGCGACCCTAGGGTCAGAAACCATCCTCAGAGCACCCTGTCCCCTCTCACACAGAGAACGGAAGAACTGTGCTTTGGCTGCAAATCAGCCAGCTTTTATTTTTACACAGAAACTATCCAACCTTAATAGTCTCGTCATCATTTTGTTCTGAACCATCACCCTTATTTCCCTGGCATGAATAGCCCAGAGAGGTTGTTTAACTAAACTGAAGACACACAGCCGCGAAAGTGGTCGAGCGCCCGATTTTTCACAGTGGGAATTTAACCCCAAGGACCCTCCCTATTGCTCTACAATGATTAATCCAGTCCTCATCAGGGAAGTAGATGTCCAGGCCCCACTTCATACCTTTCCCAGAATCTCTGGCAGGGAGGGAGAGGTCTTGCCTGGAATCTGTACTTCTAGCAAGTCTCTAGGTGATTCTGATAAACTTCCTGAATGGGAACCCTGCCCTTGTGGGGGAATGTGACCTGAACCAAACCATAAAGAAAGTGAATTTTTTCTTTAGGGTCCCCATACCACCTCCTCTCTACTCATGCAGGGGTTCCAGTCACCCGTGCACCCCCCCCCCCAGCTCATGATGTCAAGTGCTCACCTCTGAAATCCCCTTCTGCCAAGGACTTATCTCCATCATTTCTGGCTTCCCGTCTCACACTCTGACAGGGACTGACACTGAGCCGCCCTTTACCACCTAACTTCCAAAGTGACAACAAGTTAATCTGATTAAAAAATCAATTCTAGTGGGATTAAGATACAAAGTTGCTCCAACAACTGGCCAATCCCAGGTGTCATGGGAATTTAAAGCGGGGCTTTCTGGACATAACATCACAGTCTTGGCTTTTAATCCAGAAGTGCTGGATTAAATACAATAATACAATAAAGATGGGAATTTCAGGGAAGAGTAGAGAGATGCGTTCTGAAAGATAGAGATACTTGGCACTGGGATCCGGGTTTAAAGGGTATTTTACCTGTACTGCGGAGGTGACTGATGTCGGTCTCAAGGTTTTGTTTTGTTGAAAAGGGCAAGTATTGTTTTTTCATTTTGGAGATAATATGTATGCATGCAAAATATCCATGCAATATAGAAAATTATAAATTTTCCTATAGCCCTATTACCCAGATAACATCTATCCAGACACCTCTCTGATTATGACAATGATAAAAAATTACTACACTTTACTGAGCACCTGCTATGTGCTGGACACGGTGCTATGTGCTTCCCATGCATTCTATCATCTAATTCTCACCTGGTCCATGGACAGGAGGTGATAGGTTTTTTTTTTTGAAGGATAAAGAAACTGGAAACAGGAACTGAATAATTTGTGTAGGGTGAACTGCTATGTGATGGGGCAGGAACCCAACTCTGGCTTCTCTCATTTCAGAGCCCAGATTCTTACACTGGCTCACCAGCCCCCTCCCCCCCGCAGACACACACTGAACTCACATGCAAGTACACCACATATGCACACACAGGCCTCACATACCCCACAGACACACATGCCCTGTAGACACACACATGCCGCGACTCACACAGAAGACACACACACTCTATGGACACATGGAATTTACACCCAGACATATACAGAATTCACACACATGCACCAAAGATATACACACATAAGCACATACTACAGACAACCACATATCTCTCACACGCGCACTGAAGATATATACACAGAACTCATACACATGCACACATTGTAGATAACCACAGAAAACTCACACATACACCACAGTTATATACATAGGACTCACATACACACTGCAATATACACACCACACAGACTCATGCCCGCACCCACACATAGTCACATATGCGCACAGAGGCATAGACCGACACATATACATACATACACAGGCTCTTCTGAAATCTGTTTTTTTTTTTAAATTCAGTATGTATATAGAGCTTTTATTCTTTTAAAATCCTGCATAGAGTTCTATTGCAGAGACCTATCATAATGTTTCTGATCAAATCCGATTGGTATCTCTCTTAGTTTCTGAAAAGTATTTGAATTACAATAAAATAACAATAATAGAAAGTTGGTGAGTTTTCATTAAGTACCAGATTGCATGATTATATATCTAATCTTCACAATGACCCTGTGTAACCCCATTTTGCAGATGAAAAACTGAGACTCAGATGGTTTTAGAGCTTCCAAGTGACAGAGCCAGGAAGCAGAGCTAGAAAGTATCTCCAGACCTACCCTCAGTATGAGTTGGCTTTTCACCAACATCCATGTCCATACCTGTCTGTGTCAGAGAGATTCCTGGAAGAGAAATCCCAAGTCTAGGGTTACGTACATTCTCCAGTTTATGCACATTGCCGAGCTAGCCTTTGGAGAACTGTACCAATTTGCAAATAAATGCCTTATTTCCCTTTGCTTTTGCCAGGACTGGGTATTTTTTTTTTTTATTTTTGTCTATTTGTTAGGTGAAAAGTTATATTTAAGTATTAGATAAATCCTTTTAGGGAATCAGGTTTTGACTGACACGGTCAGAACAGGGTTTGCGGTATAGGAAGATGGTGACATTGAAGGATGAGTAGGTCTTAGCAGAGGAAATATTTTTCTTGGCGACAGAGACAGTGGAGTCAGTTCTGGGGTTCCTAGTGGTCTCAGGGCTTCTAACCTGTTGAGTTGCACGTAGAAGCTCTTGAAGCTTGCTTGTCATAATGACACTCCTGTCTGAGGCTCAGCGTTTGGAAGATGTGCCTCCTGCAGCCACAAACCATGTAGTCTTAGGAGGTGGAGGAAAGCGTGTGAAGGCACAGCTCACCGTCACCTGTGATCCTGTACCAGGACCACCTCCTGGGCACATGGAGAGTGACATAATGGGCCACTTCAGAGGCATGTTGGTGGCAATTTTGGACTCCGCGTGTGGGATCTTTACCCTTGGCTGCTTCTCAGGCTCCCCATGCAAAGTAGGCATCAGCAGAGCAGCGCCATGGTGCCAGCAGCTTTTGCCTTCCAGCCTGAGCTGGTTGCTGCAGGAGGATTCGGTCTTGCTGTGTGTTACACAGGTAGCTGCTTGTGGCCTTACAAATGGTGGCTCTCCAGGCTCATGTTTTTATTGGATCATGATAGAATGGTGCAGGCAGCTCTGGAGGTAAGACGAGGTCTGTGTCATATCCCCAGCCTGCCCCTTGCCTCCCCTCAGAAGCCGCCCACAGTAGTCCTGCCCCAACTCCGTTACCACCTGCCAACCTCTTTAGCTCAGCTCAGCACCCCTAGGGCTGGGCTGCACCGGGCAGCTCCTGGAATTCACTCAGCTGTTACAGATTTGACACACCATCAAAACTGCAGCTTTTCTTTTCTCAAATTCTACCTTCCTGAGATTTTCTTGCAGCTTTTTGTTGCTTGAAAGATTAGATTTCCAGCTTCTGTTGTAAATTTTCTTCTAAATGGGCTTCTTTGGTATGTACGGTGGAAGAGAGAGCAAGAAAGGGAAAAAAAAAAAATGCTACGGGGAACTGTCCCTTCCATGGTCTATGTAGTGTGAAGACTTCATTTCTACAGAGGCTTTTTGTCCATGAGCTCGGGCCCCCAAAAAGAAGCTGAATTATAGCAAGGAGACTTAAGTGTGGGCTCTTTCTACAGGTGTCTGAGAAAATATGACAAAGCTTAAAGAAAAGTAGGTAGCCAGAGTACATAAAAATAGTTGTCTTTCCTTTCTCCTCGGACTTGTTTTATGAGGGGCGTTGTGGCCTTGACTCTGAAGGGTGATGGGGTTTTGCCTTGTCTAGCCTGGCTGCTGAGAGCAACCAGTGGATGGGAAGACTGCCTGCCTTTTCTCCATGACTGTCACATTCTGGCCATGCAGTCGTTCCATATATAAGGGGGGGCCCACAAAGTACAGAGTTAAGTATTTTTAGTAAATACAGCAGACTCTTCATTCTCATGGATGTTATTCCCAATTTCTCTTTTATATCCTTTGTATTATTTTTATCATGCATATTACATTTATGAATACTATAAACACAATAAACTGCTACTATTTTCGCTTTAGACAGTTATCTTTCAGAGCTATTAAAATAGCAATAAAGAAAATTTTATTTTGCCTTTATTAATTCTATTTTTAATCCCTCTTGATTTTATTTTGTGTAGATCCCAGTTTCTGTTTGGTGTCTTATTCTTTCTTTCTTATTTTGGGATCTTATTCTTTAAAACTTCCTTTGATCTTTCTTCAAATATAGGTCTTTTGACATTGAGTTCTCTCTCTCTTTTTGAGAAAGCAGTTGTGTCTCATTCATTTTTGAAAGACTTTTTTTCTGAGTATAGTAAATTGACAGCTTTTTGAAGTACTTGAAAATGCCATTTCATTTTCCTCTGGTTTGCATAGTTTCTGATGAGAAGTCTATTTTAGCTCTTATCTTCATTTCTCCATAGATAAGATGTCTTTTTCCTCTGGCTGCCTTCAAGATATTTCTTCGTCTTTGGTTTCTATACTTTTACTGTTGTTTTATTTTTTCCCTTAACTGGTGACATAACTATCATTAATTTTGGAAAATTCTCAGCTCTTATTTTTCCAGGTATTTTTCCTGTCCCATTTTCTGTCTCTTTTCACCTTCTGAGAGTCAGATATAAACACGCTACACTTTTTGATAGTGCCCTATAGCTTTTGTGTGCTCTTTTCTTTTACTATTGTTATTATTATTATTATTACTATTATATTGTTTTTCTGTTTCAGTTTGGGTAATTTCTATTGAAGAACCTATCTTCAAATTCATTGATTCTTTCCTCAGCTGTGTTGAGTCCACTGATGAGCTCATAAAAGTCTTTCTTCATGTCTGTTATTGTGTTTTCATGTCTAGCATTTCTATTTGATTCTTCTTTCTAAGTTTAATTTTTCTGCTCAAATAGCCCATCTGATATTGCATGTTAGCCATCTTTTCATTAAAGCCTTTAATGTATCAGTTTTTTGAATTCCGTGTCTGATAGTTCCAACATCTGTGTCATGTGTGTATCTGGTTCTGTTGATTGCATTGTCTCTTGACAATGTTTTTTTCCCCCTTGCTTTTTTTGGGTATGCTTTATAATGTTGAAAGACATGTCTTGTGTAGGACACTGGAAGCTGAGGTAAGCATGCCTTTCCTTCTGTTAAAATTTTAGCTTGGGGATGTACATGAATGTGATTAGGAGTTGAGCTGGATTTAAGATTTGCTGTGCTGTGGTTACCTTCAATGTGCCGCAGCTCCTCAGTACTGCTTTGTCTTGAGGTTGGGTTTTGGTTTGCCAGAGAGTTTTTCTCAATGTTGAAGCCACTTTAGATCTTCCCTTTACACTATGCTTGAGAGTTTCTTTTCATGCTCTTGTCCCTCCACAGCAGTATTCTATTATTACCTGTAACTTGATGGTTCTTAGTCTATGAAGGGGAATAGGTGTATACAAAGTTCTAATTAAGCTGCAGTCTTACAGTGTCACTGTGTCTTTGTGTCTCAGGGCTGTGGTCTTCTTGTGCCCCTGCCCTTCCCCTGGGGGCAAGACTGGGCCCACTTCATATCCTTGTTCCTCTCTGGAGTAGAAGATGTTTTTTCTATGTTCTCTTCCCCCAGACACAGGAGGCTTTCACCATTGCTCTATGTGTGATAGTGTGGGTCGCCTTAATAGTTTAAGACTATTATTATGAAGAGGCAACAGGCAAGGAGAATCTGGATGGGATTTTAGACCTTTCCTATAGCAGCTGCTGTTCATTTTCTTCAGGCTTGAACTACAAGGGGGCACTTCAGGATTTTCATCAGTCATTCTGTGATTACTGGTTTAGGTGCATATAGAAGAGCCTGAAAATGCATGCAAATTTTCATTATATTTGCATCCTCAGGAGTTCTATATTCTTTTGAGATTCATCACTTGGCTTTAACAGTTCAATAAGAATTTTAGCTGAATACTTACCAATGTCTGGCAGCATCTACCCCAGGTAAGCAAGTGCTCATGTTCTATCTCTTCTTGCACACAATTGTATTTACTTAGATTTCAGATCAGTTATTTGTCCTGCAAGCTCAGATCACTGACAAGTTCAAGTAAGGCAATGAATTTGTGGATTGTGTAGCATTTTTGTTGTAAGAGTGGGAGTTACGTTCTCTCTAGCTTTCTACATCTTAAGGAGAAGCCAGAAGTAGCACTATTCTTAATACTCCCAAACTGGAAACTACAAAAATGCCCATTAACAGTCCAATGGATAGATACAGTATGGTACATTTACCCAAAGGACTACTATATAGCAATGAGAATGAATGCACTATAAGTACATAAAACAAAGTGGATATAACTCATAAATATAATGTTGAGCTAAGGAAGCCAGTCACAAAGGAGTATATCCTGGATAATTCCATTTATATAAAGTACAAAACTAATCCATGCTCTTAAAAATCAGGGGAGCAATTACCTTTGGAAGGCCAGAGGCTAGAATGGAGGACAAAGGGGCTTCTGAGATACCAGCAGTGTTCTGTTTCTTGATGTGCTTGTCACTATAGCTTTATATTTCTGAAAATAAAATTTTATATATTATATATATAAAAAATATATATACCCCATTTTCTGTATGTATATCATATTCATCAAAAATATTAAAAAATTATCCATTAGTGTAATTAAAACATGGATTTATAACTTTTTAGATAGCTAGAAAAAATAAAAGCTAAATCACAATCCAGCAAAAGACAGAAAATTAAGAAAATGCTAAGAAATCTTAGAAAATAAAGTGCTAAAGCCTAAGGACATCAATTATGGCAATAAATATAAATGCTTATAAATGTTCCCCATTAAAAGATAATAAAATACAATAAAGCTCATATATGTTTTTAATGATGTGCAAACGTAAAAGGACTATAGGTGAGCACTTTTCCCCCCAGTTCCCTTCTTCTCTTCTTCAATTATATTTGTGCTATCACCATGATCTTGAGACAATGTTCCTAATTTATTAAATGGTGGATGGGGCAAGGATATTTGAAGACAGGAAGGAACAGGTCAATGAGGGGATAATTTGGGACATAAAAAAAAATATGTAATATCTGTGATTAAGCTGATTCTGAGCTGGACCGCCCTCACAATTTCTAAGGGAGATTGTTTTTGTTAATTTGTATCCATCTCCAAATATCTTTACTGACACCTCAATTCTTCAGAGCCCAGAATACTAACTCCATTACTCTCAGAGAATTCTAGCTCCATGAATGTGATGGCAGCAGAAGATAATGCCACCCTTTCTCAAACCCCAGCAAGGAAACACATTATAGTGTGACCACTGCATAAAGGAACTTAAAGGGGAAAGATGAAGAAATTGGGTCTGGAGAATTTGGCTGGAGGAGGATAGAGGCTTTACAAGGGAATTAAATAGAAGAGTTTATGTTCACCTAACTGAGGGAGTCCATAGAAGTAAACACAGCAATGGTTCCTATCAGGAATTATTCTGTGAACATAGTGTGGGTTCGGGGTGTGTTTGTTTTCTCACAGTAATTATTCCAAGACATTCAAGAAAATGGAGACCTGTAGACAAGGCTCTGAATAATAAATGAATATTATAATTTATTCCATTTTTAAAATAAGAAAAATTGATTTGGAGAAAATTTTACTAGATTTATTAAAACCTCTTATTTCTAAAAAATAGTTTATTATGACCTAGAAAATTCCACATCTATTATCTTATTGAAGTTACATGAATTCCATGTTAAGGAATGTACAGAGTAATGTGCATCAAAGATTTTTCATAATCAAATTATCTTATTATTCCATAAATAAATTTGAGATCCCAACTCTATGTTGTACACTGAATAAGAATCCTTATAACAAGGTTTAATCTCTGTCATCAAGAAGTTCAAGAGGCACCTGGGTGGCTCAGTTGGTTAAGCATCCAACTCTTGATTTCAGCTCAGGTTGTGACTTGGGGTCGTGGGATCGAGCCTATGTTGGGCTTGGCATTGAGCATGGAGCCTGTTTGGGATTCTCTCTCTCCCTCTCCCTCTCCCCCCCACTCACATGCGGTCTCTCTCTCAAAAAAAAGTCCAAAATCTAGTGACAGAGATAGTTAGGGGGATAACAAGTACTCAGTGTTATAAATACTGTAATTGCAGAAGGTTCAGTGTGTTGCAAGACAATTTTGCATGGCTCTCTCACGTTTCTACACATTGTTTAAGTGGGTACTAACTGTTCCTTGTTTTGGACTGTCTTTTCAAGGATGTTAGTATAATGAACAATCTTGGAAGTAGAGAATCTCTTCATTTGGGACAAAGGGCAGGTGGGTTTACTGCCCATTTAAAAATACTTGGCTTCTCTATGATCAGAGTTCTTCTCCTATAACATCACCCACTATGTTTGCAGATGCCTTCTTGCTCCCTTTGAGTTACCCTATATAGGAATTGGAAAGTAGAACAAAAGATAATACTCTGGTTACTGCAATGATTCTTATGTCTTTTACCAGCATTCATGAACTGTAGCAAGCTAACTTGTTAGTTTGTAGGTAAGATAAAATTTCAGACCCTTCACGGGTCTTGACATATGTTATTGTGGGAATATTAAGAAGGTGTATTTTAGCTAATACAGTATCAATGATATACTAGAATATGAAGAATGTTAGGCAAATTGAATCTGTGAGGATGTGGGTGAGAAAAGTGAGGGGCAGGGAAAGAAGAAGAGTAAAACCAGGTGAAGGAAATAGGACGAGTAAGAACCAGATTGTGGGGATAGAGATTTTGAAGGGTATTTTATTTTATTTTAAGTTTTTATTTAAATTCTAGTTAGTTAACATATAGTGTAATATTGGTTTCAGGAGTAGAATTTAGTGGTTCATCACTTACATATAACACTCAGTGCTGGGGCGCCTGGGTGGCTCAGATGGTTAAGCGTCTGCCTTCGGCTTGGGTCATGATCCCAGAGTTCTGGGATCGAGCCCCGCATCAGGCTCCCTGCTCGGCAGGAGGCCTGCTTCTCCCTCTCCCGTTCCCCCTGCTTGTGTTCCCTCTCTCGCTCTCTCTCTGTCAAGTAAATAAATAAAATCTTAAAAAAAACCAAAAACACTCAGTGCTTATCAGAGTGCTTATCAGAGAGCATTTTAATGTTAACCAAGAATGTGAATGTTTTCATGAAGGCAGTGCAATTAAGGGATATTAACTAGAGGATGATATCATCAGATTTAAGTTTTAGAAATGTCATTTTGGTAATAGAATGACTTGGCAGGCCCAAGATGGGAGGCAGGGAGATCCATAGACCAACTGGGAACCCCTGGGATAATCCAAATGAAGCATGATAAAAGTTTAAAGTAGGGAAAAGGGATAAAGAGGAGGAAGACTTCACAAAATATTATGGAAGTAGAATCAACTGGTTGTGTTGATAGAGTAGATTTTAGTGCTTCTCTAGGCTGAAACTGTCTTTGATACTTGAGTAAATAATAGTAATATCCATCGTGCTAGATGGTAGAAGAATAAAGGGCCATAGCATTCATAGGGATACCTGGACTTCACATATGTATGTAGGTATTTGGTTTAGAAAGAATGACCACTCTAGGTGGGTAGGGTGTGTATTACTCTGATTCCAAAGACAATTAAGGAAATTGTGGTCCTGAGGATTGAATGGACTGCTGAGGGTTGTGTGGTCAGTGAGTTAATAGTGGAAGTTGGAACTTGGATAAAATGAGTAATCCAGTGACCTTTTTATTCTGTTTCCTTGAATCAATCATCAGCAACATCACAAGTCTCTTTTCCATTCTCAAAGGATCTAGGCTTCATGTGGGAGATAAAGGAGGCAGAAGGGAGAGAAAACTAGGGAGCTATATATTTTTCTTTCATTTGACAGATATATTAGACCTGTTAGCTCATTGCTGAAAGAATAGAGGATTCATGTTTGACAATGTGGGCCAAAGAGAGTCTGCCTTATTAATGAACTAGATCCCCAAAGCATATTCTTAGGAGTGCTGATCTTGGATGACCTGAGAAGACATATGTTCTACCAGAAGGCTGATCTCGTCTTTGAACATCCAGTCATTAACTAATCTTGGTTACAACAGCACAAGGCTAGAGCACTGAGTTTGTATCTACACAATTTTAAAATATCCCATCAACTAATTCAGTGAAAACAGTGAAAGGCCATGTAAGTCATTTTTCTTGTTTGAGTTTTGGTATTATGAACAGAGATTTTATTAGTGGTTACAAAACTAAGTTGTGGTATGATGTCAGAAAGTCAGTTATTCTGTCTGGTCCTCAGTTTGGTGCCTGGAACAAAGTATGGTCTCTCATAGTATGCATAGAATTGTAAAGTATTTTACCATTCTAACACTCTAAGCATGATTGAGAATTTCAAGAAAGAGTATGCAAAGAGTATAGATGAGGACCCAAGTCAGAATATTAAGGAAATCCACATTTAGGGACTAAGAAGACAAAGAGGAACTTAAGAAAAAAGAACCAGTGAAGTGGTCAGGGAAGGAACATTTAAAAAGAGTTTGTCTTTTTCTAAAGGAAGGTTCCCCACTAGGTATCAATGAATTTTATGAATTGGTTGGTGATCCCCTGTTTTCCATGTCTGTAGAGGGACCTGTGAAAGAAAATTAAAGCCTGGGAAATTTGAGTTGGGTATAAAAAGTTTAAATTTCTGTTTAATATATGAGAAGAATAGGAAGTCTTACCCCCAATTCCCTCCAATATAAATCATTAAAAAGAAAATAAATTCCCATTCTCTGTTATATTAACTCCCTTAAAATTTCTTCAGTCCTGGCTGTGTTAATCACTTATTGGGTGTTTCATCTTTCAATCAAGATGTCAATTTCTTAAGAGCAGAGTGCCAGCACATGTGGGATGAGCAATACATGTATTTTAACTTATTTGTTTAGAATATTCCTAGTTTTCTGACAGTGATGTAATCAAACTTGGAGTTGAAGATTCAAGAAGAGTAGAAATATTTGGAGTTCACTTGACTAAAGGCAAAGTGCTTTGAAAGTCCTCCAGGCTTTGAGAATGTCTGAAATATCTTTAGCAAACCTGAGATGAGCTTCTAGAGTCTCAGCTTGGTGCCTGAACTGCCCATCACCCTCTTGCCCTCTTTGCATCAGTACCTGTGAGAGAGGCAGCCTGCTTTTTCATCTTGTAGGAAACACAGTCTCAGAAAACAGCTGCACTGAACTATTGGACCGTAATGGTACATATCACTCTTGGTCTTTGGCAAGAGATGTCCTTGGCTCCCAAAATAACCTTAACCACAGGGTTAAGATTTTCCCATAATTGAAGAGTACAGAGGGAAGGAATCAAATACATGAGGGCTGACAGACATTTAATCACACTGTACTCAACAATTTGGTCTTCCTTTATAGTTACATTGGTGATGGCAGCCAAGGCTTAACCTCTTGGGATCCAGGCTTCCACCATAGGGGGCCGAGGGGTCCTGCAGAGAGCTGCCACTTTGAGAGAGGTCTCAGCTAGTGATGGAGAATAGTCACATGGCAGGATGGCTGAACAAAATCCTTTAATTTGATTCATAAGCCATAGCTGTAAATAGTACCTTATACTTGGTTCATTCCAGCAAATTGACTCTCAGGGTTAATTGGAGCAAGACTTTCATGTCAGTGAATGCCTTTAAGGTCTCCTTATTTTCCTGCTCCTAGATGCATTTTTGGGCACATCCTTCTCTCTCTTCTTGGATACTTGGTAACTTATACTCTTCTTCCCTACTTCAAAATCCCCTTCCCATTTTAACCTTAGGAACACATGCCTAAAGAGCATCATATTAGCATGGCTCCACGTATGTATTTATATTTTATATATATATATTTTAAAATAAAAAATATATATATTTTAAGATTTATTTATTTATTTTGGGAGGGAGGGGCAGAGGGAGAAGGAGAGAGAAACCTAAACAGAATCCACACTGAGCACAGAGCCCAATGCAGGACTTGATCTCATGACCCTGAGATCATGACCTGAGCTGAAACCAAGAGTCAGATGCTTAACTGAATGTGTCACCCAGGTGCCTCTATACTTATATTTTAATAAGAAGTAAAGCTTTGAGCAAAACACAAGCATTGGCCTTTGGTGGAGTAATTGTCATCAGATGGCTAGCCAGGACATTTTGGGTAGGGGGACCCCTCAAATGCATGTTAACTTACTTTCTTAGCCTTTTTTTTTTTTTTTTTGGCAGCAAGGGGCTCTATTATTATCCTACGGGTATCCTATGGCTACAAACCACTCTCAGGCTTCTGTGATTTTGCTGGAGCTTTTCCTTTGGAGAGCTGTTCTCACCACTGATAACTCCTACATTTTATCTTTCAGAAGCTAGTTCCTTTATCCAGTCTCAGCTCAAATGCTACCATGAGTGATTTTCACGTTTCTGCACTTGGATTTCTTCATTTCTCTCTTAACTTCCACGATTTTATGTTCCTCTCTTGGGGTTTGCACCACTTTCTACCTACTATCTAAATTGCATCGTCATTTTGTGGCACAACACTTAGTGTCTAACACACTAGCATATAAAAGTGATTTCACTTTTTACATAAAATTATTATCGATAATGTGCCAGTCATTGTACTGGGTGATTTTGATCCCATTACCAAACAAATCTGTGTTGATTTGGGTTGAATTTCTTTATCCCATTCTTTATCATTAGGAACCCTCATGGTCTGTACTATATGTATTTGCATTTGTTTATATTCATTTCAACATTCATGTATCGTGGTGATGGTTGAATGGATATACAAATTTGTCAAAACTCATCAAATTTTACACTCAGAATAGGTGCAGAATATTATAAATAAATTAGACCTTAATAAAGTTGCTTTTAAAAATGGAGGTAAGCATTTCCTCTGTTGAGGCTGACTTTTAAAGGACAGTGAGATCATTTCCTCCTGACAGTTGGCTGTCCAGTCACCCAGGCAGGGAACATGCATGTCCTGACCTGGCAATGGGGTATAGAATTTTACAGAATAGATCTCTGCCTGAGAAACCTTATAACCAGCCTGGAAGCAAAAAACAAAAACAAAACAAAACCAAACCCAAAAAACCCTCAGGTTCAAACATCTGAAATGTGCAATTGTTAACTAAATCATGTGTTTTTTTTTTATTATAATAGGACTACTTTAGTTTATAGTGTGCATTCTATATTATATATAACAATTATAGTTATAACCACTTTATTTTATTGTAATAAGGCTATTAAATATAAATCATCTGTTTTCCTAAGGATAATTAAAATTATTAAATTAATTTATTATTATAATATGTGTGTCCCCCACATTCTAACCATCGTATTATCATTTGAAACTCAGATTATATTTCTCTATAGAAACAAAGCCCCAGTCCTGAAGAACCTGAGTCCTAACTATTGGAGCCCTGCTCAGGGGCACTCTTCCTTGGTCTGGGCCATTCTTCCTTGGTCTGGGCCATTCTCCCTGGGGTTGTCCTCCCACAGGGTGCCTAGGAACACTGGGGCCAGTGCACCTGGAGAACAGTTTATGGCACCTGTGTGACTCCCCTAGGGCAGTACCTGCTGGCTTGCCTCCAGCTGACTTGCTGGATGTTGTGGGCATCCAGATTTCTCAGTGTCCAACTTTCTGCCCTAAATCCCTCCCTTCCTAATACAAGATGAGCCCCAACCACCTGCCTCCTCTGACTTATCTTTCCAACTTCCATTTCCCATTTCTCCTATCCAGCTTAGTCCCAAACTGCCAATAACCCAATTGATCCCCAATTTAAAGTAATGCATCTTTCTAATTCCATTGACTACAGATATTTTCTTGGTAAAAAACAGTCCTTGCCCAGTGGTTTATCAGCCATGTAGATGTGAGCGAATTACCTAACCTCATTGGTGATGATTCAATTTGCTCTCTCTCTAAGGTTTATTGTGAAGACTAAATGGGTTGATCTTTGTAAAGCAGTTAGAACAGTGCCTGGGCCCTAGGAAATGCTATCCAAGTGTTTGTTGCTATTATTATAATTATTGTTGGACTCAGTATTAAAAAACACGGAACATACAGCTTACCCCTGGGATGATTAATAAAAAATTGGCATTCATTAGATAATCTCTCCATGCCTGTCTGAGGTTGGCCACCTGAAGGTTTTGGGAGTCCTGAGGAGACAAAGAGGAGGAGGTGACTTTGGAGGATGGGGTACTAGAGAAAGTGTGCAGATAAGGGTGATGCCACAGGAGAGGGAGAGAGTATACACGTTTTATGATTTTGTTTAAAGTCTTAACTTCAGTTATTCCTTATGTGTCAGTGAGACTAATTTTTCTTGTTACCTTCAGCCTTTGGGCTGAAGGGTGGCTGATGCCAAGTGCCTCCTTTGCTTTTTTTAGTTCCCCACTCCAAAGTCTGTTCTTGACCCTGAAGATCAGGTCCCCAAACTGGGCCTGATTGAAGACTACGTCAATAGCATAGATAACGTGACAAGAAGGAAATAAAAGGGTCAATCTTAGGTGTTGTGAGCAGATTCATACATGATACATATAGTGCAAAACAGCCCTGAACAAAAAGCCATAGCACAAGATACACTGGAGAAGGGGAAGTCAGTGCCAGGGGTGACTTGCTGGGCTGAGAGACACACGTCAGTTGGCCCAGCCATGTTCATCCTATCCTTAGAGGATAATGCATGCCTGGGAGGGATTGGATTGCCTTCCTTGTGGGGACATCAACCAATGAGTTGGGGGTATGACTCACAGTGCTTCTCAGTTAGTAGCGGGGGAAAAAAAGTAAAGACAAGTTCCTGTTGGCAAAAACACTTCGATACAATCCAGTGATCTACTACTGCTGACCTATTATACTGAGGCTCTGAAGAGAGGAGGAAAGCATGATTTCTGCCCTCTGCGACCTGTCATTCTGTTGGGGAGTCAAGACTCCCATGCCTAAGCAAGCATAAAATGGCAGAAACCTGGTGGACGTTTAGCAGTCAGAACTCCATGGATTCCCAGGGAGAGAAACCAAGCTCAGAGTAGCTTAAGAAGCTTAATTTATTGGCTTATATAAATGGGAAAAACAAGGGTGGTTGCTCTTAGGGACTCCTGAGATGCAGACATCTGAATATTGTCCTCGTTCTATTCGGATCTCATGGGCTACTTTCGTGCAGTAGGAGTGGTCACTCCAGTTCCAGGTTTGTTTCATGCCACCTTAGTGACATCAGTGGAAAGAGAAGGCTTCTTTCTTTTGGAGTTGATATATAAAATTCCAGAGAATGACCCATATCAGAGTGGTTTGGTCCATGTATTCATTTCCGGCCAATAATTGTCGTTAGAGGGTTGAGCTGCTATGATAGGGCAGCCTGGGGCATGTGAGCACTCTACTGAACTGGAAAGTCGGGTCTTGCCCCACAAGAGCCCCATGGAGTGGGAGAAGGACAGCTCTCTAAAATAAGAGAGCTGGGCTCTTGCCAGAGGAGAGGCTCTTACTGAGAGGTAGCAAAAGCAGGAAGGTTCCCTGTGAGAAGCCAAACCTGAGAGGAAGGTGTTTTCGGAGGGGAAACTGCATTCCTCTTTTTGTGCAGGGAGAGCAAAGGAAAAGCAGGGAAATAGACCCTGCTCCTCTCTCCCAGCGCCCTTTCAGCCAGCAAGTGGTGGTTATCTAATAGGGGCCCCTGATGAAGCCACTTAGCAGCACTCATGCTAAGAGGTGGTGACCTCCAACCCCAGAGCCCGGGCGCTCTGGCAAAGGCAGCCTGTCACCACCCAGAGTATAATTTGTCAGGGACATGGAGGTTAACATTTTTCTTCACAAAAAACATCTTTAATGACCATCAGCAATCAGGACCTCCGATTTCTGTCTCATTTGAAAGCTTTTAATGCTTTCAGAGGGATAGATGGGGTGACCTATGAGGTCTTTTCCATCTCTGATTTTCTATGATTAATGAAGTTCAATTGTGCAGAATAAAATGGTAAGTTTCTCGGTGTCAGTTCAGCTGTAGTCCTTTTCTCCTCCCTCTTTTTTTCCACATTTTTTTTTTTTTTTAGACAGATGATAATCATGCACATTTTCTCTTAATGCTTCAGGGAAAAAAAGGACTTTTCTTCTGAGCCAGGCTTTGAAAATGTCAAGGTGGGTGTATTTATTCGTGGTATAAATTGTTGCCAAATGCCACAAGCCACTCCTCATTTTCCCACCCCCAGGATAGATTGGGTGCCTGCATTAAATGCAAGATGAGCACTGTAAATGTGAAAATGTTTTATGTTTGTTAAGAGTTTATTGGACTTTTTTTCTGCATACCTTCATAAAATACACTTGTTTAATGACAGGCTGACTTCTTGTCTTCTGGGGTAGATGTGATGGACTTCATTACTTTTTTTTTTTTTTTTGTCTAAAAGGAAACTGAGGCCCAGAGCAGTTATAGGACTTCTTCAGAGCTGCCCAGCTGGGTGTGGGGAAGGCTCATGCCAGCACTAGTTCATTCCACTGTGTGCATCTGGGGATTAGAAAGCATCTCTTAAAGATTCTAGAGGAATTTGGTGAGTCTTACTCTCCCCTGTCATCCTGAAGATTTTACTAGGTTGAAAGTCCTCTGAATTATGAAGAAGCAGACCTCTGGAGAACTGTCTTGGGAGCCGGAGGTTTTTACCCTTACACATTCTTTGCATTTGGAAGAGAAAGGCTTCAGGAATGGGATTTCCTTGGGTTTGTATAGTTAGCCTCTTCTCTGGTTAAGGGCACAACTGAGCTCCTCTGAATTCCTGAATCTGCTGCTCAACATGGAGGGCAGTAAAGGGACCCCAGACAGAATTCCCTTCCAGGAGGAGCCGAGACCCACTGGCTTAACATTCTGCCTAGAAGCCCTAGGACTGTCCTGCATGGAGACTGTTTCTTAATCTGTAAAAAAATCTATCCTAACAATCAAACTCCCCAAATGACTAAATTTAGACTACTTTCTTGTTTCTAAGATCCTGGAAACACACAAGACATAATTCAGAAAAAAATAATTTCCAATATTCTTATCAGGAGATGCACTCTGGCTTGAATTGTTGCAGATTCCAAGCACACAGAGCACATTACATGACTTTTAACTATAACTTCCTTAAACACACTATCTGAGCTAAACATGCCTTATAAGGGACCAACGTGAGGTTGGTCCTACAGCAGGCCTATGACCTGGGGATTGTTCTTCTCTCCCAGGTTGATGGTGAAAAGGCCTCTTTTGGGTCCATAAATCGGAGAGGAGTCAGCTTGCCTGCACCCAGAGCTCATTCCTTTGTTTCCTGGCTTTGGAGTCACCCCCGTGTAAGCAATGTATTGGTGAAAGCTTATTTCCACAGCTTTGAGGCTCAGAGCCCTGTGGGGTTTAGAAATGAAGTAGGGGGCACCTGGGTGGTTCAGTCGGTTAAGCGTCTGCCTTCGGCTCAGGTCATGATCTCAGGGTCCTGGGATCAAGCCCAGCATTGGGCTCCTTGCTCAGCAGGGAGTCTGCTTCTCCCTCTCTCTCTGCCACTCTCCCTACTTGTGCTCTCGCTCTCAAATAAATAAATAAAATCTTTAAAAAAAGTTAAAATCAAATAGAAACGAAGTAGGTATTGCTACTTGAAGCTGTGCAGTAGAGTGGGTCTCGTTTTAAGTTGGAAACCAACTCAAAGAGGCTGCAGTGGGGTGGCCACCTGGTTGTTGATGTCCCGTGAATGGAGCCCAGTGTCCATGGAGCACTTCAGGGAACACTTTCTAACTGAGCGATTAGGTACGAGGTAAAACAGGAGAGTCTGGTTCTAGGGAGACAGGTATGCTGGAAGGAGTTTTTTAATCCACATTCCAAAGCCTAGTTCAAGAAATAGTTCAAATGTACTACTTCTTGCAAACCCCTCCAGAGAACTCCGGTCTATACTCACCATTTTACACTTCCACCAACAATGCATAAATGTCTAATATCTCCACATCCTTGCCAACACTTGTTATTTTCTGTTCTTTTGATAACAGCCATCCTAACCATGTTAAGTAGTACTCATTGTGGTTTCGATTTGTATTTCCCTGATGAATAGTGCTGTCGAGCATCTTTTCCTGTGCTTATTGGGATGGCCAGGAGTTTTGACTATGCATCCCAGCTCTCATGACAGTCTCTCGATGTTGGTTGCATGTTAGAATCTCCCTTGGAATTCTTTAAAAAGCGGTGATGCCCACGACCCACTAATTAAATCAGAATCTTGTGGAGGCAAGCCTAAGAATAAGCATTTTTCAAAAGTGAAATTGGGTGGCCTGGGTCTCAAATCATGGACCTGAGTGGACTCCAGACCTATCACCCCATATTATCCTAGTCTGGGCAGACACTTTTTTTTTACTGTCTTTATCATAAAATGAGAATAATAATACCTACCCTGCAGAATAAATTTGAGGTTTAAATGAGATAATACAATGATCTAACAATAAAGAGTATTACTCTTAGCAGCTGCATATTGTGGGAGAAGAGGGAGGGAGCATCTGTGCTGTTCTCTGCACTTTGATAATAACCATGAAAGACATGTTCACTCTGGAAGAGGCAGATGCAATGAGACTGACAAGGACCAGGAGCTACACATTCAAATCACCTTGGGTTTTTGGACTTCCCTGTGGAATTGTTCATCTACCTGCTTTTTTTTTTTTTTTTTATCATCTACCTGCTTTGCACAGAGTTCTGGAACTCCTGGTCTGGGTCCCTAGGATAGGTCAGTCACCACCTCCCAGGCCTGGAGAGGGAGAGCTCATGTTCTCTACTGTCGTAGCAAGTAAATCTCACTGTAGAACCATGGGAGGTACAGAGGGTCCTTTAACTTCCAAGGGCTTCAACTTCAAAAATAGCCCCAAAATAATAGGAAGCAAAAACAGTGCTGGGTGCTCTCTATATCTCCTTGGCTTTCATGTGCATTAGTAATAAAGCTGGTAAGTAATTGATTTAAACACGTGATTTCTCACTTGATACAATGTCCCTTTAATTGCCAATTGCTATCCTACAATGCTGGCTTATATGTTTGGGATAATACCATTATTATTGTTCTTTAGTGTTTAAGTATGACAAAGAACCAAATGACTTATTTTAAATAAAAACTTAAGTTCAGGTTCTTTTTGTCTATTGCATGCATCCAGGAAGGATTTTGTGATCTAATAAGGCAATTATTGGGTTTTAACTAAGTGACAGGTGATTATGAGGATAATAATTTTTAGAGTTTTATACCTCAGTTTTACAAAGCTTAAAAATCTACAATGCTTTTTGGCAAGCACTGCATTTCATATGCAACCAATGGAGGGTCTCTTTCAAATATATATCTTTTGGACAGCTAATCAGCATTAATTAAGCAGAAGTGTGTTCTGAACTATCTTTTCCTGTAGCCTTATTTGTCTCCTTTCTGTGTTCAGTTCCTTTTTAATTAAAAAATGTCTATGCACATGGATTTGGATCAGAAAGATTCTGGGGATAGAAGCTGTGCCCAGGGACAACTCTTGGCAAAATTGGGAAATGGACCCTGCTGGCCTCCATCAAACTCAACCAAAGTTAATCCCCACGTTTTCCCTCATTCCTTGTTTCCCACTCACTTCAGACCCATAGAACCCTAATTAGTGCTTTGCTATTAATCTAGTTTAAAAAAAAATGCAGTCCTAATTTATACCATTTGCTATTCCCATTGTGTAGTATGCCTTGTACCAGGGCTGGTTTCAAGCTCCCAACTTCACTGTAGGGCATGTTTGGCTCTTGCAATCTGATGCTGTAGTTGCTGGCTACCTCATACCACTGGCCCTAACGCTGATAGTTTCTCCTGCCATCTGTGTCAAAACTCACTGTCCCAACAGGATTATATATCAGCCTTTTACATCTTAGTGCCCCTTAGCTCCCTGTTTCAAGGAATGTGCCTTTCTCTGCTGGAAGAGAAGAGGTTTTTCCCTGTCAATGAGCATTCGAGAAGCTATTCTAAGGAAAATGAGAAGACTGACTTCCAAAAGCAAATATCCATGTTGGGAGGAGAAAAGAATACACAAAAGAAGCCATGAAGGCCAGGTCCTTGTCCTGAGTCTCTTGCCTGTGTGACCTTGGGCAAGGCATGCCTCTTCTTTAGTCCCCGGGTTTCTCATGAGGGAGAGAGCCAGCTGACCTCCAACAGCTCTCCCAGCTCTAAGTGGCCCCTCTGCATGGCATCTGACTCCACCATACTCAGTCACAAAGCTAGCAGCAGAGATGAATGGTAGCAAAAGAGACCAACTGGATTATTTCACTGTGTTTGTCTAATCAGCTGAATATTTTTGATATGAAAAAAGTGAAGAAATTTGTGAGAGTAAAGGAGGAATTCCACAAACTTTGTAATATTTTTAGCCTATTACCAGCATTTGTTAATGCTCAGAGAGTCTATCCCTTTAATCAAGTGGTGTGTATTTATCATACAATCATTACCTTATTTAGCTATAATAAATGCCTAGTTAAGTGCATAGAGGCTGTTTCTGTTGCAATTTAATTACCAACACAGTTAATTAGGCAATATACTCCATCACCATTTTTATTCAGAGTTTCCCAACTTTATTAAAGCAGTTTTGAGGAAGAATTGATGGACCCAAAACCCTTGGTTAGGAGAGGTGGAGAAAACCGTGAACCGCTGCCACCATTTACTGAGTGTCCACTACGTGCCAGTACTTTATAGAAACTGTCTCCAAGTCTCCACAATGATTCATTGAAGGGCCTTGGACATGGAGAATGTGTACCAGAAGTCAGAGGGCCAGTAACACTTGCACCTTTCTGTCACAGGCAGCAACTATGCTTAGGGGGCACAGAGAGAAGAGCCGGGCACTCTGCCCTGACTGATACCCTCCCCTCAGAGCTGCCACCAGAGAGCCCTCCCAGAGTTTCTTTGGAGTCTGTCCCAAAGCCAGATTCACCGAGGTGGCGTTTAAGGAACCATGGAGGAAGCCCAAATGCACCAACATTTCTCATACAGTGTAGAAAAACAAGTGGAATTCCAACATTAAAACGTTCGGCTCTAGTTTAAGATTCTGAAGGATGTCAAATGCATCTCCTCATAGGAGGCTTTGGATTTCCAGCTGTTATCAAGGCCTTGGGCCACAGGGGGAATGAAGGACTTAGGAAATAGCTACTGCTTCATAGGCAAGGAGAATTAAGATGGTTGGGAGATTGGGTGGAGGTGGGCAAGAGGAGGGGAGCAGAGACAGATTTGCAGACTTCAGTCTTGTGCCCAGAGACCGTCTTGAGATAGCACGACGCTAGCTCTGAAGAGAAAGGACATATAGGGACTGGAGAACTTGATGCTGGAGTGAATTGGGAGCCTAGATGAAGGCATGGGGCTTGGACTCTGACCATAAGGTATGTGAATCCTTAGCTGATTTATTAAAATCGGAGGCACTGGTTTCTGATAGTTGGTTTCCTCGCTGTGAAACAAGACTAGGAATACCTTCATCTTACACCAGTGGTGAAAGGGTTCAATGAATCAATGTGTACTAGATTGAAAGTGACTCATTTTTCCCTCCCAACCCCAAAGTAGGTGCCCAGTACACATAGGAAAGATACCAGTAGCACGCTCCCTGATTTGTCATTTTATAAGGCATGTGGTTTGGTGCTGTGTAGTTGGATGCAAAGTCATTTAGCAAATGCCAGGTACCTTAAAATGTTTTAAAGCAGTTAGGAGAGTATCCTTCACATATATCAGTCATTTATTAAATATATTTGAATTTGTTGATTAGCTATAGGATTAATTTTTTTTAAAGATTTTATTTATTCATTTGAGACACAGAGATACAGAGAGAGAGAGAGAGCATGAGCAGCGGGGGGAGGGAGAGGGAGAAGCAGGCTTCCTGCTGAGCCAGGAGCCCGATGTGGGGCTCGATCCCAGGACCCTGGAATCATGACCTGAGCCAAAGGCAGACGCTTAACCATCTGAGCCACCCAGGCGCCCCTGTAGGATCAATTTTAATCACTTCATAATATGATCCATTATATAATATTTTTTTTAAAAGTATTTTATTTTCTTATCCACTGAATAGCAGTTTATTTCTGAACTACTTATTTCCTTGTTTAGTTTTGTTGGGGGGGCAGGTAGGCAGAATCTGTGTGCCCATGAGCGTAGGGGACATGTGTAACTTGCCAGCCGTTGTGTCTTAAGTTTGTAACACAATGTCTGACACGTAGTAGATACTCAATGAATCTTTTTTGAATAAACACATTTTTCCCTCCCCCTGAAATGACCAAAGAGGTCATGAGGTATTAAGCTACTCGGAGAGAGGATGTACATATTTAAACATCTAACCTGAAGCCAAACTGACAAGGTGAAGCATGCAAAGGTACTAGACAGTGCTAATGTCCACCATGTACCAGGTGAGCTCTAGGCCCTGGGGACATAGCAATGAACTAACCAGACAAAAATCTCTCCTTTTATGACACTTACATCCTAGGGGGAGAGAGATGGTAACACAAGATAAATACATGGAGAAGAAAGGGATAGGGAGTGATGAGAATGTGTGGGAGGAGTGTTGTAATTTTAGATAGGGTTCCTGGGAAGACATCACTGCTAAGGGGACTTTCAAATGAATACCTGAAGGAAACAAAGGAGTGAGACATGAGAATATCTAGGAAAAGAGCATTTCTGATGGAACAGAAAGTATAAAGACCCAGAGATAGGAATGTGCCTGGTACATTGAGAAAGAAGACACTAATACAAAGGGAGTAAATGAGGGCAAGGGTAACAGGAGACAGGATCACAGAGGTAACACAAGCCACTTAGGTCATTATAAGGACTTTGGCCTTTACCTGAGGAAGATGGGGGAACACTGAATTTTGAGCAGATAAGTCACATAACCTGACTTCCAATTTAACAGGACCACTTGGACTTCTGCATTAAGACTAAATGAGAGGGTGAAAAGGATAGAATCGGGTGGATGGGTTTAGAGATAGTAACTGAGATGAGAAATGATGGTAATTCTGACCAGGGTTGTAGCAGTGGAGATGGTAGGAAGTATAGCTGACCCTTGAACAACAGGAAGGTTAGGGGTACTAACCCCCCACATAGTCGAAAATCCACTCTAACTTTTAACTCTACAAAAACTTAACTACCAATAGCCTACTGTTGACCGGAAGCCTTACCAATAACATAGTCTATTAACATGTATTTTGTATGTTACTTATATTAAATACTATATTCTTACAATGAAGTAAGCTAGAGAAAAGAAAGTGTTATTAAGAAAATTGTAAGGAAGAGAAAACACATTTATGGTACTGTACTGTATTTATTTTAAAAAATCCATGTGTAAGTGGACCCATGCGGTTCAAACCATGCTGTTGAAGGGGCAACTGTACTGATAGACTGGATTATCTGATTATGCAGGAGTGAGTGAAAGATAGCAAAGATGATTCCAAGATTTCTGGCTTAAACAATAAAAAGGATGGTGTTGCCATTT
The DNA here is from genome assembly GCF_054177405.1 of Leptonychotes weddellii. NCBI lineage: Eukaryota > Metazoa > Chordata > Mammalia > Carnivora > Phocidae > Leptonychotes > Leptonychotes weddellii. Next base: position 32,127,762 of record NC_138381.1, on the reverse strand, counting down.
ACTGAGTTGGGGGAAAATTGTGGGAGAAGCACATTCTGGGGGATTGGGAAATTTTAGGATTTCAGGTTTATACCATTAACTTTGAAATGCCTTTTTAGTATCAAAGTGAAGATGTCAGGTACGTAGTTGGATGTATGCAGTTGGAATTTGGTGAAGAGGTATGGAGTAAGTGTAGAATTAGAAAAACACCCGCATTGAGACACCATTATGCCGTGAGACTAGAGGAAGTCACTAACCAAATGGTAGTAAGTAGACAAAGAAAGCAGCCCAACAACTGAACCCTGGGGCATATGAGAATTTAGGAGAAACCAGGAAAAAAGACAGACAAATCAGTAAGTGGGGTGAGAGGAAACCCATAAACAAACCATTGAAAGAAAGTGCTTCAGGGAGGAGGGAATGGTTAGCTGGGTCCTGTGCTGCTGATGGGTCAGGCAGGATGAGGACCAAGAATTAATTATTGTATTAATTGTATTTGGTGAAGTGGAAGTCACCAGTAGCCTTGTCAGGGCCTTTTTGCAGGAATAGTGTGAATAAAATCTTGGTTGACGTGTGTTCAACAATTTGGAGAGAGAAGTTAAGGAAGGGAAGTTTTCAAGAGGCATTGGTTTTCTATATGGAAAATAAATTGGATCCCAATTTCATACCAAGAAGAAAGAAAAAATGTCATGTGGATCATAGACATAATGTGGGAAGCAAACTTTAACACTTATAGAAGAGAATATAGAAGTATATCATTATGATATAGGGGTAGGTAATAATTTCTTAAATGAGACATATAAAATAGACATCATAAAGCAATAAGTCTTATTTTTTTCTCACGTTCAATATTAAATCTTTTGTATGACTAAAGACAGCTAATGCAAAGTTCAGAGACAAGTCACACATGGGAAGATGTGTGTAACAGCTTTAATCAACAAAGGAATGGCAACCAGAATATATAAAGAAGTTCTACAAATCAGGAAGAAAAGCTAAACAGTTTAACAGGAAAATATGCTAAGGAAATGATCTTAACAGTCAATTCACACAAAAGGAATGCACATTCAAACAGGAGCTCAAATGCATCGGTGATTAATAATGAGCATCTTAAATTCTTCATCACACATGTCAGTTAAAAGGTTAGTAATTCCAAGTCTTGGTGAAGATCTGGAGGACATGGATTTTTATATCTTGTTAGTAGGAAATAAATAGGTAACAAAAATTTCAGAGAGCAATTTAGCAATAAAGTCAAGAATGCTAATGACCTCACAGTTCTCCTTGGTGTATACTCTAGAAAAACTCAGACCCAGATGTAGAAGTAGGTGTCTCTAAGGTGTCTTTTTCAGCATAATTTGTGGTAGCAAAAAATGGGAAACAATCTATATGTCTATCAATATGAGAGCTGATAAATTGTGTTATAAATTGTATGTTCACTTAATACACATGTATTACAATGAATGGACTGGGTGACCTGCATCCATATGACGATCTGAAACTTTAATACTGTGTAAAGAATACAGTACCTACAGATGAAAAGCTGACAGATAACGTATGTGTTTTTATGGCTATGCACACGTAGGAAAAGTAAAGTCGCAGGGAAAGAGTGATGTGGGCATCTGGGCATATATTCAGGTGAATGAGATCAGAGGGAGGTATAAAGAAAACTTTAACCCTCTCTGCAACAGCCTCCTTTTCAGGAAAAGAACGACTGGGGGCAAATATGTCAAAATATTAATATCTATTAAATCTGTATGATGAGAATAGAAATAAAAATTTTCGCAAAATATATGACAATTTAGATAAAGATGTGGTGAGTGGATAAGTTACAGGGATTTTAAAAAGAAAAAAAACAGTGAAGGGGCATTTAAATAAGCAGACAACCCAGCCCTTGTTGGTGCTTTTTCACAAATGAATGAGCTTGTGAATTCTTGCTTTGAGTTAGCTCATTGTACATGACCTGGAAGTTTCCTTACACATTTAAAGTGATAGTAAGTCTTTGGCCCAAAACTGTCTGTTGGCATTTCAGGGATGCCTGCGGTACTGGCAGTGGGCAGGACTCTACAGGGCGCTGGGGGTGGAGGAGCTGGTCTGGACGGCTGTGTTTGGGTGTGCGGATGGGGTCTCTCAGAGTGAATGGGGCCATCTGGAAGAAGAGGCTCTCCCTGGTCGTCTGCTCCCTTCCTGATAGTCAGAGCCTCTGCCCCTCTGCGATTCCCTCCCTGGTGTCTTTTGCTAACCCTTATTTCGCCCTCTATCCCAAGTCTGGTATTTTCAGGTGCTAGGTTGTATAGGCCTTCACGTTTTTCTCCATCAGGGCTACATGTCACCAGGTGAGGGGGTTAAAGACAGCTGAGTTACTGAACTCATCAGGACCCTTTGCTTACAAATGACAGAAAACCACCTCAAACTAGGTTAAGTCAAAAATAAGATGTATACGGGAGTTCTGCCTCTTTTGGCTCACACCACCAAACCACAAGGAAAGCAGGCCTGGAATAGAGCCAGCCTTGGGGATGGCTGGACTCAGGGTCAGACCCCATCAGAGCTCTCCATCTTCTTTCTGTTATTTGGGTGATGGCCAAACCAGCCTTCTCCTAAGGCAAGAATTGCGACAGGCAGATCCCAACTCATATCCTGCTAGCCTCACTCCTGGAAAGGAAGAGAAGGATATGAATGAACTCAAATGGCGCCCCTGCGTCAGGCAGTGCAGCCCATGCATCTTTCCTTTCCTGATCAAGTCGGAAAAATCGTAGGAAAGAACTCTGATCAGCCTGGCTTAGGGTACATGGGACACACTAGCTGTGAAACCATGTATTGGTTTACCTAATTTCTCTTTGCTTTAATTTCCTTTATAAGGGAATAATAATAGGGAGATAATAATAGAATATCCCTCATAAGATTATTGGGATCATCCATGCAAAGCCTTTAACACTGCACTGGGCTCAGAGTAAAAGATGTTTTAAAAATAGTAACAAACAAGCCTTAGGCTGGTATAATTAGGCTGGGGAAGGGCTGTGATTGGCCGAGCCTGCTTAAAGAGGACCCAGGCTGTCTTTAGGCCGTAGCCTGGAGGGTTCTGGATGGAGCCAAAGGATGGCCACAGGTGCTTGCTCAGGACTTTGCATCTCCTCGGCTGTGCGTGCTCCCTTGGTTCTTGAAGAATGTTCTGGGCTGCAATTCCACTCTTTCCTCTGATATCTGTGTGTCTATTACTGGGTTTTGGCAGACCTGCAGGGAGCCTGATCTACCATTATCCTAAACCCTTTTGATTTGAGTGCATAGCTTGATGGGTTCCAGCTCCCTGCTCACTCACCTCAGGTGCTGGCTTCAGATGGTCCCTGGTTTCCACAATTATTAAGGCATCTCTGGTCATTAAGTTTCCTCTCCTAACCCTTAGCACAAGCTTCTAAGGCTTGGCAGCTGAATGTTCTGTGAATAGTACACCTCTGGGAAGATAAAGCAAGGGGTGGGAGGGCATCACTTTTGGCAAGTAATTCTGGGTAGACAAGTATTCCTTCACTTAACCATACAAGTACAGCATTTCTGTGTATGTGTGCTGAAGAGGACTGTAAAAAGATACAGGAGAATAGCTGAAGCAGGAAGAAGGAAAAGAAGGAGACAGCATTTCCACATCACCTTATTTGTGAAGGGCCCATGCTGAAATTACGTGTGTTGCCATTTGCTTGTGGAGAAATTAAAGCTCGTAGAAGGTAAGTAATTTGTTCAAGGTCACACACTTTTTGGAGGAGAAAGAGGAGAGGAAGACAGGGGTGAGAACTAAGAAGTATGGTGGCATCTTTGACTTCAGTTAATTTTCAATTATTTATGCAGGGTTCACTGAATGCTAGCTATGCACTCAGCTCTGTGCTCGATCACATGAAATAGACGAACGTTTTCCTTCTTTGGGGAACTGAGAGTCTATTGTGAAGATAGTCCATAAAATAAAAAGAGATGAGGTAGCTTTCAAAGTAACAGATAAAAGAGTGCCTACCATGGACAAGACCTTAGGATGCCTGACAGTGGTCTCATGGGCTGGGCAGCATTGAGGTAAGGTCCAAAGGGAAAAGGTTGGCCCGTCTGCCCCCAGGGATCCCATCGGTGACCGGCGTCTGTGGGTCACCCAGAACATACAGGTGGATATTCACTGTATTGAACAATTTGGCTTTGTGGAGGAAACCCCCTCCCTGCTTCCCTTAAATGTCTCTCTGTATGCAGCCCCTGGTCTTACAAAGCTAGGCAATAAGCCCATCTAGGCTCATGAATTCCAGAAACGAGGGAAGAGAAGGGGTAGACATTCCATTTTTCATTGAGATTCAAACTTCTGTTTTGCAAAAACAGAGGTCAACTTCCATGGACCAAGAACTATTATTTTGCTGAGAAAGCTGTTCTTGAGACTAAACATGCTGACATTCCATGGAAAAAAAAAAAGCCAAATTCATGCCCAGAAGCAAATTTGCAAAAAATATGTTTTTGTGTTGCCAAGGCAGAATTTTCTCTCATCTCTTCTCTCACTCATTTTTTCCCCATTTTCACTACCATGTTCTTTGCCGGAAAGATATGAAACTAATCCCAAATCCAATTAATAAAAGAGAGAAGGTTCTTGGTTGGGGGATATATCTTTCCTGTCTTCTTAATTTAGCTGTGTAATCATGCATAGAACATGACCACTGTGGTAGCTGGGAGAACAAACTATGTATATTGCTAATGAGCCGTTAACTTGGGGCAATCACTTTTCTTCCTTGGGCCCTTTGCCTCAGTTTTTACATATGTAATGTGACTCTCAGTGGTTTTCAAACTAGGCTCTGCAGAACCTTCTCAGGAGCCCCCTGTCGGACAGGGGCAAGATGCCGAGGTTTAAGTGTGTGGGGCTCCAGCCTCCTTCACCCCTAATCACTGCTTGAGGCACAGCAGATGTGCTTTTATCTGTTTGATAAATTTATGCTTTCTGGTAAAATTTCATTTGAAGAAGTGGTTTTGCCCATCTGTCCCTTCCGTTGTAACAACCCATGGCTTTAGGTCTTCAAACGGAGTGTCTCTAACACATTTGGATCTGCCACGGCTCTAAAATAGATGTTGTTCCTTCCTCAACTGAATTCATCGTCAGAGGCTAGATGGGGGCTCCAGGCCGGGGCTTCAGAAGAGGGAGGGAGCTTCAGTTTTCAGAGTAGTCCTGGAAAGCCTGGTGGAAGAGGTAGAATGTGACTGCAGGAAGTGATTTGATAACCCAAATTGCATTCCTGCCATGGCCAGCTTAATCACAAGCACAGCCCGGGCAGCACCCTGTGAGGGATCTCAGGCAGTCCACACTGCCCCCGGGAATGTATCACCCTGCCCACCTGTGTCTAATGATTGACACGCCGCTGGTGAGAGTTGGGCTTACACGTTTAGGTTTTAATCCCATTGAATGTGTTAATCGCCCTGTGGGCGATTCCCTAGAGACTGAAGCAAACATGTGCTCTTTTGTAGCTACTGGATAACTGAGAACAGGGTTTTTCAGGCATACTTGAGCCAGTAGGATATTACAAGGTTTGGAAAGAAAGATGTGAAAAATGGACATTCCTGCAGGTTACTGGTCCTTTCTATGCAGCCACATTTCCGCGGAGAATCCATGGAATCTCTAACAGAAAGGCTCTTTCCCTTGGGGCATGTGCTCCAAACCCGAACCAGCACTGAGGACTGTCCTGAGACTGGGTGACCTGGATTTTGCATGCACTCTTGGTGGAATGGAACTTACCAGCTCACAAGACTCATCCACTTATGGAACATTCTGGCTAAGAGGAAAGTTCTTCCTTAAAATGACTTAAAACTTTCAGCACTTCAGTAATTTTCATCCTTTATCCTGGCAGCTATGCAGGAATGATCTAGCACTCCTCCCCAAACAGTCTACCAAGGGGTTTAAAAGGAAATATCTATCATGTCCCCCTCTGCTATACTACTCCATCACATGTGGCTTTTCTATTCTAGTTAAACATCTAGTTAAACATTCCAGTTAAAAATTTCTTCTATTTTCTCTTATGACCAGGCTTCAAAGTCTCTAACTTCCCTGACCTCACATCTGAATGAACTTAGAGGTTGTCAGGGTCCCTGCTTCAGTCCCAAGCCCGGAACTGAGCCCGACATTGCAGAGTGCAAGGAACGCTGGACTATTCTGCTGGGGCAGACATACTAGTTAGGCTTTGCTAGCCTGGGACTACATTAACTTCTCTAGCATCTGCATCTAACTATTGTTAGGCTTGTCCTTCATTGAAATTTCTCAGGCTTTTCTTTATGTGAATGGTTCTTAAATCAGTTTTCTCCAATCCTGTTCCCAGGGGAATGATTTTTAAAACTTAGATGGAAGCCGTGATGGTTAAATTTGTGCGTCAACCTGATAGGGCCACAAAGTGCCCAAATATTTGGTTAAACATGATTTCTGGGTGTGTCTGTGACAGCCTTTCTGACAGAGACGAGCATTTGAGTTGGTGTACTGAGTAAAGTAGGTCACCCTCCTCTGTGTGGAGAGACATCATCCAATCCGTTGAAGGCCTGAATAGAACAAAAAAGTCAGAGGCGGGTTGACTTTACTTGGATGCTTGAGCTGGGGCATCCATCTTTTCCTGTCCTTGGCATTCCTGGTTCTCTGGCCTTTAGGCCCAGACTAGAATCTAAAGCATTGGCTCTCAGGTCTTCAGAAGACACCACTGGTTTCCCTGGGTCTCCAGCTTCTAGTCAGCTGCTTGTGGGAGATGAGCCAATATCTTCTGATAAATCATATCTATCTCCTATGGTTTCTTTTTCTCTGGAGAACCATAACATAATACACATTTCTTTATATTTCCCCCTGCTGACCTTAGCATTGTTAATTGTCAGTCAGAGTCTTCAGCTTAGGGTTTTGTCAGTCAACCTATTCACTACGTCTCAGGGCTCATGGCAGACAAACGCCTGAAGAGCTCACCTTCTGGGACTTTACTCTGGTTGCCACCCCTGGGCCCTTAGTGCAGTGTTTGGTGTGGGGCAGGCCCTCAGCAAGTAATTGTTGGAGTAATGGGTAGATGAGTGATTGAATGATTAGGCTAAGAAGAGCCTTTATGGCCCACTTCCAACAACCTGTGGGCACGGTCAATGCCTGCAACCATGAACCCACTTCCTGCATCCCTGCACAGTATGCCATCCTGTATTTCTCTGTCTTACCTTCAAGAATATCTTGAGGGCGCCTGGGTGGCTCAGTTGGTTAAGCGACTGCCTTCGGCTCAGGTCACGATCCTGGAGTCCCGGGATCGAGTCCCGCATCGGGCTCCCTGCTCAGCAGGGAGTCTGCTTCTCCCTCTGACCCTCCCCCCTCTCATGCTCTCTCTATCTCATTCTCTCTCTCAAATAAATAAATAAAATCTTTAAAAAAAATATCTTGAGCTATTTTGTGAAATCACTTACAGAAATTAAGGTATGTTTTATCTAAGAAGACAATGAGGCTATTTTTACATTGCTTTTAGTTAACTCCTATAGGATCTCTGTGATCACTTTCTTATACAAGATATTCCAATTGCTGGGGTGCCTGGGTGGCTCAGTCGTTAAGCGTCTGCCTTCGGCTCAGGTCATGATCCCAGGGTCCTGGGATCGAGTCCCACATCGGGCTCCCTGCTCAGTGGGAAGCCTGCTTCTCCCTCTCCCACTCCCCCTGCTTGTGTTCCTGTTCTCGCTGTCTCTTTCTGTCATATAAATAAATAAAATCTTTAAAAAAAAAAAAGATATTCCAATTGCTTTCTCCACTCTAGGGTAGAGTTTCTGAGCCCAAAGACTTGAACTAAATTAAGAAGGCTATATATTAAAATTCTAATTAAAGGCGCACACATAGGCACACAGACACACACAGAATGTGGAGTGTTAGAGATATATGACTGGTTTTTAATAATGTTCTGCACCGAATGGTGGTTTGTGGATGTTTATCATTTACTCTTCTCTACCTTTCTCTTTATTTCCAGTTGTTCCATTTTATGTATGGATGACCCGTCTTCTAATCAGACAGAGGGATTTTTAAGAAGTGGATATGTGCATTACCACCAACCATCCTTTTACTTATGTTGGGATTTAATTCCTTCTTAGCTGCATTATTCTACCTTTCAAGTTAAAGTTTATTAACATTGTCAGATGGAACAGAGCAAAATAGAAAGTTAGGGAGTGAGATTTCTCACTACTATCTCTTAACCTGATATTATCTCCCCAAAGCAATAGACTTATCTCTCCCTTATTGTCTTTAAAATCACACTTGCTGTTTTTGTGGAAAATTTTAATATCTTCAGTCTCATTCAAGCTGTAACCTTCCCAGTACCATTTATATAGATTCATATGATCCATATATTACATGGGATATATAGGCAATTTATTTATTTCTATGTATAAGAAACTGGTCAGGGGAAATCGTTATGGAGCATGTGGTCTGCTCAGCTCCAGGCCCTATAGAAGATCTAGGAAAGCTGTGGTCTCTAACTTCAGGAAGCATCCTTGATTGGGAGGTAGGACTTTCATAGAGGGACACACAGTGGGTCATCCAGGAGTGTACAATCAAGTGTGAGGCTGTGTAAGCAAACTATGAATTTTCCTGAGAAAGTACGATAAAGGTCAACGGGAAAAAAAAAAATTAAACCCTAAGGCCATCATGAGCAAATTTTGGAGAGGAGTGAAAATCTTTTTCTGATATCCTGATGAGACAGAAGAAATAGCTTAATTGTTCTGATTCATTATATGAAGAAACTGAGTCACAGAGAAAATATGTTCGTTGCTCAAATATTACACATTGGCACATGTGGAGCTAGAATTCAGGATTTCTAGGGTAGGACTGTTGCCACCTGTCTCTCCCTTCCTCTGTGTCACACACACACACACACACACACACAGAGCCTCTACCTCCACTTGCAATTCTGCTGCCTCTCCTTCAAGTCCTGTGCCCTCCTGCCAGATGTTGTCACCTGTCTTTTCTCAGAAGGCCTTGGTAAAGTTACACAGCTGAGCCCGGCAGGCAGCTGCCCCAGGCCAAACAAACAAACAGAAGAGAAATCTTTCAGGCTGGGCACCAGGGAAAAGTGATCTTGATGCCGTCCGTGGCATGAGCTGAGGCAATTGATGACTTGGCATTCTGTCCCCGAGTCATCAATCATACAGAATCAATCTCCGCTCCCTCAGGAGCTGGCCCCCGGCTCACATAATTCTCTCTCCCTGCCACCAACCTGAACAGTCTGATCCCAGTGGTGGGAACTATTTTGTTCTGTGTTCAGCATTGATTCACTTGGCCTTCAGTAGTATTTTCTACATTCCCCAGAAATGTCACTTATTTATTCTCTCCGAGGTGGCTAAGTTGCCTGGGCCTCATAGCATCAAATGGGGCAGGGGAGCAAAGAAACATGTCTGGCTTTTTGCATCAAAGGCATGAGCCTTGGGTCCCTAGACCTGAAAATCAGGCTTCTACTCTCACATTCCTGCCATCTCCCCTGAAGATGAGGGGGAGGGTCAAGCACAGAGGCCAGGACCTGGGGCTATCATGTCCAAGGGCCCTGGGTTGTTTCTACGACTCTGCCACTTCCGAGCTTTGTGATCTTAAACATGTTATTAGTCACTTTATGCTTCAGCTTCCTCATCTGGTAAATAATATTGACAATAGCACCTGCCACATGGAGTTGTAGGACTAGACGAGAGCAGGAGCTTTCCCAGGCTCCAGAAATCTAAGAAATGAACCATTGTTTGTAAGTCACCCAGTGCCTATATATGTTATACAGCAGCCTGAATGGGCCAAGACAGAGCCCTTCTTCCAAGCATTGGAAGTGGGTGGCACAGAAACTGGCTTAGCAGTGTGCATTTGGACTAGAAGGAGGAGGTGGAGGAAGTTATCAGGAAACTCCAAACTCTACAAGTTTTCTGTAGCCCAGCTCAGAAGGATGTGCATAGATGAAGGGGAGAGTCCTCCTTCCTTCCATGCAAAGACCTTCTCTCTCCCTCTTTGTAAGTGGAGAAGAGGAAGAAGGAGCTTTGCTGATGGGTGACTTCCTGGGACCCCGTGGGGAGGAAAGGAAAGACAATTGGCCCCGGGGTGGGTCAGGCTGCAAACCTCTGGGAGGTGGCGCTGCCCTGGGAGGGGCCACGGGATCCTTCCCTCAGGCTAGATCTTGGTGTAGCTCCCCATCTGTCTGTCCCTTTCTCCTGGCAACTGGAATCATCTTTTCCAAGAGATTCTTGGGGCTGCTTTATTTGTTAGGAGACAAGGAGGCACTAATAATTTCCTCTGTGTGAGGTATTTAATTACATAATAATGTGTACACTAATCAGGGTAAATGTGTTTGTGAAAACACCTTGATATGGGAACAGTTAATCACCCAAGGCATTGCTTCTTAACACACCTTGGAAGTTAACTTAATTAAATTAATTAGAACAATGAAAAAATTGAACTGTTTATTGGTCCACAATGGCCTGAAGAAATGCTCCCCCTCCAATGTTGGAACATCCCCCACACTGCAGCCTGTTTTCCCCCAAACGCTGGGCCCTTACAGCTATAGCTACACTCCAGGGCCTTGCAGCCAGCAAACCTCCCTCACCGGTTTACCTTGGTGTCGCTTCCTGTTGGAGACAGAAGGTCCACGTGCCTGCACGCATGCAGGTATACACACACGAGCATACCCCCCCATACCCCCCACCCCCCCGTACACTGTGCCTCTTGTGCACTTTCCCAGAAGCTTGGAAAAACCAAGAAAGCTTTTGCCCAGGATTCCTTAAGTGTACGTTTTGCAGTCAACCACTGAGCCGGCCAGCCTGTGCTTTCTAAAGGGAGGAGAGGAAGAATGTCTTCTGAGGGTTTTTTGTAATCACCATCATTGCCATTACCAGCATCATTATCTGTTAATAATGATGGTGTTAATAATCTGAATTTGCATAGTGCTTAAAAAAACTTTCTTTTTTGTGTTTTTTAAGATTTTATTTACTTATTTGACAGAGAGAGACACAGAGAGAGATGGAACACAAGCAGGGGGAGTGGGAGAGGGAGAAGCAGGCTTCCTGCTGAGCAGGGAGCCCTGAGCAGGGAGCCCGATGTGGGGCTCGCTCCCAGCACCCTGGGATCATGACCTGAGCCGAAGGCAGACGCTTAACGACTGAGCCACCCAGGCGCCCCTCTGTCTATAAATACTTAAAAACAGTTAAGAGGATTCTGTGTCAAGTTATTTTGTTTGCAACAGGATTTCTGAAATAAAAACCTTAAGCTTTTAATCTGTCAAGAAAAACCAATTGCTCATTTTATTGAC
>NC_138381.1:32056988-32116028 GCF_054177405.1 Leptonychotes weddellii | reverse complement strand
TTTTTTTTTTTTTTTAAAGATTTATCTATTTGAGAGAGAGAATGAGAGAGAGAGAGCATGAGAGGGGGGAGGGTCAGAGGGAGAAGCAGACTCCCCGCTGAGCAGGGAGCCCGATGCGGGACTCGATCCCGGGACTCCAGGATCATGACCTGAGCCGAAGGCAGTCGCCCAACCAACTGAGCCACCCAGGCGCCCAAACTCCCTATTTCTTAACCCCACCTCTCTCTATTTGGGTTTTATATAAGGTAACAGAAAATGCAGGATGTCTGCCCCTTGGGAGCCTATAGGCTATGCCATCTAGCCCTGACAAGAACAAACTTAAAAGCCATTTTGACAACTGCACAAACATTGAATAGTGTGTACATTTAATTAATCAATGAAGAGTGAGCTTGCACAGCACGAAAGCTGAGGGCCACTTGGGGTGAGAGTCTTATTTTGGTAGAGGAGTGCTCGGAATGAAGAAGGACCCCTAGAGACTGTCCCCCAAATCCAGGAACAGGAGGCCTCAACCATCTGGTGAGTTGCATATATCATAGTCTGCTTCTTCCTTAAGGAGACTCCTTGATCTTGACACTGCCACAGAAAGTCTAGGTGAACACCCTCTAGCGAAACCACCTCCCTAATTGGCAGCAACCAAACACAAAGCTACTTCTATAGTCTGAATTTATCACTATGAAAATAAGAGACTTGATGATATCCGACCTGGAATTACTTTTTACATATGTCTTCCTTTTCCCTATTTCAAAAAATTTGCAAGAAGTAAGTAAAAAAATCTCTCATGGGTTCAGCATAAACCTTCCTTTAAGCTCCAAGATAAGAATATGGACCAGGGGATAGCATGCAGAAATGGCCTCCTTCCATAGTGTGCTGAGGGCAGGGCTTAGGAGTTTGCTTCCTCTGAGATTTTCCACTGTGCTCATCATAAACTTCTTGATGTGGCTTTTCACAATTTTACTTGATTAGTCAAGATGGAGGCTTCAGATGCTGAGCAAATCTAAAGAAGCAAGTCTCCAACGAGCCCAAATATCCCCTCATTGCTTGGTGCCGTTTCAAAGATCAGGCTGATCCTGGCTCAGTATAGAAACAGAAAAGTGACCATCCTTTTTCCTCACTGAACATTTCTTGGGTCAGTGGGACCTCATGTCCATCAGGGTCCTTGCCGGATATAGGAATAGGAGACACCCAAATAGGGTGGGGCGTTGGCAGCATTAAGGGAAATCAACAGAAGGTGTTGAAATTCCCAGAGCTGGCAAGAACAGTGGGAGTGACCAGCGTTAGCAGCTCAGGGCCTGAAGGAGCAAAGCAGTTGCTGGATCCAGGGAGACTGGTAGCTGCAGTTGCAGAGGGAGAGCTTTTGGTCCCTAACACAACTCTTGGCAACCCGCAGACCTGCAGGGAGGCAGCTGAATGAGTAACACCTTGACTGCCCTCTCCTCTCACCCTCACCTCCTCTCAGGGCCTCAGAAGTCAGAGTGCGAGGGAGCCTGGGTGATTCAGTCCCTGGAGGTCAGCCTGGGACCAAACAGCGTAAAGGAGGGTAGCCAGCAGAACTCAGACCAACTGATATGAGTGAAAAAAATTCTGTAAAGGAGAAATAAATAAAAAATACATCGTGAATCTTATTCAGATGATTCCTTCTACATTGGGATCATAATGTGTGTGTCCTATACTGTTATTTAAGTTCTCCATATATTGAAACATATTCATGTTGAAGCTACTGTCAGACCATAATTTTAGTTTTTACAACTTCTCTCCAAATAATTATCTTTCTGTGTGTGCTTGGGGTGCACACTGAGGAGGAGCTTGCGGACAGAGATTTCCAGTGAATCAGTAGGAAAGTAGGCCCCAGACTCCAAACCACAAAAGACACAGAGAAAAGGAAGAAACTCGCCATATAGGAGAGGGTGCTGAGCAGCAAGGCACCGTGGTGATAAGCATTTGGCTCTCTTCAGATTTCCAGGTTTCCAAGTTCCTGCACTTAAATCAGATCTGCCAAGGGCAGTCAGACCTCCCCCTCCCTACCAGGCAGGCCAAACATACCCGCTATCATTCATTAATAAGTTAATGAATCCAAGTAACCTATCCTAAATTTCTGATCTCAGGGAGGTGCATATTAGGGACATAATGCAGCTTAGAGTCTAGTAAGAAATTTAGGTCAGGTAAGTAAATAACCTCAGCATAAGGCAATATATGATGCGTGCCTGGAAAGGCATGAAAGCAACAGGTCACCAGGGTTCAGTGGAAATAGAAGACGCTACTAACTGGGGTAATAAGAAAATCTCCATGGGTAAAGGGGTATTTGAGGGGGGTCTCAAAAAAGGGAAATTGTCAAAAGAATTTGTTCAGCACCTCCCTTCAATTGCCACACTCCAACTTGTGTGCCTCTGTTTAGTCTCTCATGATGCTACATGGAAAGCCTGCCTCCATATCTTCCTTTTTAGTTTCCAGGACCTAGATGATGTCCTACCTATTCCAGAAAACTTTTCCCTACTGCTCCAAGGCCCCCCTGACTTCCATGATTTGTAACCCCCAGAGGCTGAGCCTCACTCTTTACTATCTTGACCTCTTCATGGGTGAGACTTGTTTTTCCCAAACACACTATGAGCAGGCACCATGCTTTTTTCCCTAAGTAGCTTCTATGTTGCCCATCTGTGTTCTGGAAGAGAGCCCTTTCGAAATGGGACCTGGGGGACAGATATTTCCGATTGCCATATTTTATCTCAGTGATCTGCCCCAGTACCTGGACAGGTGCACATACAGGCAAGCTGGGTCTTCTGACAGCAAAACACATGGTTCTGAATAAACTCAGCCCAGTTGCAGGGACTCCACACCCACTGAGTCAATGATCTAAGTTTCTGAGCCATTTATCCAACTCCAAGTTAACGTTTTTCTCAAAGATGATTATGGAGGGAAGATGCGAACGTAAGCGGAAAAGGTCCTCCGTGCTTCATCAGCTCAATCCCCCTGTAATTACAGCCCCATCAGATGAGAAGGACAAACGTGTTCCTGGGACCTGATTCCTTAGCACTCCTCATTCATCACTGGTGCTCTCTGCCCCTGGACTCCTGTCCTTGCCCTGGAGCCCCTCCTCTCCTTCTCTGGGTCCTGTTCTGGTTCCTTTCCTGCTTATCCTTAGGACCTGAAGCCCCCTCCTTGTGGGCAAGGTAGGAACCTTAGGGCTGCTCTGGATGTCCCCTCTATGTTATTGCTCTCCCTTCATTTGCAAATTCATGATAGCTCTCCAATGCATTATGCCCCTCAAGAAGCATAAAAAGCAAAAGGCAAAAAAAAAAAAAAGAGGAGAAAAATCTTTCATTTCTTCTGCACAGTTGGATGCCTTTCCCCCTAAAGTTCATACATAAAACCCAGAATAGCATGTGGTACAGGAAGATAAAACATGTCCAGAGGGAGCTGCAGGCCAGCACAGGGAGGGGCTGACTCCTGTAACCCTAGATCGTTTATCTGATGGTCACACACCTTCCCATGTCTTTCACAATTATAGTAATTGTTGGATAACTCAAATGTGTCTTTGTGATTCTGTAGCTCCAACCTGGCTGAAAGCGGTCTAAAAGTCCAAGTGGAAGTTTCCATCTCTGTAGGTGGATTTGGTCCATGTCTGTCCATTTCTCCATCTTACAGTTCAGTTCTGCTCATTCCATTTGCTCACATTCAGTTCAAATGTATATTGAGGTCTAACTGTAAGAAGATTTCATGTTGCAGGGTGCCTGGGTGGCTCAGTCGGTTGAGTGTCTGACTCTTGGCTTTGGCTTAGGCCATGATCTCAGGTCCTGGGATGGAGCCTGTGTCAGTGTCAGGCTCCACCCTCAGCAGGAAGTCTGCCTGAGATTCTCTCTCTCCCTCTGCTCCTGCAGCTCCATGCCCCCACCATCCCTGCTCTCAAATAAATAAATAAATCTTTTTAAAAAAGAATATTTCATGTTGTACGGAGGTGATACCTCATTGTGGTTTTGATTTGCATCATCCTGATGATGAGTGATGTTAAGCATCTTTTCGTGTGTCTGTTGGCCATCTGTATCCATCTTCTTTAAAAAAGTGTCTGTTCTGGTCCTCTGCCTGTTCTTTAATCAGATTTTTTGTTTTTGTGGTGTTGAATTGTGTAAGTTCTTTATATATTTTGGATATTATCCCCTTATCGGATATATCATTTGCAAATATCTTCTCCCATTCTGTAGGTTGCCTTTTTGTTTTGTTGATGGTTTCCTTCGCTGTGCAAAAGCTTTTTATTTTGATAGTCCCAATAGTTTATTTTTGTTTTTTCCTTGCCTTAGGAGACATATCTAGAAAAATGTTGCTATGGCTGATGTCAAAGAAATTACTGCCTATGTTCTACTCATACGTGCAATCTAAAAAACAAATGAATAAACAAACAAAAAACAGAATCAGACCTATAAATACAGAGAACAAACTGATGATTGCCAGAGGGAAGAGGGGTGGGGGAAGGGCAAAATGGAATGGGTGAAGGGGAGTGGGAGATACAGGCTTCCAGTTATGGAATGAATATGTCATGGGAATAAAAGGTACAGCATAAAGAATACAGTCAATGATATGTAATTGCATCATATGGTGACAGATGGAACCTACACTTGTGACCATAGCATAATGTAGAGGAGTTGAATCACTGTGTTGTACACTTGAAACTATTTCGTGTCAACTATGATCAAATTAAAAAATTTGCTAAGGAATATTTCACATTTTTTTCACACACATAGGTTCTGTGTCCCAAGAAGTGTGGTAGAAATGAGGCTCTTGACCACATAGTCTGGTTCTTTCCTTTTATCCTGGGCAGAGCTTGAAGCCTGAGTTCCTGCCTTTCCTCCTAAGGTGGAGAAGTGGCTGAACAAGCACAGGGGTTCTTGTTCCCTTGTTCCTCACCTTTCTCCTTTAAGCCTGCACCTCCTCCTGGCCCAGAATTCATTCATCCATTCCCAGTATCCATTAATTGATTACCCATTGCTTCATGGATATCAGCTCACTTTTATTATCGGCAGTCACTGTGCTAAGTGCTAGAGATATAATGATGAATGTGAAAAGTTTTCCTTCGTGGAATTAGGACAAATCCATGAATTTCTCTTCTTTCAATCTTCTCAAAGGGACTTGCCAGTCAGTCCTAACCTCTTCAGCTCCTCTGGTCCCCCTGGCTTATAACCTCCTTATTCCTATCTGAAGTCCTATGTCATGCTCAGGTGTGTGGAATTTGCCCCTAAGTGGAGAAGCAGGTGATTGCTTTCCCTCCCTTAACTGAGGACGCAGCATTTTCTTCCTTTAAATTTTAGTTGATTTACAGCCAGATAAGGCATCTTTTCCCTTTTTGAGCTGTCTTCTTATACCATCTTCCTCTTCTTGGGCCTTGGATTCTTCCCAGATTGCATGGAAATCCAGTGAGGTAGTGAGCTTACGTTTACTCTTTACTGAGTGTCTTACATAGGATGCCATGGAATTTGTGGATAAATAGAACGCAGACTCTTCCTCCAAGAAGCTTAGGATTTAGGTGGGGGAAATAACACATATACCCCAAATTATTTTAAAGTGATTAGCAACATGAAGAGTATATAGCTGAAATTCTTTGTTAGCTTAGGATAAACAGTGAGGCTTCTCAGGACTTTATAGAGAGGTAGCATTTGCTCAGATCTTAAAAAATACTTAATATAAAGGAGAGAACACCTTCATCCTTCCACCCATCTTCCTACGTCAGGCCTGCCGGCTTCTGCCAGTCTCCTCTTTGCCCCTTTTAGCCCCAACAAGGACGAAGGGATAGCTCCATCTCATTAACTGAGTCTGGCACCATGACTGGGTTGCATTTACGTGTGGGCAGCACCCCTTAGTTAAAAGGCACGGATCCGCTTGCAACTTTTTATATTTCCCTTAAGACGAAGCTGGAAGGGCTTGCTGGGCAGGCCTGGCCCTGGCAACTGTCCCGCCCACCTTTCCTGCCTCATTCAGTGAATGCAGCCAGGAGGACGAGCTGTGTCTCAGTTTACCCTGAAGACTGATCCTTCACGTTTCCTTCCATTTCTCAAGTTTCTTCTACTGTGTTTCCATCCAGAGGTGATGAGATTCCCATTTGCTTCATTGTAGCTTCATGGGCACTTTGCACTGGGGTATATATGTAATATACTTCTTTTTGAGACATCTGTGAATATCCTACTCCACTCTTAACCCTGCAATGTGGTCAAATTAACATTTTCTTCTTTGTTTTGTTTGTTTGCACCAATATAGTATGGTAGAGTTAGAGTGGCAAATGGGTCTTTTTTGAATAAATGAATGGAGTGTTCAAGCGTGGATGATCTATGGTTCTTGTTTCCCATTATGCCCTGGATGCCCTCCCTACCTTCACACTCTTTGTGACCTCAGCAAATGGAAACAGAATTCTATCAGTTCACCATGTTTCCAGTCATCCAGGTCTGTGCCTGCAGGGCCAAGGCTAACTATTCCTTTCTCTCCTGCTTCGTACAGGATTGGTCTCTAGGATCTGCCTAATTTCTCTTCCCATTTTCACTTGAGTCGGCAAACCCTCATCATGTCATGTGTGCATGTTGGCAAAAGGCCCCAGTCAAGAACTCTGCCTCTAGGCCCCTGCTTCAAGCAGACACATCCCGATCATGGCCTCCAGGTTAATCCTCCTAAAAGAGCACGTTCACATTAGTACTTCCAGACTTCTCAGTTTCTGTAACATTCCCAGATTCTAGTTTCTCCAGAATGTGAATTTACTGTTCTTACCCAAGTTCATGTCTCAGTATTCCCCAATATAAATGGCCAGTTCTTACTGACTTGGTCATGACATTCTGCCAAAATCAAAGTACCAGTTTCTCTGAAAAGTCTTCAGAAGGCTTCATACAAAACATGAATCTTTAACAAAGACTTGATACCCTTTTTTTTATAATAATTATGAAATTGTTACTACTAACCAAAGGGCCTAGAAATCTTTAGCAGAAAATGATTAAAGCATAACTGGTATGGGTTATGTGTTGGGGTAAGAAATCAGCCCATGAACGGAAGGTATTATGTGTGAAGTTTGATTGTAAAGCAGTGTCATGCCATAGAGTGACGATGGATGAATCCAGTAAGCAAATGCATCTTGCCACCAACCTGGCTCCTTTTCCTTGTTCCTGACCTGTATAGCAGCAGTGTGTCAGGGTATATAGTTACACAAACAAAACAAGACGCAGCATGATACAGATTATTGTGACCAGTTTGTCTAGTCCTAGGAACCTGGAGATGAGGCCAGCCAGGAGGAAGAGTCACAAACACAAAGAGTTGGATGAGGCTTTTGGGCTTCCTGGGCCTCTTTGATTGAATCCCTTTGCTAATTTAGGATCACTTGTTAGCAATAGATCCATGTTGCCTCCCTGTGATTAACAGCCATGTTTTATTACTATCTGTCTTTGTATGGCTTGATTTGTGGGCTTATTCTTATCCCCTCAGATATATTTCACCCGTGGAAAGTTGAAAGACAATCATCTATTTAACATGAAATAGGCAAAGACTAAGGAGACCAGAAAAGCCATAGTGAATATTAGCTGTCATCACATGGAAGAGATGAGAGACTGTGTCAGATATATATTTAAAAAGCTTTTTTCCGTCCAAAAAAAAAAAAAAACCCAGAACCCTTGGGTAAAGTTCTGAGGGGCTATGGAAGAACTTGCGTGGGTCCTACCTATCTGAAAACATCTTGGGCTTTTACTAAAAAAGCACATTCTCTGCCATGAATTGCTAAAGCCGAGCTTTGATGCTGGCCTAGAAGGGCTGTAGAAAGACCCTAGCATTCTAGTGCAGAGGCTGGAATTCTGGAGTCTTAAGTCTTTTAAGTTTTAAGTTTTTCCAAGTCTCCTGCGTTTCCCATTCTAAGCATCTTTAATGTGCCTTACTTGTCCTGTAATGTTCCTTACTTTTTCAGCCTGATGCTGAAGTGAGCATACAGTAATCATTACAAATTATTATTGACTGGCAATAGGTGTTCAGTAAGATTTCAGTTGGATGAATGGATATTACTCTATATAAATAAACAAAAATTTCAAAATAAGTAATCTTCCAGTAAAATCATGTAATTCATTCCAGAACCCAGAATTAATGACTTTGGGGTTATTCACTTTCATTAGAAGAGCCAGAATATGCTTCTTCTCTGGGTGCTGTTTATCAAGAGAGTTTATACCTTCTCAGGCACTACTATGTGATTTTATATGAGTTGATATTTGTGATGGCATTGTAAGATTGACTGAGCCCTCGTCATGGTGTCCTGCTGCTGTCTGTCACATGTGGTGGGGTTTGCTTTTCAGCTGGGGATGGTGTACTGGGGCCTAATGCCCCACAATTACGTATGCTTTAGAAGGAAATCAACAATCACATTTGGAAAAATCAGGGGGGAGATGGTGATGTCACCAACATGGAACCCTTGAATCTCACCTTTGTAGGGCTTTCAGCTGAGACTAGTGGAGTGCACCCAAAGCTGAGTTCCTGGAAGCTGGCCTTGAGGCTATCAGCTTCTCTCCTATGCTTCAAAGGCTCAGGGATCCATTTCATCCTCTAGGGAAGGGGTAACCATGACAACGTTTATGTTATATGGTCTGTCAGGATGAGAGGAAGCAAGAGGCAAAGAAGGTCTGTCAGGGGTGCCTTGTGATGGGATCTCATGCCTAGTTCACTCTAAGTGGGCAAGGTAATGAGTCTCCACCTCAGTCTGGAACCTAAAGCCATAATCATATTTATAATAATATTCTGGAGACTAAGGAAATGGCTCTTTTTTGGAAATGGCTCTGGAGACTAATAATATACTGAAGACTAAGGAAATGGCTCTTTTTTGTTGGTATCTGATGCACTCAGGTGGTCCCTTGGCAAAATCTGTAATGCCCACCTTCTCCCTGCCTCTGCTTTCAGCACCCCCACCCCAGATTAAATGCTAGGACCTCATGGGAATGTCTCCGATTGCCTTGTGGCACATAAATGTTCCTCTGCTGCCCCTGAAGCATTTTAGCATGTTGCTTGCATCGTTCTTTCATCCCTGTCTATGGGGGCCTGTCCTCTGAGAGCTTTCTGGCTGATGACTAATGAGCATTACCTCTTCCCTAGGCCACTGGTTAACTACAGAGAGGGTGTTACCTCTCCCCTGGTATTTGCCTTCAAATGAGTGTTCTCTCGGGGAACCAAGGAATCTTGAAGATATACTGGAATAAGTTTCATATGATAGGATATCCAGAAGGGGATTTCTTTTCTTTTCTTTTCTTTTCTTTTCTCTTTTCTCTTCTCTCCTTTCTTTCTTTCTTTCTTTCTTTCTTTCTTTCTTTCTTTCTTTCTTTCTTTCTTTCTTTCTTTCTTTCCTTCTTTCCTTCCTTCCTTCCTTCCTTCCTTCCTTCCTTCCTTCCTTCCTTCCTTTCTTTCTTAGAATTTGAATTTTAATATATAGCTTGAAAATGATTGCTGCTCCTTGCTCCCAAACTAGAAAACCTAGTTGGCTACTTGGCCCTGACTCTTTCCATATCCTTCCGATTTATAAACCCGTTGGGCAGCACCATGTTTCCCTAGTGACTCTGCCGCACAGCTTGGACTCAGCATTAACTCCTCCTTTCCCCACGAACCGGCCATCTGAAAAGTATTTTCTGTTTCACTCCTTCAGTAACTGGTCCTTCCTTCCCAACCTGTGTGGAATCCCTCCATCCAGCCTACCCTCACTGCCCCAATTTTTCCCGGATCTGACCTGCCCTCCCTCCAGTGAGCCATAAAACTGATGCTGCCCTTGTCTTCTGCAAGGCTGACGTGCTCAGGCCCTTCGCTGCCTAGCAATTTGCCCCATCCCCCCAAATGCTACAGAGTGAACCCCTTGCTCTGTGAATCATTCCATGTGGGGGCTTCTCAGGTCTGACTCCATGTTTCCAAGTTCATTTCCCATTTCTCTGCTGTACATATACAAATGCGTACGCGTTCTACAAACACACACTTGCATAGACACACACATACGTATGTATACACAAGTACATTCCCATACAGTTGCGTACACATGTACCTAGACACACATATACTACAGATATAAACCCACTCTCACATATCTCTTCTTTGAACCATACACTTTATACTTGCCAGTTTTCTCCTGAAATACCTTTTATCCCCGTCTCTGGTAGAACAGCCACGGAAGTTCAGTTTAGATGTTACCTATTTCATAAAGCCCCCACTAATTCTCTTCCAATATGATGCTACCCCATTTCCTAAACTCCAAGGGAGGGTTGGAGAGGGATGGCTTACTGTGTATTGGGTATTTGCTTGAAAACAGTGTATTTAGCATACATCTAAAAATTATTTTTTTCAATAATCCAAGCCAATACTACTGTCCTCATTTTGAAGATGAGCAAAGAGACTCTAAGCAATTGGGTCAATTTCTTTCTCTCTCTCTCTCTCTTAGACATCACTCAGCTTGTAAATGGCAGGGGTAGTGTTAGAATCTTGTGTGTGTATTTATTTATTTATTTATAACTCAAATCTCCACTTTTTCTCCTTTCCATGGGGCCTTGCTAAAGCCCTTTGAAAGATTTGTAATGCAGTATTTTTGTCTCTCTAATTAAATATGTCACCTTTCCCTGTGTCTTATCTCCTTTAGATCTCCCAGTGTGTAAGGTCAGTGACTTGCCCACAGCACAGACTTATGAATCTATGCTCTTGAGAAGTAACTGAAGTTCACACAGCACTTCATTATGATTATATGTTTAGCTCTATGTTGAGCTAAAATATGGGTCTTTCCAGCCTATTCCAAGGATTGTTCTGGGGAGCACCTAAATTTTTCTGAGATGGTGAACATGGAATCATTTTATAAACTACAAAGCATGATACACACTCTGTTCAACAGACATTTATTAGGCATCTAATATTGCTAGAGGCACAAAAGGAGACATGATCTCTGATGTCAAAGAGATTACATTCCAGGAAGAGTCAGAGATGCAGATAATCTCAATATACTGTGATGTGTATGGCCACTAAGGTATGACTGCACTACGAAGGCTGGCGAATGGGGAAAGGATGGTCAGGGAAGGTGTGTCTGGTGCTGGAGGATGGACAACATTGACAGAACCTTGGAGGATAAGATGGGAAACAATTCCTGCAATGGGGTCAACAGGTGAGCCTAGGGATGATTCTTATTTATTGAAGGCATAAATAAATTAATGCCTGGAAGGACTCTGCCTCCATGCAAGGTGATGACTAAAGTGACCCACACAGACCCCTCTGAAGATTTTCAAAATCCAGCTAGGAACCATCTTCTCCCAAAACTTTCCCTTGACTTTGCTCCACCAAATCCCATTCCACCAGAATTTATACAGAACTTTTGGCACTCACTGTACAACTGTTTTCATTTTCTTTAAACAAGTTAACAATGATAAATACGTGTGATTTGCTTTGATTTATTTATTTATTTATTTATTTATTTTTTTAAAGATTTTATTTATTTATTTGACAGAGAGAGAGACAGCAAGAGAGGGAACACAAGCAAGGGGGGGCGGGAGAGGGAGAAGCAGACTTCCTGCCGAGCAGGGAGCCCGATGTGGGGCTCGATCCCAGGACCCTGGGATCATGACCTGAGCCGAAGGCAGACGCTTAACCGACTGAGCCACCCAAGTGCCCCTTGCTTTGATTTATTTAAACAACTTTGCAAGGTGGATATTACCATTTGCATTTTAGAGACTCTTTGAACCACTGAGGCCCAGAACGATTAAATAACTGCATCAAAGTCAGACAGCCAAATAGTGTTACAGCCAGACCTACGCAGCCAGCAAGGAATGTGCTCTCTGCCTTGTGAGC
Source organism: Leptonychotes weddellii (assembly GCF_054177405.1). Classification (NCBI taxonomy): domain Eukaryota; kingdom Metazoa; phylum Chordata; class Mammalia; order Carnivora; family Phocidae; genus Leptonychotes; species Leptonychotes weddellii. The sequence continues at coordinate 32,104,232 of NC_138381.1, read as the reverse complement.
TGATGCACGGGACCAGGCAGGAACTTCAGGGTCAAGAGGAAAAGTGGAGGGGTGGCTCAATTAGTCATTGTTTTAGGATAACGACCTCTGTAGTCAGTGGAAAGGTCAGACAGTTTTAAAGAGGACCAGCGAGTGTCACTTCTTTCTTCTCAAGATAATTGTTTCTGAAGTCAAAGAGGGAACTTTATTCCCCTTCAAACTTTCGAGTTCCCCCTACAAGCCTCAACACCCTTCCCCCAACTCCAATTATCGCACAGTTTTCAAGACACTGAAGCTTGACTTTCAGGTTAAGTATAAGGCAAAGGCATAGATTCATGTCTGATTCCTCTTAGACCTCTATTGGGCCTGGCAGAATGTTATCACAAACTAGAGGGCCAATTAAAATTTGAAGAGTAGTTGGATGGAAGAATACATGAATGATCTTTAGGTCTCAGTAGCATAGGTGATTTTCTGTGAATGCACTCCTGTATCTGTAGCCACCGCCTCCACACCCCAGAATGCATCCAGTATAACCATGACTTTCAACTCCCTGATCAAAACTCACCACCTCCAGAAAAGCTTCCCTCATCAGCCTAGACTTTTTCTTACCTGTTCAGTCACATTTCTTACCATTGTTTGCCTGGAACTTTTCCTTTCTTCTCTACCTCTTTTCTGTTCCCTTTAAACATTTTGCTCCAATCTTACTGAATTACTGCAGACCTTCCATGAGCCTTTGGGGTGCTCCTTCTTTGGGCTGGAACACACTGCTATCTTTCTCTCTCTCCTTTTCACCAGGTAAATCCTTTTCTACCTTTAGGTCTCAATCTAGAAGCCTTCCCTGATGCTTTTGTCCCAAGTCTGAGTTACATGGTCCTTACCTGAACTCTCAGGACCCACAGACATCTTTGCCCCTAATTGCCTATTTGTGCTTCCATTTCCCCATTAAATGGTAGGCACCTTCAGAGCAGGGAACTTAATTTATGGTCCCAGTAACCAGGGCAATGTCTGGCACATACTCAGTGCTCAACATATAGCTACTGAAGTAATGGATGGATGGATGGATGGGGATGGATGGATGGATGACTACAACTAAACTGTGTTTATGTGTTAGTGTGGGTGCCGCTCCATTTGGGTAATGCCTTTTCACAGAAATGCTGCTCTCAAGACATGAAATTGACTGAGTAAGAAGATATGAAAGATGCTTATGAGGCTTCTATGTAATTTTAATGGGCCTTTTATGTATCCTACTTCGTTAATAAACGAAAGAATGGAGTACTCTAGCATCTTTTATCTCCCATCTGTATTCAAATTCAACAGAAATTTCCCCCAATAAAATTTGAGAGTAAATTAATGATTTTCATTTTCTCAGAAAATCCATTTTTCCCTGAATGGATAGACTGCTGACCCAACACATAAGTGTGATTTCCTGCTTAATAATGGGTACTAGCTGATGTGGTGCACTGGAAAATGATCTTTGGTCTTATGAATCTGTGGGCTTTGGGTTCAGTGGGGTTATTCTCTCTGTAGGGACAGGTGTGGGGTCATGATGCAGGTGCTACTGCTCTGGGGTCACTGCTCCTATGGCCCAGTCAGTTCTTGTTGGCTTGACATTCTCAGTCAGCCCATGGTGTGCAGGGGCTCAGCTTAACCTATTGAGTGACTATCCTCTTTGCTGTCTTTCAGCTGTGGGTAGCTCAGTCTGGCTACATAGGAAACTGGCTTTGAGGGCTTTCCAGTGTAGGTTTTTGTAAGCATTTGAATATGTGTGATAGCCAATAGGTTTAACAAATGTGCTTCTGGAGGACACAGAGAAAAGGGTGAAGTAGGTTGAGGAGCGGGCTGGCCATAGATCCCTGTGAGGGAAGGGTAGGTCAGAAGGCTGCCCAGGAATGCTGGGTGCTCCGGAGAACAGACAGAAAGTGCATTTCCCATGTAGGGTGTGAGAGTTTGTGAGAGACCCACAGGGAAACGCAACAAAGCCCAAGGCTCTGGAGGCAGCCTGTAGCGAGAAGGGGAACCCTAGCAGAGGCGATGGAGTAGACCAGGAACCTCTCCAGATGTTGCAGGGTCCTCATTCTACCCTGAGCTTGGAGCTGCATTCAGTGAGGTGGGGTTCTGGCAGAGGGATGGGAACTATGCCCAACAGGGATATACAAACCAAACCATTTGTGGGCAGAATGCCACTGTTGTTAACACCTAACAATTAGCAAATGCTGGCTACAGGCCAGTTATATGCAAGTTCTAGCAGGAAAAAAGTGAAACTAGTTATAAGGTCTATTTACAGAAGGGTAGGAGGATAAAGGGGAAATCATGCAGGACAGTGCAGTATTCTGTGGGGGTAGTAATAGTCAGGGACTTACCACCCTTGACTTGAAGGAGCAGAGGTGGGGAGCAATCACTAGACCCTGGAAAAAGAAAGTTGTGTGGAGGGGGCATTTTGACAGCTGCTGTGACGTTTGGTTGAGGGATGCAGCCAGCCTGAGGTCACCATGGAGGGAGGGAGCCAGGACAATAAACACCCCTCAGATCTCTGTCCCATGTGTGCCATTGGCTAGACCCACTCAGAAGCCAGAGGGCAAGGGATCCCATTAATACAGTTAATGTAGGTCAATCTCTTGGGGTGCGGACCAAGCAAGATAGAGGGATGCAGTGTGGATTTGGAGGGAAAATGGGAAATAGTCTATATGCAGGTACTATCTCATTTAATCCCCACAGTAATTCCACTAGGAGGGCAGTATTATGCCCATTTTACAGGTAACGACACTTGCACAGAGAGGTTAAACGACTTGCCCAAATATACACAGTAAGTGGTGGAACCAGGCTTTGAACACGGGCAGATTTCCTCTGGGGCCTGACCAGTTATCACTCCTTTAAGAAATCAGCTACTGAACGTATTCCTTTTGGGGGGACAAAATGTTTTCTTTTTTTTTTTTACATTTCTGAATAATATGCTTTTGAACATGTCAGACTCGTCTCAGTTGAGTTTGAGTTTGCCTTTATCTGGGCCTGGCTCTCCAAGGGCTGGAAGTAGCAGGTATGAGTGCAGGAACAACCCTCTTGGTTTAGAATCTTGGTGGGAATTGGGGTTGTGCACTGCTTGAGTTGAGGCACATGGAAAGAAGAGATACCACCAGTGAGAATCAAGTGGAGTGAAGAGAACTGACAATCATGCCCTAGGTGTCCCTAACTTTGTAGTTCATTGATTGGTAGTAACAGGTTATAGTGGATTCTACTGTGCACTGATATTCCTCCTTCTGGACTGGTAGACAGATTTCTAAGACGACAAGGAAGATTCCCAGGCACTGGTATGCACACACCTTTCTCCTAAGTTTGTCCCCTTCTTGAAGGCAGACTGTACCTGATTGGCTGATAGAGTACAGAGTCTTGAGCCCCTTGCCTCCATCTGAGAGGCCATCCCAGGTTTAGAGCTGCCTGTAGGATGGTTTGGAGTCACTGCTACATCACACTTTAACTTCTCTCTCTACCCAGTCCTGCTTTCCTCACTCTCTCACAGATGGTTTTCCTGAGAGTATGTCCCGCTAAGCTTTTGCATGCAAATCCCCTTGCAGACTCTTTCCACGTGGAAGCAGATTTACGGCAATGCACTAGGTAAATGTGGAATGGTGGTGGAGAAGCAAGAGGAGTCTTGTTTAAAAGGAGGCCATCTGGGGGGGAACAGACTCCTACAAGGAGCAGTAAAATAACAATGTTAGGCTACTCATGGTAAAGGGCCAGCATTTGTAGCCCAGACATAGAGGGACCAAGTATTTCAGTTATCCCAGCCCAGATTCTATCTGTTACTCTGGTGGTTATAATTAATAGGTACCTGTTTGACTCTCAAAAGTGCAAATTATATGGCCAGTGTTCCCAGATTCCATGGGTTTATGGGAATGCAGAGGATAGAGGGGCCAGCTTGGGGAGGGGTGGGCTGAAGATAGAGAAGTCTACATAAAGTGGCCTCTGAGCTAGACTCTGACAGATGAGCAGGAATTTTGTTACATAGAAATAGCCAGGTATCCCTGTAGATGGAAAAGGTAGAAAAGCACGGACAGAGAAGGACAGATAGGGACACGTGTGTGGAAGAAATGGGGAGCAGTGGCAACAGCAGCAGGAGGAGGAGGAGGCTTTCATAGTTGGAATGACATAAGGAGCTTGTTAATGGGTGTCATTTTATGAGTATATAAAACAAGGAAATTGGTGCACATTGGCCATAGAGGAGATGAGTGCCCACATACAGAATCATGCGACATTTCCTCATACGTCTTGGGGAAAATCAAAAGGAGAAAGGGAACAGATGGCTCACCTCCCACTGCCTGAGGCCAGACCATTTCGCTTATTTGGGCAGCACTATGCTTTTGTCCCTAACTCAGTTTGCTTATCTGTCCTGTGAAGATGCCTTTGGGGATCGGTGATGAAAATCACGATGTTGATGGTAATGACTATCCCTTACTTCTGCAGCCCTTGAAATGCTTTCAAACTCGTTCACACTCATTATTTCATTTCATGTGATCCAAGATTCTCTTTTGTCTGCATCACTGTCCTATGTAATAAAAGGCAAGGCAGGTATTGGCTTTTCTGATTCCAACCGAAGAGTTAAAGTCATTGGTTGAAAGGATTCTCCAGGGTAACAGTTGTGGAGCTCAAATGAGAACGTGGCTGTGGTGGTTCCTACAACAGGGGTCTTCCCCCCACGTCATGAGAAGATAATGGTGGATTTTTGCCCACGGTGGCCCGAAAAACCCACCACTGCATTGATTCTTTCTTTGGCTTTGCTTCCTGGATTTGGGGTGCCTGTTAGACCCTCCATTGAATGACATCCTCCACCCTGACAGATCCACACAACAGAGTTTGCTGAAATTACCCTGAAAGATTTCTGTGGAGGTGCATGGAGGTTGTAGCTCTTCTGAGAAAATAGTATTATTTCATTTCAGCTTGGACAGGACTATTAAAAGAAGAATAGTTTTAGTTAGGGCCCGCTATACACTTTACCTCCGATCTTGACCACAGCCCTGCAAAGGAAGGAGTGTGAAGCTTCTATGAAGAAACTGAAGTTAGAGTATTGTAATCCCTTGCTGATGGTATTGGTCAAGCTAGGGATTGAACATGATTCTGCCTGTGTGCACATTCAACATCTTTTCTGATGAGCCACTTTGGCTACCTGGACTCCAGTGGTTTCAGTGGGAGTCAAGGTAAGGACCGCCTAGAGCTGTGACCCTTTTTGCAGGCATAGACTCCTTTGAGAACATGATATTTTAGTTGGAGACCTTCTCCTTAGAAACATGCATATTTATCTAAAATTTTGTATGAAATTTCAAGTTACCAGTGGGCTGCCAAAGCTGGTCTGGTGGTCTTCAGGTTTAGGAGCTCCTGCCCTAGGAGAGGATAAAATTCAGGAAAACAGGAGTGGAAGAGTTTCAGTAGCTCACATGGCCACCCAGAGCTTCTCATTTTTAAGCCCATCTCTGCTAGGGCTTAAAGGGTTTGGGTCTTTGTCTTAATAAAACAGGTTATTACCTCAAAGGCTATTAAAGCAGCAGGAAAGAAGGCTGAGCCAGCTGCTGGGCAGAGTGGCAATCCACTATTCTCTCCAGCAAACTCAAGTTCCAGAAAAGTCTCAATCAGGGGCCCTAAAGTTTTGTTATTTCAGAGTGTGAAATTTTGGGCAGTAATGAGGCTTGGACATTTTCTATGACTCATGCACCCTCCCTTCCCCTCTCCCCCTCTAGATTGACTATCTGAAAACAGTCAATGTAGAGTCCAGTTTTCCTGGATCAGGCTTCTGTCCCAAGGCTGTGTCAAGATGATGAAATACATCTAATCGAAAAACAGTGGAGAGGGCTTTTTAGGACATCTTAAAACTGACTTGGATCAATTTTTAAGATGGCCAGAAAAAAAACTCTATCTGACTATGAAGAATCTACTCACATCAAATCACAGTTCCAAGATCAGATTTTAAAAGATTTAGATACATATTAAATATGTATTTACATTAAATATTTAAATATTTCTATGGGCACTCCCTACTACCTCTTTCTCCAGTAGATGGCCATATCTGGTATCATCCCAGGCTTCGTACACCAGTGTATCTCCTACTGCTTCTGGATAAGGATCCTTGGTCCCATTCCGGTCTGTTTTCTTACTCTGCCTCTGAAAGTGTCATCCCCCAACCATCTAGAGCTCCCCTGCCCCTTCTGCTAACCAATTCCCCTCTATCCATTGTGAAACAAGAAAGGCCTGGGCAGTCTGTAGATCTGGTGTGCCTCCTACTTTCCACCTCACTGAGCCTAGCCTCATTTGCAATACAGTGTTGTATTATTGTATGATATACATTAAATGATATAATATATGTAAAAAAAATGCATTTGTAACTACTCTCAGCTTCCCTCCTCAAGGCAGAGCAAGTACTGCCTCCTGCAGAAGCTTAACCCAGAATTGTATTTCTCCCTCACTCTTGGTCTGCTTGAGCTGCCATCACAAAATGATGCAGGCAGAGTAGTCTATACGACAGAAATGTACTTTCTCATAGGTTTGGAGGCTGGAAGTCCCAGGTCAAGGTACAGCAGTGCTGATTTCTGGTGAGGGCTCTTTTCCTGCTTTGCAAATGACCACATTCTCACTGTGTCCTCACATGGCCTCTAGTGCATGCACATAGAGACAGGAGAGAGAGAAAGAAAGATTTCTCTGATGTCTTTTTTAAAAATAATGATGCTAATACCTCAGGGCCCACTTCTCTAACCATTAAAAATAATGATGCTAATACCTCAGGGCCCACTTCTCTAACCTCAAATACAGCCATGCTGGGGATTAGTTAGGGCTTCAACATATGAATTTTAGTGGGGTACACATACATTCTAGTCTATAACACCCTCCAGTGTAGAAGCTCCTTGGCACTTACAACAAACACCCTCACATTTTATTGATTGATTGATTTTTAATATTTATTTAAATTCCAGTGTATTCATTTCAGGTGTACAATATAGTGTACGTGACACTCCTTAATCCCCGTTACCCATCCCCCCACTTATATCCCCTCTGGTAACCATCAGTTTGTTCTCTATGGTTGGGAGTCTTCTTCTTGGTTTGCCTCTCTCTCTCTCTTTTTTCCCTTTGCTCATTTATTTTGTTTCTTAAATTCCACATATGAGTGAAATCGTATGGTATTTGTTTTTCTCTGATTTATTTCACTTAGCATAATACTCTCTAGCTCCATCCACATCATTGTAAATGGCAAGATTTCATACTTTTTTATGGCTGAGTAATATTCCTTTGCATATATATATATATATATATATATATATATATATATATATATATATATATATATACACCACATCTCCTTTATCCATTCATCAGTTGATGGACATTTGGGCTCTTTCCATAATTTGGCTATTGTCAATAATGCTGGTATAAATGCAAACATTGGGGTGCATGTATCCCTTTGAATTAGTATTTTTGTATTCTTTGGGTAAATACCTAGTAGTGTGATTGCTGGATTGTAGGGTAGTTCTATTTTTAATTTTTTGAGGTACCTGCATACTGTTTTCCAAAGTGTCTGCACCAGTTTGCATTCCCACCAACAGTATAAGAGAATTCCTCTTTCTCCACATCCTTGCCAACACCTGTTATTTCTTGTGTTGTTTCTTTTTAAATTTTTTAAAATTTTTTAAATCTTTTTTTAATTTAAATTCAATTAGCCAACATATAGTACATCGTTAATTTTTGATGTAGTGTTCAGTGATTCATTAGTTGTATATAACACCCAGTACACATCAGATCACGTGCCCTCCTTAATACCCATCACCCAGTTACCCCATCCCCCCACCCCCTTCCTTCCACAACCCTCAGTTTGTTTCCTGGAGTCAAGAGTCTCTCATGGTTTGTCTCCCTCAATGATTTCTTCCCATTCAGTTTTCCCTTCCTTCCCCTATGGTCCTTATATTCCACATATGAGTGAAACCATATGATAATTGTGTTTCTCTGATTGACTTATTTCATTTACCATAATAACCTCCAGTTCTATCCATGTTGGTGCAGATGGTAGGTATTCATCCTTTCTGATGGCTGAGTAATATTCCATTGTATATATGTGTTATTGATTTTAGCCATTCTGACTGGTGTGATGTGATCTCTCATTATGGTTTCGATTTGTATTTCCCAGATGGTCAGTGATGTTGAGCATCTTTTCTTGTGTCCATTGCCCATTTGGATGTCTTCTTTGGAAAAATGTCTATTCATGTCTTCTATGTTTTATTTGGATTATTCATTTTTTTGGTTGTTAAGTTTTAAAAGTTCTTTATAGGGGCGCCTGGGTGGCTCAGTTGGTTAAGCAACTGCCTTTGGCTCAGGTCATGATCCTGGAGTCCCAGGATCGAGTCCCGCATCGGGCTCCCTGCTCAGCAGGGAGTCTGCTTCTCCCTCTGACCCTCCCCCCTCTCATGTGCTCTCTCTCTCTCTCATTCTCTCTCTCAAATAAATAAATAAAATCTTTAAAAAAAATAAAAGTTCTTTATATATTTTGGATACTAACTCTTTATAGGATATATCATTTCCAAATATCTTTTCCCATTCTGTAGGTTGCCTTTCAGTTTTGTGAATTGTTTCCTTTGCTCTGCAGAAGCTTTTTATTTTGATGTAGTCCTAATAGTTTATTTTTGCTTTTGTTTCCCTTGCATCAGGGAACATATCTAGAAAGAAGTTGCTATGGCCAATGTCAAGAAGTTATTGCCTGTGTTCTCCTCTAGAATTTTAATGGTTTCCTGTATCACATTTAGATCTTTAATCCATTTTGGATTTATTTTTGTGTATGGTGTAAGAAAGTGGTACAGTTTCATTCTTTTGCATGTTGCTATCTGGTTTTCCCAACACCATTTGTTGAAGAGACTGTCTTATTCCCATTGGATATTCTTTCCCACTTTGTGGAAGATTAATTGGCCATATAGTTGTGGGTTCATTTCTGGGTTTTCTATTCTGTTCTATTGATCCATGCGTCTATTTTTGTGCCAGTACCATCCTGTTTTGATCACTATAGCTTTGTAATATAACTTGAAGTCCTGCATTGTGATGCCTCCAGCTTTGCTTTTCTTTTTTAGGTTGCTTTGGCTATTCGGGTCTTTTGTGGTTCCATACAAATTTTAGGATTGTTTGTTCTAGCTCTGTAAACACCCTCATGCTTTAATATTTAAACATTTCCCATTGCCGGCCTACATGAAATGTGTATTTTCAGCTAAGACAGCAAGCTTCTGAAGATAGAGACTTGTTTCTTCTTTTTATGTATGACTGGTATGTGACAGGGTACTTCTTAGGGTTAATAAGTACTAGCTAATGAACTAGCTGGCTGCTTTGTTGACATGAAGCCAACTGATTTGACCTTTGTTTTATGAAACTGTGGTGATGCCATGAGTGGATGTATTACTCGGGATTGGCTAGATTATGCATTAGTAACAAATAATCCCCAAATCTCAGTGACTTGGAACAAAAAAATGTTCTTTTTCTTCATGCTGTGTACCCGTGATGGAACACTGGGTGAGGAGGTTTTATTCACTGTAGCACCCCGGACCCCAGACAGACACCATCCTGAACAGAGGGAAGAGAGAGCACTGTAGGGCCTGGCATCAGTAATAAAATGTTCACTGGTCACAGTTCATTAATCAGAACTAGTTACAGAACTAGAACCCCATCCAGCCCCAGGGGCGGGGCAGGAAGTACAATCCTACCATGTGTCCAGAACACGGAGAGCTGGAAATATTCGACGAATGTCCCTAATGACCACCACAGTGGAGAAACAGATGTTCAGGTTTCCAGGAAGCCGAACAGTTGACAATCATTTCATAATATTTATCTTTGATACCACTGGGAGACTGGCTGCAACTTTCTTCTCCTTCTTTTCCATGTAGAATCAGCCAAGAAGTTTCACACCCTCTGTGAAGCCTGGATTGCCGGCTCAGAGTTGCAGCTCGTTGCAATTAGAGGGAACCTTACTTTCCATCTAATCTGGGGACTTATCCAATGACCCTGAGAGATCCTAGGAGTGATTCCATAGGGATGTCTCCAGGGAGGGCTGTAGGAAGGGCTCTGGTCAGAATAGGAGAGACCCTGGACCCCAGCTTTGCTTCCTCTCTGCCTGACTTAACATGTAGGGCTTCTTCGTTTTAGGTATATTTTTGAAAACATAAATGGTGCTACAGAAAGAAATTGAAACCCATGAATGTAGTCCAACCACTTAGGACATAGATGATTCTCCAACATTGTTTCTAAAACCTCAAGCCAGGCTTTATGGACTGAAATGATACCTGCCTCTGTAATGCCTGGCACAGAGTCTGCCCTTCACTTCAGGGAGTTCCCTTCTGCTCTTGATGACTGCTACCGAGCTCGATTTCAGGCTGCTCTCCTTGCCTGGAGAGCTGCATGCACACACATTGGGCTGCCCCTCTCTGATGGAGCTGTGAAGCAGCCCATTAGCATTGCAAACAGAGGTACCTCCTCTCTGCTTGGAGTCCAGTCCTCAGCTTGTTTGGACCAATATATTATGCAAAGTAAACTAAGGGAGAATTAGAATATTTTTGTCTGCTGTGTCTCCAAAATCGCAGAGTCCCCAAATGCTTAAGATCCTTTTAAAGTTGTTTTCCTTTTGTTCCTTTAAAAACTCTCTTTCTGAGTAAGCTGAGGACTGATGAGCTGTCCCCAAACTGCAGCACTTACATGCAAATATGGGAGAGTGACAAAGACCTTGATTACAGCTTCATTTGCTTTATGCAAGATTCCAAAGCCAGTTAAAGCCACAGAAAACACAAGTACTGGACTCCAACAAGTGACAATGGAGCCAGCGGGGCTGCCAGGCAGGCCCTCTGTGCAGTCACACTCCCCCTTCCATGGAGCAGCCCTGGCTGTAGCCTGTAGAGGGCCCTAAGTGGCTCCATGCATGCTGTCCTCACACAGAACGTCTTCTCTTCCTGCTGCCTGGGGGCTGAGACACTAGCATTGGTATTTCATCCCTTGGGTTCGGAGTTCAGTTCTCTTGTTGAAATGCCTCTCTCACCAGGAGGACACCAACTTCAAGCTGTCATCAGGTATGGTCTCCTCAGCGAGAATGAGTGTGTGATGGCGAGTGTCCCAGGGTGAGAGCGAGGGGTGAGTGAGGGCTCTGAGGGATTGATGACTGGGGGTTGAGGCACTCAGTTGGGAATGGGTGGGCTAGGCAAGATTGACTTCAAAAGTTGAAACTGGTCAAACCCCTTGATTTGGGGGTCACTAGGCCCCATTGTTTTAATGGAAGAATAGCAAGTAAGTACCAACTTTTTTCTCAAAATCTAGTTATAGTAAACTCAGGAATCTTACTGAGTGAAGACTGGGGGCTAAGGAACAAGGGGGTACATGCACTTGGACTTGTCACCACCAAAGATGTCAGTTCATTAATTGAATTAAATACATGACCAAAGACTAGCCACACCACACATACCTTCTCTAATGAAAGTATGCAAAATCCACAGCAACTCCTCTTGATTTATTAAATCAAATTGTTCAACTCAGTCAGTAAAGATGAAAGCCCATGAACTGAGAAGAGTACTTCTGCTTTAAGACTAAACCAGTCCAGGTAGGAAAAGGTAACAACTGCTTTATTAAGCTTAATGTCAGGAAAACAGGCAGCTAAAGGATGGTAACCAGGGGCCTGGGGCCTGGGGCCAGACCAACAGCTCTCCAGCCCTTGCCCCCTGCCCGGCCCACAGCCAGGACTGCTGATGCTTTTCTAGGTGTGAGAGCACTATATAAATGAATGGACAAGTGAGTGGTGGTAAGGGCAACAGGGTGGCTCTCTGACCCCCAAACACTGCAGATGCCCCTCTTGTTCTTTACCCTCAGACTTCACCAGGAAGAGTCCTAACTCTACCAGAAATAGATTTGGAGAAAAGAAATGGATTTGCCACTCTGCTGCCAGAAGAATGGGGCCTAGTGACAGCAGACTGAGTTGGCTGCCTAGGAGGGCCTCAGTATATGTTTGCCAAGAGTGGGGTTTGCTCGGTATCATCCATTAAGACATCGTAAGTCTCTTTGTCCATAACTTGTCATTGATGAACATGACCTTGTGGACTTGGAGCCCAGGTGTGTGTATTGGTAAAGGACAGGGGGACAGGGAGAACTGTGCCACTTCATAAAGAGACCCGGGTGAGGGGACAGAGGCCAGTTGGCATAAGGACAGCATGGGCCTCAAACAGAAGGAGATGTGGGGATCATAAGCACTCTTTCCTGAGTGCCCCTCACAAGCTTTGCAGCCTGGGAATTTAGTGATGGGCAAACAGACGGCTCACTCCTTCTCTGGTCCTCTCTTCCTCTGGACCATGGGGTCATCTGCAGTTTTGTTTTAAACTTCAACAGGAAGCTGACCTCCCTAACATGGTGTGAGTGTCTGCCATTCTGAGGGTCTTGGGTGTTAATAGAACCCATGAGCCATGGCGTAACTGGGTGGCTGAGCCAGTAGGGGCCTGGAGCAGCTTCCCTGGCCTCCCACAGCCCGTAATGTGAATGAGCAATGCAATTTATAATAATTTATAATAATCCTTGAATTATAACTCCAACTTACAAATACTCAAACTAGCTAAAATAAATATAAAATAATAATTCCTATGATTGTCTTCTCCTTCTTCATCTTCCTCCTCCTCCTATCATTATTATTATTATTATTACTAATAGTAATTGTAGTAGTAGTAGTAGTAGTAGTAGTAGTAGTAGTAGTAGTATTTTACTGCTGAGGCACTGAGTATTTTTGGAATCCTTCTTACTGAGTCCTCTCATCTCTGCCCTCTTCCTCAAACATATTCCAGCCTTTTGTCCCTAAGCTTATATTCCTGTAGTCTATGCTTTTGGAAGAAGCATTTACTGGGGGAGGAGAGTTGTTCTGGCAACTATTTCTATTACACAATTGATTATACTCTTATGCCACATCTTCCCAGTGACCACGATTAGCCTCTTCTTTAGGGCTTATCTCTCACCTCAGATACCCTTATTGTATTCTTAACATGATAATAATTGAAGGACATCTGTTTTCCTCACTCCCAAATCAGTGGCAGCACCAAGATTGGGCTGAGAGACCTATAGTCTTCCATCATCTCCATAAGCTATACCAAAAGTTACTGCAAAGCAATAGAAATTATAAGTGAACACAGTATTCTTGCAGAGCAATTGGAATTTCAAAACAGGACCCTCTAGTGACTCCTTCTAACTGGACTGCAATCCCCACCTCTTACCGTAGTTTCTGTTACCCTTTATTATGTTTCCTTATGGGTTTTTATGATACCTGAGATTCTTTGGGATTTACTTTGTAATAAATGTCCTTTAAGAGATGTGTGCATTGTCACTGGGGTGAAACATTCTGTCTCATATTCACTGACACATAAACAGGGATTGATTTCCTTTATAAATAATTAGTGGGCATGCAGCATAGAGCAGGCTCTGGGGGAACCAGATTCAGGACATGCATAGGTGATGGGGATGTGGAAGGGAGGAGGCAAAGAGGACGGAGGAGGAGGAGAGAGGCATCTACAGCAGGAGTCTGCAGGAGGGTTGTGGGAAGGTTTAACAGGGAATCATGACTGTCCACAGCAGGAGAGAGAGTGAGGTGGCCAAAATCAGTGGGCTTTGATGTCAGCGGCTGGGCTTTATTAGGGTATTCTTCTAGATGCTTCTAGGGATGCCCAGATAAGCAAGGCCAGGAGAAACATAGAATCACCAAGTTTCAGAGTTGGGAGTTCATTTAGTCTAATCCTCATCTAATGACTAAACTGTAACCAGGACAACCAATATCCAGACTCTGTTTCAGCACTTCCTGGGATGCAAAAAGTTTTCCAGGGAGAATTAACCGATTCCATTTTTGAACAATTTCACAGTGGTGGATTTGGCATCCTTATGTTGAAACATAAAGTGACTCCACATAATTTCCACCCAGAGGTCCTTGTTCTCAAGGACCTTGTTTATCAAGTTCTGCTTTTGGAATTGTACCCAATGTGCCTATGACCCTTTCCACACGGCAGGTCTACAGATATTTTGGTAAAAGTTCTGATACTTCCAGAGTCTTCTTGCCAGCCTGAGCATTCTCCCTGAACACCCTCAAGTCTTTCCTTGTCCTGCAGAATGCTAGTGATTTCCATCCAGCAGTTTAGTTAGGGTGCGCATGTCTCTGCCGTTTTAGCATATTTATGCTTTAACAGTTTAAACTGAATGAAGTCATATATTTCCCATCTTATATTTGTGTAGAACAATTTCTCTCTTAGATCTCACTTTTTGCTTATTGTTCAAGTATGAAGAACTTCTTTAGAAATATGTTTATGGCATTCATTTATTCATTCATTTGACAAACAGTAATATTTGAGCAGAACTGTGTGCCAGGCACTCTTTTAGGGGCTGGATATGTACCAGTGAACAAAGCAAAGTGCTCTCTTTCTTGAAGCTCACATACAAGTTAGAGGAGGGAAACAAGTAATACTTGAAAGGAAAGAAAACTAAAATGACTAGGATGGGCAAGGTTGCTTTTCATATAAGCTAGATATGGGTGTTGCTGTTTCATAAGCTGTATATCTCAGCCTCTGTATTTGCTCCATGCTTATGTCATCTACACCCAAGAAGAGAGAGTTTTACATTGGGTCACTGCCGGAAGCACCAGTACCCTGTATTCTTGTCATCAACTACACACGATAGAAGCTCTGCAAAAGATCATGGGCCCATGTGGCCAGTCTGATTGGGTCTAAAAGCACTTCTTAACTGTGTAAGTTGGGCAGGATTTTTTTTTTTATTTTGAGCCTCAGTTATTTATAAAATGGGGATAAGAATAATATCTTTTAGGGTTGTAGTTTGGATACTTGTGTATCTGCATGTAATTCTGCATGTAAAGCAAATTCTAGTTCATAGTAGTCAGGAGGTAGTCAGCAAACATTAGCTCCATTCCCTTTCCCCCTTTCCATGTCTCCAGATTATATGCTGATAAAAATGTCTAATTAAGAAGGGCTGAGAATTGAACCGGTGGAATTCTTTCACATATTGACCTTACTCAATAATTTAGGGTCTTTGAACATGGTAGGCAGATTTGGAGTCCATTTAAGTGGGGTCCCAATTTATCCCTGTTCATCTTTTTCCATAATAAGCACACCAGCTCAGGAAGATTACTAAAATTATTGTCATATATGGGATGGGCTAGCTTTGTTAGGATATATAGTTTCAGGCTGAGATGAATTGTGAAGTATGGGATAAAATTGAACAAAATAGTTGTAATCAGCATAGGATATAGGATAGACAGTTGGGGGGGAATGGAATAGAGTGGGAGAAGATACAATGAGTGGATGGTTTGGAATGAACAGGATTGGAGGACAGAATCGTATGGAAGGGAAATGGGTTAGACCAGGTGAGCACATATAGTAATCAAAGAGTAGAGGCATTTCTTTTTTTTTTTTTTTTAAAGATTTTATTTATTTATTTGACAGAGAGAGACAGAGAGGGAACACAAGCAGAGGGAGCGGGAGAGGGAGAAGCAGGCTTGCTGCCAAGCGGGGAGCCCGACATGGGGCTCGATCCCAGGACCCTGGGATCATGACCTGAGCCGAAGGCAGCCGCTTAACGATTGAGCCACCCAGGCGCCCCGAGTAGAGGCATTTCTTAGATTTTACTCTTTTACGTTCTTTTTCTGCAGAGGCTCTGAACATAACCACAGTGAGCATCTTGATTCTCCGTGTGTTTTGCACAAACTGATGCCAGTGTTGACAGAGACTTAGTGCTGCCATCAAGGGATTTACACTGCCTCTTTAATGTTCCCCTTCTGTGGGAGCTTTACGGCCCTGCTGTCCAACTTAATATCTGCAGCTTGCCATTTGGCACATGAGTCTCTCTTTGTCCCAAATGCATGAGGAATGGGAAGGGGAGTGAGGCCCTCTGTGCAACAGCTGTGTCTGTTTCTGGGCTGAGTCTGGGCTGGGGCCCAATAACCATTCTGTCCTTAGACTTTTAAATTTCCTGCCCCAGTAGGGTAGTTTTCCCAAGGGAATACTATGTGTAGCATCAGGACAAGATAAAGGAACTGGAATGTCCATTGGTTATGGGCATGTACAACTTCTCTTGCAAGTGTCTGACTCTCTCGAAGTTGATATATTAAGAGCATTCCTCTTAGATCCGGCAGGGGCTACATCATATCCAAGTGTCTCTTGATATGTGAGTGCTACGTGGCCCCTCCAGGAGCAGCTCTGGCTGACAGTGATTTATCCATCTTCATTTTCCTGCTCTGTCTTGTCTCAGCATCATCTAAGATTATGGTTAGTTAACATGCAGTTGGGAGCTAAGATCCCTAGGCCAGGGTTTGCCTGGGAATAATTTCTCCCTATGGGCTCCTAAGGGTCTGATGTTATTGTTGAAAAGCTGGTGGTAGAGAATGTATGTGTGCTGTAAGAGAAAGAGTATGGGTTTTAAGTCAGACAGCCTTGTGGGTAGGGCCAGGACTAGAGTGAAGGAAGGCACTCACTCTTAGGGTCATGCAGGGTCAGAACCTGAGAGTGAGGGCTTCCTGAAATTTTACATCTTGGGTACTTTACTTGCCTTACCTTGCTGCTGGCTCTACTTGTAGGGTTCAAATCCTGGTTCAGCCACTTCCTAGCTGGGACCTTGGGAGAGTTATTTAACCTCATGGAGCTTCATTTTTCTCATCTGTAAAATAGGCAGCCTCATGTTTACCCCTCAGAATTCCAGCAAGGATGAAATGTGGTACCATAAGTAAGATGTCAATAGAAGAGATACTTCTGAAACATTATCTCTCTCCTCCAGTGTATACTCCTCCTTGAAAACAACAATTAAAAAAACAAAACAAAACACCAAAGACCTGAGTGCAGTGGCTAAGGGCTATATTGCTATTCTCATGGAGACTGTGTGATCGGAGTCCCAGGAGATCTCACAGACTTGAGCTGACTTGTCACACATAGTAGGAACCAATGAGCTACAAAGCTAGACTGGGACATGGGATCAAGTTCACCAGGTCTCCATGCCTTGCTGTACTTCCAGAGCAAACCCTCCACCTCTCTGCCTAGAACAGGCAAACAGGGGTATTATCATGGAAAGCAGTGTGTGTCTGGGATGCTGCCAGCTTCAACTCTATGTCTTCATCCCCATAAACACAACTGCTGGTGTCCCCAAAAGGTATCTAAAACCATCACATAAAGAATTATATCTGATAAAGATCATTCACAGTGAGGTTAACATGCCGGTCTTTCCTCACAGCTCTTACCCCATCTGCCATGCCCTCCCCATCCCACTCCTTCCAAATGCTACCTTCCCCTTAAAGTCCATCTTAGAGTCCTCCTTCTCTTTGAGGTTTTCCTAGCCACTCCAGCTCACCTTTGTTCCTTTGCCTGGGAGATAGTCATCTCAAATCCTTCTGGGGCTGGGGTTAGGACAAGTTGGTAACTAAGATGTGGTGCTGACTGTGGATCAGGCACTGTGCTGGGCTCTGGGCTATGTCTTTTCTGACATCAAGGTGTTCTGAACTTCTCCAACTAGAGATAACTCAATGGGAACATAGGGCGTCAGACTCAGCACAAATCGTTGGAAGCACGTGATACCAAAGGTCACACAGTGCCTTAATGACAAAATCTAGACTAGATCCCAGATCTTCCTAACCAAGTCCTCTTTCCACAGTTACTCCATAATCATCACTTAATTATGTACTGTTGCCTTGTAAATATCCACTGCTGGGCTGGGTAACTGCAGACCTCCTCCAACTAACCAGATAGTGATGTACTTAGAGGAAGAGACTGTGTTTGATCAATGTTGTATCACCATGATGCCCAACACAACATCTGGTACACAGGAGAAACCCTTAAAAAGATCACAAACAAAACCCCAAGCCCCAAATACTTATTGACTGGACCAGAGACATTCACATTCCAAAAACAAATCCTGCATGGGCAAGAGTTATGTTATCTAATGGGATTGATTTCCAATGTTAACCACTATTGAATTCCAGCTGGGTGTGATATGTTGGGGTCAGAGACACCTTTCCCATGCCTTTGATATCTCACAGCATAGACAGCTACCCAACCCCCCGTGTTGGAGTCTGCTGTAATCCAGGTGACTGAAAAGATCTAATTAATATGGTTTTAATTATGGCAGTAATAATACCTACCTCCCAGCATGAGAAGGTAGGATATTAAGTTAGTAATACTAAATTTCCCAAGGGTGCTAAGACCCTTTAATATGAGTTAATTTGAAAGTTACTGATATGATTAGAGAACAGAAATAGGCATATTTGAAAGATTCCAAAGGAGCAAGCAAACGTCAATATATCAAATGTGCAATCAATCAGCAATCCAAGACACAATGTTAGGCTCTGGCTGTGAAAAAATAGATGCTACCCCTGCTTTTATACCATATATAATGAGGCAGGACAGGCAAAACATAGATCTCTGACCCCCTCCCCAGATTAGTTCAGTGACCTCCTCTTCTTTCCACTTCCCACTATTCGCTCTGTATTAGTTGTTTCAACCTAGAATGTTACCTTGCATTGTTCTTACTTACTTAAGAATGTGCCTTTCTCCTCAACTAGGTGTATAGCCCCTTGAAGGCAAAAGTTTGTTTTGTATTGTTTTGTGTCCGCAACTCTTAGCATAGTATTGGCATTTAGTAGGTACCCCGTAAGTATTTCTTACAGCTGGAGATTAATTACCACAAGAGTCATTAATGTTAGCCTTATTTCTTTGGGAAGCTTTCACGAAGATGGAGAGACTTGACAAAGGATGATTCTTGTAGGAGAGAAATAAAAGCTAAGTATAAGTCAGTAGAGTTGGCTTTTATAGGGCATTTACCAACAAGTTCAGGAATTTGGAGTTTATTGTTCAGGAAATGGGGAAGCATTGGTATGAGAATATCAGTGGTGGGAGTTCTAAGGTTTCTGAGAATATTGCTCTGTATGCAGTGTTAAAAATGCATAATAGATTTTCTCCAGAAGACCCTGTGTCAGCCACTCAAGTTGGGTCCATACGTTTACCACACTGCCACTTTAGCTCTGCTCAGTTTTGCATGAAGTTTCAGACTAAGGCTGGGAGTCTATTCATAACCTCACTGAGTTGTCTCTCTAGTGTGTTTTATAATGAACTCATTCATCTAGACTTAGAATTGTGGCCCAAGTCATGAGCTGTGTTGCTAACAGCCTATATTTTGTTATTAGGCATATTCTGGATCCAATAAATCAGTGATGACCCCTTATTCCAATACTGTTCTCAAGTTGCAAACCATCCCTAATTTTGTCTCCTTCTATATCCTTCACTTTTCAGTCCTAGACTGAGCATTTCCTTTACTTCCATGTTGTGATGTAAGACCTGAAATGAACATGCAGTATTAAATGCTCCCTTCACATCCTTAAGCCTCACAGGGCCCCAAAGGCCTACCCATGAGTTCCCTTGGCCGCCCCCCTCCAGATATGTCCCCAATTCAATGAAAAAGACTTCCAGCTGGCTAGTTCCCTTATCAGAAGGACCAGTACACTCCACCAGATTTTCAACCTGATGGTCAGCCCATGAAAGTATTCAAACAAGCCAATTACATTCACTCTTGGAAGGTGGGAATCACTTTATCCTCATCACTACAGGGCTTGCCTCCTATAACCCCTACTTCTTCCCACTATTCCTGGGGGCAAGCCCTGTGCAGCCCTACATGGCATGTGGTATCCCCCTCCCCTGCAGTGTATGTGATTAATAAACAGTAATCTCTTCTGTCCTGTGTAAGGTGTCATGTATTTCATGATTCATACTACTCAGGGTGAGGGATTCTTCACTTCACCCATAGGGTGAATAGGAGGTGATCTGAACACATTCCTCTTCTTAGCCAGTTACTTTGCACATCAATTGCCAACCCTCCTGATTTTCCTTAACTCGGTAGCTGTGGAAAGGGTGTTGGGTTGCTATCTTGGTCTTGGCAGCCCCACCTGACAGGACTCTTGTGTGGATTATTACCACTGAGTGTTTGTCTTCTGAGAATTGACCAGTGCCTGAGCTTCCCAAGACTTGGATTTGGTGCTTGGATTGAGAGAGAGTATAGCTTACTTTTTTATATTTATGTCATTTATTCAATCACCAGCCTTTATTGAGCATTTATGAAAACTGCATCCTGAACATACAAAGAAGTATAAGACAGCGTGGCCTCAAGGCACCCACAGTCTGGTGAGGAGACAGACAATAACATCAATAATTTTGACAGAGACAGATATGTGCTATAATAATGAAATGCCTGTAGTATTATTGGAATTCAGAGGGATAGCAAAGAGAAGAAATTCTGAATTTAACCAAGGATAACAGATTTGAGAAGGCTTCCAAGAGATGAGGATATTTTTGAAGGTCAGGTAAGTCTGCCACCTGGCTGGAGTGGGGGAGAAAAACATTCTAGACTAAAGAGACATTATGTGCTGAAGTTCAGACCACCTCTTACCACCTTCACTGTTACAACCTTTGTTTGATCCACTGTCATCTCATGCTTGGGCCCCTGCAAGAGTGTCCTGGCTCCCTGCTTTTGTCTTTGCCTTCATCCCTGCACCCAGAGGTGCTTTTAAGATTACGTCAGTAATCAGTTACATCAGTAAGTCCTCTATGTCTCCACATTTCACTCAGAGTAAAGTCAAAGCCCTCCCAATGTTCAAGGCCTTCCATGACTTGGTCTCCTTAACCCTTCTAATCTCTGCTATTATTCTCCCCTTTTGCTGACTCTGCTCCAGTCCTCCTTGAGGCTCTTTGGGGCCCTCTCCGCTGGAGGGCTTTTGCGTTTTATCTAGGACACCCTTCTTTCAGATGTCAGCATGGCTTTCTCCCTCAACTCCTTCGTTCTCTGCTCAGATGTTGCCTTCTCATGAGGTTCACCCTGAGCATGCTATTTAATTATAAACCATAAAAGCTCTTGTGATTCCCCTTTACCCTATGTCATTTTCTGGGATTTTTTTCTATATTACTTATCCTCTTCTTTATATACTGTATAGTTTACTCTCATTTATCATTTGTTGTCTGCTGTCCTGCACTAGATTATAAGCTCAAATATAGAGAGATCTCTGCTGTTTTGTTCTCTGGTATTGCCCAAGGTACCCAGAACCGAGCCTGGTACATAGTAGCCTGGTACACCAATAAATAATTAGTTGTCAAATGAAAGCCTGGACAAATGACAGATTGTGTGGCACTGGGATGCTGCAGACAGACTGGTACGTCTGAATGCTTTCAACAGACATGGCTGAAGAAGAGTGGACAGGTAGACAGGGCCAGGTCATGGAAGGCTTTATAGGCCCTGGAGAAATATTTCCAACTTTATTCTGAGGGAACTAGAGGGCCCCTAAGGGATTTTGAAACAAGGAAATGGAACAGCAAGATCAAATATCTATCCCATTAACCAAGATAGAAAATCCAAGGGGAACATGTCCACCTAAGTGAGATCTTGATATTTTAACTTTCTAGTATCTAGGATATAATGTGAGAAAGTCAGAAATCAGTATGTGAAATTTGACGGACACATCACAGAGGCATTGGCCCTTGGGCAGTGTGGAAGATGGGCTTGGAGTCTGGCAGGCTGACTGGAATCCTGGCTCTGGACCGCTCAGCAGGGCAAGTATAAAGAGGGCCCAGAGATACCATGAACTCCAGATTTCTCATCACTTTGAAGGGCTGGTGAGGATTCAAGGAGATAAGTGTGAAGTGTCTGATTTATATCTTCCTTAGAGTAGACAGTGACTGTTCCTGCTTTCTCACAAGTGTGGGATTATGCATGTGTGTGACATCTAGGAGAAGTCACCTGGGAAAGATGACAGAACAAGAGTGGGCAGAGTGTAGCTTGGAGACACCAGCACTCTGGGTGTGGCCTGAGAGACAGGGGCAGAATGAGACCCAGCCAGGCAAGGCAGGACCAGGAGAATGCTCAGAAACAGGTAGACACCAGGGTTTTAGACTGGAGAGAAGTCAAGGAGGAAAAGCTCTGACAAATAACTGAAGAAAATCCCTAACCGCCCAAACCGGGGACGGACTTCTTCAGGAGAGGAATGTGTGGAGGGAGAAGCGACAGCAGGGAGCATACACTGTGGTAATGAAGAAGTATGGTCATAAAGGGAAGACAGAGTGGATATTTGAACTGTGCTGGATCATGAAACAATATTTTTTTTTTTTGGTTTTTGTTCGAATTTCTGTTGTTGCTGGATGTGGGCTACTGGAGCAAATTTCCATTTCCATTTGGGAGAAAGAAGCCCGTGGAAAGACGATTTGGAAAATGCCGGAAATAAGGCATGGTGGCTAAGTGCTATTAGGGAGTCTGGGCTGAAATTGTGGTTTTGCTTCTTTGTAGCTGTGTAATGTTGAGCAAGTTACTCTAAATTCCTAAGCTTCAAATAAAAATGAGGATAAAATGATCACACCCTCTACTGCTATGTTGGGGTTCCAAATGAGAGACTTGGTGAAGCCCTTAGCAGTGTACGGGGGAAGGAGCAGAACACGGAGGAAGGAGAGATGGTGGGAAGAGACATCCTCTGGCCCCTGCAGGTCAGGACAGAGCCTATCTTTGGGTGAGCTCTAAGTGTTTTGTTCTGCCGGAGAAGGAATGGAGGCGAGGGCAGAGGCAGGTTGGACAAGAGCAGAAGGAGCTGGGATGGTTGCTGACTTTACCTGTGAAGTGTGGGTCAGCTTGTCTGAAGCGAGGCAGGTGAGGGCAGGGGGACCCAGAGAGGGAGGCGTGGGATAGGGATCCTGAGCTGTGTGGACAATGGGGAGGAGCTGGGAAGGGTCAGCTTCAGGGCCCAGCGCCCGGTGTAGTCACACAGGACCTCGCAGTTGGGTTTTAATGCTCTGTGGTTTCCATCTTAAAATTTTAATAGTTTATCTTTGAGATGTGTTCTTTAAGTGAGTTCAGTGAGGAAATAGGGCATGTGCTGGGGATTTGGAGCCTGGCTCACGTGTATGGTTCTACCTCCCAGGACAGGTTCTCTGCTTCCTGCTCCCCTGTTCTCACCCGCCTAAGCCCAGGGTGGGGGGCTGGGGGTGTTTGAAATCAGGCACACACCCCTGCACAGAGATGTGAGGCAAGGCCCAAGCATCTGTGAGGGTCGGCACTCACCTGCCAGCAAGTATCCTTGCTGCACTAGAGGGAGCACAACATTAAATAGCAAATAAAAAGACATGGAAGCAAGAAGAAGGCTTTTTCTCTGCTCTTTGAACAAGGGGACCTGCATCTTCATTTTGCACCAGGCCCCACAAATTACACAGCTGGCACTGAGGAGGAGAGGGATCTGGAGAAGAGAAAGGGCTGCAGGAGAGAGGCGCAGAGCAGCGGGACTTGGCGCTCACCAGTCCCTGGTGGGCACTCAGGATGGGATTCTCCAGAAGTTCCGTTAGCCCAGACACAGGAGTGTAGGAAGTAGCAGGAATTAGTGAGGGATGGCTGTGGCAGGTGAGAACAGTGGAGCTCTAAGGGGCAAAGGGACTATTGGTGCTAGGGAAAGAAAATTCAGATGATCCAGGGGTAGACCAAGTAGAGAAGGAACTCAAACCGATGTGCAGATGCACCGTGAGGAACAGATTTAGAAGGAGCCAGGTACAGAAGGAAGTAGGCTCGTGGAAGATTTGGCCAGAATAGGGGATTTGAGAGTTCAGAATTTCCAAAGTAGAATATTTCCAGAACCAGTTCCTTTACATCTCATTAGTAAAGTTTGTAATTCCCCCCCCTTTTTTTGCTTTGCATTTGCAAACAAAACATTGCTCTCAGATTCAAGATTTAGACTTCTGAATCATAGTACAACTCTTTTTTTTTTTTTTTGTATAAGTAACATATGTTTGGTGTCTTTAAACACAATTACTTTTGTATAATAAAAGTGTTGATTTGATGATGCGACATTTTCTGCAAGTGTGTTTAAGAGAGTTTATGTTTTCATAAGTTGCAATGAAACTCAATTATGTATGTGTAATAAGGCTTCTGATTGTTACACTTAGACTTTTCTGTATAATGAAGCCAGCAATTAGAATTTGCTTGCTCTATGGCTTAGGAAAACACACTTGTTTTGGAGACAAAAGACTCTTAATGAGCCCCCTTTTTTGTTAATTTTTTTTTGTTGTTGTTAAAAACCAGTCTATAACTCAAACATATAATTAGATTTCTTAAAGGTTTGGATTTTTGTTGTTGTTGTTATTTTTTCCCTCTAAACGCAAAACAAAGCAAAAAGCAATAACTTTAAGGCACACGTTGTTTCAAAGCTGCGAATCTGGCTATGATCTGCAGTTTACCTTAGAGGCACCTCCAGTGCCTAGTGGCATCCGGCTCTGCTAAGGAGGCAAAGGCCTGGCATGGCAGCTGATTGAGCACAGAAATGTTCTTTCCACGAACTGCATAGGCATCGGTGTGGACCCTGCCTCGAGGTGAGCGCGGGTGTTCTGGTTGAGTGTCAGCTTCAAGGTTAGCCTGGCTTAGGAACAGAGTCCCCCGTCCCCACCCCCCAAGGCTACCACTTGCCTCAGAGGCCTGCTGGTGCTAAGGTGGAGGAGCCAGTCCCTGCACTGACCATGTGCGTGCTGGCAGAATTATCTGGGTGGCCAAAGAAACGTCCTTGCTCTCTCCCTTTCCATCTCTGCTGGGATAGCAGCAGCTCATCGTCCTCTCTTCACTGTTGGCCATTCATTTCACTGCTGGCCGTTTGCACCATTTCTACAGAAGGCGGTTTCTCCCCTGGTTGTTCCAGCCTGTGGGGAAGAGCCCATGGGTGAAAACTTCCTCCATTATGTATCCCTTGGAAGGAAGCCCTTCTGCCTTTCAAGATGTTTTCTGTGAAACCTACTGTTAGAAAGGGCCTGCTCTTGAAAGTGCTAAACTGTTTTGTCGTTACTGATCATTAATAGTTTAGTGAAAATTCATTCTTATAATTTCTAATATACTGAGAAGGTTTTCAGCAGTCTTGATCAGTCAGTGTCCAGTGAAAAACACACAGAAAACTCAAGCTATGTCAAGCAGAAGAGGATTTAATCTGGGCAGTTGGTTACACACATGCTGGAAGGGCAGGAAGAGAAACATGGTAGCGTGGTTTTCCCCAGGGCATAAAGGCATGCCCTGGTGCTCTGATGTGGCTGGAGCTCCTGGGAGGCAGATCTTGCTGCCCTTGGATCACTGCCCTCTGCTTCCAGCAGGAACCAAGGAGCTCACACCCTGCTGGTCAGACTGTCATTGGTACTGCCAGAGGCTTCAAATCCCCAGAAGCCACCAGTTGTTGCCAGGGCCAGGAGGAGATCAGCTGCCCCCTCCCTCCTGCCTTCCAGTCTCCAGTGAGCACCTCTCGGTAGCAGGCTGTAGCTGGCCAAGGATTCTGGGCCCTACAGTTTGCAGGCTTTCACCCGCTGTGGTAGAGAGGAAGGCAAAGCAGGGTGGAAATGGGTCTGAGTATCAACCTACCGTATTTGGCACACTGGGGGCGTGTAACAAGCGTGGTCTAGAAAATACAACCTTGTAATTGCCAGCGACATAGCCCAGCAAACCCCAACCACAGCTGTGGATTTCATGTTCAATCAACTCTCTGAGCAGTGGAGGAGGGAAAACATAGTGGGGCATTCTGCCAGGAATTATCGAGTATGAAGGAAAGCCAGGTCGAGTCTGATTGCTGGAATTAACAACCTCCAAAACTAAGAAGTACTCCACTCACCCACTTCTCAGAGGCAGACTTTTAAATTTTAAACAAAGGATCCAATTAAATTTGATCCAATTTAAATCCATTCAGTTCAGAAACCTTTATTAAATATCTATGATGGATTGATTGTGCCCTGGGCTAGATAGTATAGGAGTTACAAATTTGTGGCTGGCAGGCAGGCTTTGTGCTGCCACGATAGATCTGAGTTAGAATAGACTTCTGGTCCCCCAAACTCTTGGTTTTGGTTTCTTCATTATTTAACCGCATAGACTGTATATCTCCTTGGGAGAGTCATTATCACCCCCGTGTTTCGTATAAAAGGTCACTTATACTGAGAATTTCTTATGTGCTCGTACTGTGCTTAAACTCTAGAAAAGCACCATCTCATGAAATTCTACCAGGATCCTTGAATTCAGCTATAACCTTAAATTTTATTGCACTTTTCACATAGATGAAGAAACTCAAGCTCTAAGAAGTTAAAATGACCTGGCCCAGAGAGCCACCAGGTTGTTGGCAAACTGCTAGTCCTTAAGCCCTGTGGCCACACTAATGTGGATTTCTCAGGTAAGTTTCCATATCAGTGATCTAGTCCAAGGAGTTGTGGTATTTTCCCACTTAGGTGCATAGACCACGAAGTCTGTGGATCCGATTTTTATCCCAGCTTTGACAGTCCTGAGCCACATTGCCATCTTTGGTCTCCATTTCTCATATGTGGAATGAGAGGTTGAGTAAGAGACTTTGAACATGGGAGCGGGACTTGGGTAGGTGCCTCCAGTAGCTTCCATTTTCCCTGTCCGTTTATAGTCTAATTTTTCCTCCCATCATGTCTGGCTCCTCACTGCCTGTTTCACACATCATTCTTGTTTCACGTACTCACCAAGCAATTGTGTTCTTGTCCACTGGGAACACGCTCCCTTTTCTTGCTACTTGCCCAGAGTAGATTCACTGTCCAGGTTCCTTCTCCCGCAGAGAGCCTCCAGCTTAACCTCCAGGATGCACAATGTTCCCGCCCTCCTCTGAGTTCATATTTAGCATACATTTGGCCCAAGTTTTTGTCTGAACAGCCCACTTGACACTTATAAGTGATGGGGCATTTGTATTAGCTTTTCACATGGGCAATTCTGGTCTCCCCAGTGTTTGAACTTTAGAAGTTAGGGGCTATTCAGGGGCCATACTTTTCGTGTCCTCACAATGCCCAGTATGGACCTCAGCACATGATGGGATTACTAATTATCAATTAGTGAAGGAGCTGGTGAACCATCCACCTACATGTTAGTGGGTCAGGGGATGGAGAGGCCACTGTGGACTGTGTGGGTTAGGAAGGAGTCCCCTGAGAAGGTGGGCTTGGAGTAGAGTTTTGAAGTCTGGAGAGAACTTGCAAAAGCAGAGGTGATTGAGTATGGAGAGTATCAATGGCACAGTGCAAGTAAGCACGTGGGGGAAGAACGTGGTAGTTGGGAGAGGCTGCAGGGAAAACTGTTGGTTGAAACCCGTGAACAGAGTAGGCTGTGAGAAGACAGGCTCAGGATGTGGAGTCTATGGGAAATAGACTGGCATCAGGGAAACAAAGGTGGTAGTGAATCTGGAGGGTTACTCAGCACTTTCTGTGTGCTGGGGAGACAAAGTTGAGGAAGAGATAATCTCTTCTTGATTATGCAGGAGTTTATAATCAAGGGAGGGGGATGGAGACAAGACCACAGTGAGCTTCCGCACCAAGAGGAATACAATCTATGTCAGCAGGAGAAGTGCTCCTGGGGCCCAGAGCTGGGCTCAATAAACTGTGGAGTGTGCTGGTGCCGGGCATGGGCCCTGAAGGCCGAGGACTGGGCCTAACTCTCAGCTCTGGAATTTACTGGCTGCCTTACTATGGGCAAATTCCTTGATTTCTCTGGACCTCTGTTCCGTCATCTATAAAACTGGGGTAACAGTAGTGCCTAATCATAGGGTTACTATGCAAATTCACCAAGATCACAGATATGAAGTTAGCACAGTATAGGACCTGCGTGTGCACTCCATAATTGTTACTTACTGTTGAATATGTATTTAAAAGGAAGAGAAGATGACGTGTGATTGAAAGAGACTGTTCTGGACCTCATGAAGGTGCCATATGGGGTGGACTTTGAGGAAATGGTGGAACTTAGCAGGTGGAGACTGAAGACTGGGCATGCCAGAGAGAGCAGACAGCTCAGGAGCCATGTGCAGGGTGAGGATGTGCTTGGCCCCTGTGGGGAACAGTAGATTGCCCTGTGTTCTGGAAACAAAGAGTGACAATTTGGAAAGACAGCTAAGGGCTATGCAGGGCCTTACATGCCAGGTTGCTAAGCTTATTCTTAGTGGTGCAAGCAATGGAGTGACTGTGGCTTTGGTGTGGACAGAACCAGGTAACACCAGGCATGGCCCCGGGATGGGATCCAGAGCAGTACAAAGGCCAGAGGGGCTCTATCCGCCAGATCTGTACTGGTTAACCTATTGAGGCAAATCCACTTTTTTCAAAGTCAGTCTCGGAGAGAGAAAGCCATGTGAATCCAAATATCCGGGCAGCAATCCCTAGCGGCACCAAAGGTAATGAAACGTCGGTATCTGCCGCTCTTATCTGTTATTGCTGATATTCAGATAATGGTGCCAATACCCAGCTCGGGAGGGAGGAGGGAATGCTGCTGGTGCAGCTTCTTCAGTTCATCTCCTGGATGGTTGAGAAGAAGGGAGAGGAGACAGGGAAGGCACCCTAAAAACAAGCCCTCTTCCTCATTCCGGTATAAAGTAAAGGCAGAATAAGCTACTCCCTACTGCAGAGCATCACCTGAAAATGGTTAAAGTTTCCCCACCCTTCCGGCCAGCTGTAGTGCTTGGCTTAATAACTGTTGCACCTCATAGCTAAATAGTGTTTTATAATTTTCAAAGTGGTTTTACATCTCATTAGGATGCATCGTGAGGAAAACTCAACTCAGGAGGTGATAGAACTCAGGCAGGGAACTTGTCCAAGGCCGTTTTGCCACCTCGAGCTCAACTTGAAAGAATTAGGACAAAGTGGGGAGGGTGGAGAATGTGGATGCTCCCCCAGTGGTCTCTGGGAGATCTGAGATCAGAGCTGGAGGGTGAGAAGCTGAGCGGCAAGCCTGCCTCACCTGCTCCCTCCACACCTACGGCAGACATTGGCAAGGGGTCATGACAGGCTTTCCTCTGAGCCCAGACGAAGCCTCAGGGTCCTTCTCAAAGCAGTGCTGGGCAGCTGCTACTAACTGATCGGAGCTGGCACTCAGGATGGAATCTATTCGCTCTTCTGCATTAAGGCATTGTCCAGAGCCTCTCCTTGTTAAAATGTCAATAGTGGAATGTTAACGTATTAAACCATTATCAGCCCCTGGCCCCTTCATGTGAATTCATTTGTCAGAGTGCTGTGTGCAAGCCCTCAGAGGAGCTAATCTTGGATGGAAGAGTTTGTTTACTAAGGAATGCAAGGCCTGATGGGAGCATGGAATGACTAGTGGTGACTCCTCCAGCAGATACTCAGATTGTTTAACAATCTCTTGAGAAGATGTGTTATCTATGCTCAGAAGTATAGTATGGGACCTTGGGCAAATCACTTAACCCTATTAGGTTCCATTTCCTTACCTGAAAGATGGGAATAAGGACATCTGGTCTGCCCACTCCAGAATAACTATGAGGGTGAAAGCCTGTGAATGTGTGTTGTATTTTATAAAATATTGTACAAATGTAAGGGATGATCATTTAGTTACATTAGGAAGAGACAAGCTCCCATTCCTCAAGTCGAATGCACATGAAGGGTAAGGAAAAGAGAAAGAGAGAGGAATTAATATTTATTAGGTTCCAAATTGCCATTCATCTTAAATATATCATCCCATTTAATTTCCACAACCACCCAGTGAGGTTGATACGGTTGAGCCCATAGTCCTGTGGACTGCACAGCCAGTATTTTTCAGAGACAAGAAGTGAACCCAGGTGTATCTGAGTGCTCTTCATACATCATAATCCAGGGCCTTACCTACACACACGTGCACTCTCTCCTTTGCTGAATGCTTCCTGCAGAATGAATTAGGGCCCCAGGTCAGAAGGAGATGGGTGGGGAACAGGCAGGTGCCCTGTGACCAGAGCCCTCCGGACAGGCAAAGCTAGCTGGTGATTCGGAGATCCATGAGAATTGATTAGAAAGGCACAATGGGAAGATCAGAAACCTGTTCTCCAGGCCTGCGGCAGGGTGAAGGGCAGACACCTAGGGCAGAAGCATCTTGCACTCAGTGTAGTTAGTGCACAGTCCCCATGGGGGCAAAGATCAGGTCACAGAGCGGCAAGGCTGGGTTTTAGGTAGAAGCAGCGTGTAGAGCTGTCGGAGGTGTGAGTGTAAATCCTGAGATGGGTCAGATTATCCAGATTCTCTGAAAACACGTAATCATCTACTTAGGTTATTTGCTATCATTGTATCGAAGATGGATATGCAGGATGGGTGCCTATGACCCAAAAGATGTACGTTCATTGAAAGGCTTAAGAAGCACAGTGGCACAAATAAATGCCAGTTGTGTGAAGTACTTTTCGTTTGGCTTTCATGCGTTTGAGGAGTTGCGTGGAGTTTGGAACAGCATGATAAAGCAAATGCACACATTTGCTGTGGACTTCGGCTGTGGCTGTGTGGGGTTCCACGGTTTGGGGATAAGTGATGCTCACACCTGAGGGAGGTGGAGGCATAGAAGATTCTTTCAAATGTAACAACTGATTTTTTCATGCTCTTGTACTTAATATCTCAAATCAGACATCTTTGACATACTGGACCAAATAATATGAAATGCTTTTTTTCTTTTTCTTATGCTAGTTAAGCATAGTTTGTACCCAAGGCCAAAGGTAGGGTTAGAGGGAAAGTGGAGTGCCCATGTTCCCTGCTCCGTGGTTTTGCCTCCCCTGGGAGAGAGAAAGCCCAGGGTAGTTACTCACAGAGGAGAGGCATTGGGCCCAATGGGCCCTTGTGTAGCCTGGAAGGACGAATCTGCAGGAACAGCATCTCTTCCAGCTCCTTTACTGATGTGCAAATCTGTACAGTCACGCTGCTAGGAGGCTAAGGGGAAAAAAACGTGAAGGATGTGGGACGAAAGGAGGAAAAACAGCAGTGCAAACAAGGAACAGAGATGGAGCAGGCCGAATTAGTAGATCATAGCTCAACCTCCAGGTTGAGGAGTTGTTATATTATGCATGGATGCGGAATTAAAGTAACAGCCACAGCTTCTCCAGCACTTCAAAAGAATTCCAAAATGACATTTGCAGCTCTCCCAAAGCGATGGCCCTGGCAGAGGCTGCATTGGGCTGGTCACAGGATCAGAAGACATTCTGGCTCTCTTATGGATGAGATCATTAATTATCAGGAAAAAGGATTCAGCTTGTTCTATGAGGTCCCAAGGGACAGAAGCAGGTCCCAGCGATGGGCATTGTGGAAAGATGTGTTTTGGCTCATTATGTGATAGTTCACTCTAACAAAGGAGAGTGGTCCAAAGATGGAATATTTTGCCTTAGGCTCTCATATGCCTCTACCCAGAGCACTGACTTCATGGGACTACATTGCTGAGGGTATTAAAATGACTGTTTCCTAAAACTGACTGCATCTTGGGCTACCTGGGGAATTTCTTGAAAAATACGGATTCCTGGCTTCCTCCTCTAGAGCTCATATTTCAGGAGATAACAGGGGAGAACTGGGAACTTACATTTTTAACAGATTCCCAAGTGACTCTTGCTCATGGAATAATATCTGGAATAACTTTTTGTGAACAATATTAAACCAGTGTTTGGCTAGTTGCACTCAGTGTTCTCCAAACCCATTCCTTTAAACTCAATTAGAATTCTAGTTGTTAAGTCCACCCCAAATCTCTAGCTCTTCCACCCTGAGCAAGTCAAGTTCTGTGGCTCCCTATTGCATTCAGTGCTCCTCTCTGAGCTCTATTCATGGGCTCCATGCAGCCCTAGCTGCTCCCCAGGTCTCTGTCCAGCATGCCTCTTTCCTGAGGAAGAGTTGGGTCACATGCAACAGTAATTCTCAGGCTAGATTAATGACATGAGAATATTTATGACTTTACATTAAAAATGCTCATAGTTTATCTAGGAAGCAGCCACATAGAAATAAAGTAATAACCTCATTATTTTTATTAGTTTTGATAATAATGATTATTCCTCAAAAATTTTATGAAGGTATATATTTTTTTAATTCAAGAAAGCAACTACCCATGGTCTAGGTCATTCTTCATCAATCTATCAATTGCCCTTTCCATCACCTAGATGTTATTTTTATCTTGCATGTATTTGATGGGGAGAAAGTAACCTGACTAGTTTTACCATCTTATGCATTTGGATACAAAATAAATAGCAGGTAGAGGAAATGGTCAACTCACAATTCAGTCACACAAGAAATTTCTATCCTTCTTGGGATGACAAAAGTGACTCCTCAGAATGTGAGTCTGGCACTTGATGCAGCGTTGGACAACACGTCCTGACCCAGGAGGGTTTCTGTGTGCTCCAGGCAGACAAGGCCTTTCTAAATGTCGTGGCTTGTTTGGGGTCACCTGGCCATACCACCTGGGGGTGAGACATGTACAGACATAACCACGGTTGGTCTGTATTGTGTGACAAAAGCCAATTAGAGAGAGGAAGACCCGAGCCCTATGAGGGTGGGTCAGAATGAGTGGTCTGGTATTGTAAGGTTGTATTTGAACTCATCCTGACCCAGGCTTCCTGGGGGACTGGAACTCACTGGGAAGAGGACAGCACTGGGCCAGTATAATGCTCCATAAGCTGGTCATGAGAAAAAGAGAGATTGATTCACAGTTAGGCTTAAGCTTAGGACCTCCCCACAGGCAGCAGCAGAGTGATGATAGTCAAGGATCTGGATGCTGCAGACAGATGTGAAGCCAGCCGTACACTCTGGGGAGCCCCACGGTGAGAGGGGGCTGGCTACACCAAGGCCAAGAGCAATAAGCAAAAGATGAGGTGACCCAGCAATACGTAATGTGAGAAGTGCTTCCTTCCCACATCCCATTTGGGGCATGTGGAGAGCAGAGGTCCCCTCTTGGAAGAGGGACATGTTAATTCTATGACCTTAAGGACAAGTTGCAGTACAGTGACCCACATATAGTTCTGTGAGTGATAGGCCCTAGGTGGCAATCAAGATACACTTAGAATTGACTCAAGCCATTGTGCATGGAACTAGGAAGGTCATGGCAACAGTGAGAGAGATATGGTTTGACCTGAGAGATCAAACCAGCCAAATTATAATATCCATCCTTTCTCTTTTCTTCAGTAGGAACTCCATAGATTAAAAACCACATCAGTTGTCCATATCAATGCAGACACCTTTAAGTGAAATAGCAAATCTCAAAAGCTAAGGATCCAGGTATTACAAATTAATTGTATTAAGCCACATGTTTTCAAGTCCCAGTGTTGATCTACTGATTCCCACACCCTCTCTCTTTTCTGGTTCTCATAATGTTATTCCTGTTACCTCACAGAATGGCATTCCTGTTATTGCACATATCACTTTCCAATTTGCATTATAAATGGTATTTACTGAGGGAATGCCACAGACCCACAGTTGATGTTGGTGCCTTGAGGAGAAACAGGGCATTTGATTCATTTTTTATACTTCCTCTCCCTCCCCCCACACTCTGCACACTGCCGTTCACATATTGAACTACATGTGCTTTATGAGAACACCATGCCAGGCACTAGGAATATACTGAAGAACAAGACAGAGTTGCTGCTCTGTTATCTGGTTGTTATGAATAAATAGTACCTTCTCTGAAACAGCTAATACTTTGAAATTATTAGTAACAGATCCTATTAACTCTCTTCTGGTATAATGTACAAATAACTTACAGGTTAGTTGGGAAAACAAGACTTAAACATATTAGACAGAGGTATTTATTTATTTTTATTTTTAATTTTTTAAAAGAATTATTTGTTTATTTTAGAGAGAGCACGCACATGCAAAGGGGCAGAGGGAAAAGGAGAGGGAGAGAAGCAGACTCCCTTGCTGAGCACGGAGCCTGACTCAGAGCTCCATCTCGGGACCCTGAGAGCATGACCTGAGCCGAAATCAAGAGTTAGATACTCAACTGACTGAGCCACCCAGGTGCCCCAGACAGGGATATTTAAGCAAGATGGCAGGGGAAGTAGATTTTAGAGATCTCATGGTCGAGGCAAAGAATGAGCTGGTTGTCAGAAGGGTCAACTGTGTGAATAGATGTCAATGGGGTACATGCTTGGGAGGAATTCCATCCTCAGGCTCTGTAGGGGTTAAATACACAATCTCAAACACTCAGTTAAATACACAGTCTCAAATACTCCATTAGAATTTTAACTCCATTGCTATTTTAGGGCATTGGTATCTTTCAGTAGAGTTGTGTGACCTGGAGCACGTGAGTTAATTCTCTAATTCTCAGTTTTTTCATCTGTAAATGGGGGATAATATTTAACTGATCTTTTTGTGAGGATTCAATTCAGTAATATGTCAAAATACTCATCAAACTGCCAGATACTTTGTAAGCACTCGACACAGATCAGTCGGACTTACTAGGAGCAGCATTGTGTTTATTCGTAGTACTTTTTCACTTGTGTAGATTGGACATTTAATCTCATAGAGGTCAGGGCCATGCCTCTTTTTCTTGTGGACTTCACAGCAACAACACACAGTAGGTCTAGTAATTTCTTGTCGAATTGCCTCTTTTGGTTCTTCTTACGCATTCTACCGAATTGCCTTGCCTCCTGCTATGTTGTTCTGATACAGCGCCTTCATACCCTCCACATTTTTTGGTAATAAAATGTAGCAATGAATGTAGTTGTGGCATTAATTACACATGGTTCATGCAGCTTCTGAAGTGAGTGAGTGAAGAAGGAGAATTTGATTAGTCCAAGGCATCAGGGCCTTTCAACCCATAATAATTTACTGTCTTTACTAAAGTACTTCTGGATGCTCTCTGTAGAGGGGACATGCTGTTTTATATACAAGGGGCATAACCCATTCCTATGAGATCATGTGGTCAAAGAGTCAAATGACTGCCACACTGAGTAGAGAGAGGGCAAGGGCTTTCTTTCCCAAAAAGGTCATTGTTTTATTTTTCCTCTTCCAGAGCTCTAAGGGCACAGAGGAGGCCACAGTACTCTATGAGGTGATAAGGCAAGAGGATGTATTGGAGCAGAAAACCATGTGTGGGGCCTAGATATTGAGACTAACTTTCTGAGATGAGCATGTCAAAGAAAGGTTGTATATGCATGTGTGTACGTGTGTAGGTGGACATGCTTGTGAGTGGGGGTGTATGTGCATACACAAGGTTCATATGTACATGAGTGTGCATGTATGAGCATCTGTGTATATGTATGCATTGTGAGTGCCGTGTGAGTGTGTGTGTGTGTGTGTGTGTGTTCTGATTTTCTGTCCCTGGTCCTCTGCACCTTTATTTTCTTCTGGGTTATCTATCTATCTATCTATCTATCTATCTATCTATCTATCTATCATCTATCTATGTATCTATCATCTATTTAGCTAGCAGTATGTCAATCATGTATATATTTTTATTGAATGGCCATGCTTTATTGAAAACACTCTATGGCAGGCACCCAGGCAAGAGTATCTACATAACAATCCTCTGAGGTTGCTTTTATAACCCTGGTTACCTTGAGGAACCAAGACTTGGAAGTTGAGTAATTTGCCCAAGGTCAGCCACCTTGTGAGTGGCCCAGCAGGAGCTCAAATTCAAGCTGGCACAGCTATATTTATAAAGTCTACTTTAAAGATTCTGCCTTCTGACCAATGTCTTCTCTGCAACACTCATGTTTTTCAAATTCCTTTTAAAGCATTACATCCAGAACCCCAGCCATGATCCTCCTGGAGCTGTCTGCCCAGTTAGTGTCCATTCTTCTAGTCAAGCCACCTTTCTTTCCCTAACATAGTCCAAGGCAGCACTTTTAGCACGTGCTTCAGAGCAGTGGACTTCTCCTTCCCTGACCTTATACAGAGGTTATTGCTTTTCAGACTTGGGCTCCCGAGTCAATGAGGATTTCCAAGACTAGTTTATAAAGTATAAAGATCAGTCATGGGGTGCCTGGGTGGCTCAGATGGTTAAGCGTCTGCCTTTGGCTCAGGTCATGATCCCAGGGTTCCGGGATCAAGCCCCACATCAGGCTCCCTGCTTGGCGGGGAGCCTGCTTCTCCCTCTCCTTCTGCTGCTCCCCCTGCTTGTGCTCTCTCACTCTCTCTCTAAAATAAATAAATAAAAATCTTAAAAAAAAAAATCAGTCGCAGGTCAAGTAAGGTGGCCAGAGGGTGGCACTGACCAGCTGTTGAGAGGGAGGGATGAGGTGAACAGGTGACACTAGGCCCCCTGAGTGCTTCAGGGTCGTCTTGGAACCAACAGCAGACCCAGCAGTTCTAGGAGGATCCTTTGAGCACAGAGAACCATCCAGGCCATCTACCCACCAACACCTGCAAAACCACACTTGGGAAGGAACCTGTTGCAAGTCCTGGAGGGAGTGGGAGGCTGCCAGAGTGTAATGGGAACTTCATATGCAGGCTTTCGCCCACTCAGTCTGGTTTGAATGCCAAACAAATCTTCCCTGCCCACGTGGTCTCTCTCAGTAAGCTGCCCTGGAATGGGAAAATTCCCACTCTAAGATAAAATATTATCTAGGAGGGCTGATAGAGCAAATAATGGCTATATTTAGCAGCGTCTTAGGATGGATTCATTTCTTGAACTAGCCTTTGAAGGAAGCAGTGACCTGAGAGGCTGAAACTGAAGACTGTCAAGTCTCTAAGGCTGAACTGTCCAATATGGTAGCCATTAGCCACTTGGGGCTGTTGAGCACTTAAAATGTGGCTGGTCTGAGCTGGATTTTGAAAATTATGAAAAAATAAGAGTAGCATATCTCATTAATAACTGCTTTATATTGAGTGCATGTTGAAATAATTTTTAGATACATTAGGTTAAATAAAATAAAATTAATTTAACGTGTTTCTTATTACTTTTTAAAATGTGACTATGGGGGGCACCTGCATGGCTCAGTCAGTTAAGCATCTGCCTTTGGCTTAGGTCATGATCCTGGGGTCCTCAGATCGAACCCCCCATGGGGCTCCTTGCTCAGTGAGGAGTCTGCTTTTCCCTCTCCCTCCAAACCTCCCCCCACCTTACTGCTAATACGCACACACTCTCTCTCTCTCAAATAAATAAAATCTTTTAAAAAAATGTGACTACTAGAAAATTTAAAATCACATATGTGGCTTGCATTTGTAGCTTCTTTATATTTTCATTGGATAGTACTGCTGTAGAAGTATGGTCCAGTGAGGGTCTTTGAACTGCTGGGTGGGGGGCTTGGGAAATGTGGGATTTCTGTGTGTAGCATTGATGGTGGGTGCTAAAAGTATACCTTACCTACATTCCAGGCTCTCTTGGGTAGAACCTGCCTGCACTAGCTTATGAAAAATGGGTCTCTTCTAGTGAAGCAAATATATGTCATACATGTGCATGACCTCACACTTTCTTCCCCTAATAATCGAATCAGCCATTTGGCTTTTACATCTAGAACATCTTTCTAGAGGATCCATATTCTGTACCTATCACCTTTCTCTAACCCAATTTGCTTTAACAGGCTGGTCTCCTCCTCCTGTGTACCTATTCCATGTTTATATGGATATCTTTTTTTTTTTAACTCATTATCTTACTTGTTTCTAAACATTAAGAACATTAAGCACCCTTCAAGTCTCATGAAACCTTCCTTGAATTCATGGATCCTCATTAATCTTCCTTCACTGACCTTCTTGGGTACTTAGTTCCCAAACTAGCTTTGATTACACACTGCTTGTCATTCTCCTCTTATGTCACACATGGAAGTCCTGTCTTGTGGGTCATACTTTATCTCCCACTGGGCCAACCAGAGTAGATATGTCAATTAAACCTTGATTTCTGGCATCATTGCTTTGCTCTGCCTTGTTATGTCCTCCTATTAAATTTGTACCCTTTTTGCAGAAGGGTGGTGATGGCAAACAGCTTGAGGCCAGGTCCCATGATTTCTGCATTTAAGGGCTCATTTTTAAGCTCAATATTATTTACTCAAAATGTATCCATTTGTTACAAGAAGGAGTTGATGGCTTTTGACCTGTCATGACTTGGGAGCGCTTGGCTGGGCTAGCTGCCATAAATGTGTCCCTTGTGGGCCTGACATGGTACCTGTGATTCCTCCAGCAGAGACATGTTTCCCTTTATAACTTAGTCTTCTTTGAATATGTATAAGCCCTATGAGAAGGAGCACTTATTAATCCCTTCACCCAAGAAAAGAGTGAGGCTGTTGGGAGATGCTAAGTGGGATGCTTATGAGAGCTCTGAGAGAGAGAAAACATTAAGGAAGTGTGGGGTGGGGGTAGCTAAAAATATGCTTGGTCTTCTTCCCAAAATTCCTGAGGGCAAGCCCTTTCCTGGGTCTAGAAAGAGTTCACATCCTAGCTCTTCCTTTCATCCCCACAGAGCCAGGGCTGGGGGAATAAACCTCGAGTCAGTAAATCAACAGAGCTGAGAGATCAGTCAGTCAGTCAATCTTAAGAGCATTCTTGGATTTCTGGATGCCTTGAGAAGGATGCTTAGAGAAACCGAGGATAGGGTAGTTATTAAAGGAGATTAAAGGGTATTAGCTAGTGCCTCAGCAAGTTATAATTAAAAAAAGGGAACAGAAAGGAAACAGGAGACTAATTTTTCCAGTCGCTGAAATTTCAAGGAGGAGTGAGCTGGCTTGTGAACCATTACTGCTTTATATTAATTCTCCTGTATGGTTAAATCTAACCCAAAGACACGTCTTTCTCAGTTGGAAATGTCCTAGTCAATTTCACTGTATAATACAGAAAGGAGGCAGCAGGGAGACCAGGCAGCCACGTTATTCTTCTCCGAAGGATCCTAAATCCTGTTCTGAAAATAAGTGAATTGTTTCTTAGGTCACACTCTTGACACCAGGAGGGGGTATTATCATGATGTCCCTCTGGGGAAGTTGAGTCCAGGAGAAGTAAAAGAACAGATCCTCCTAGAGCACCCAACAGTCATGTGTATCACTAAGCAGCCCCATTGTGACATGCATGACAATGATGTAGTCCCCGTGCTGGTTGTTAGGATGGCAGAAGGAAGGTGAGAGGCCACATACCTGATGAGGTGTAACAGGGTCTCCCTAGTTCTTCACTCTCAAAACTCTCACCTATTTCAAAAGTCTTAGATTCCTCATTAGAACTTCTGTTTGATAACTTCAGACATCTCATTTAACATGCAGACTATCTGGGTAGCACCATATTTAATTGATGCCGTTCATATACACCCTTAAGTAAGGATTTGAGGTCTGAGAACTGTTTTTGAAGAAAGGGTAAATCATTAAATTAGGAGGTAACTGATATAATAGAGGAATAGATCCTCAATACTTTACCTTCACATTTCTGCAGAAGCTTAGCTTTGATTGTTATTATGTGCAATTTTATTATTTTAAAAGACTGGGCAACAGTGGATCTAAAGCTCTTGGTGTTACTCAAAAGAAAGTATTTTTTAAAAATTAGCTACACATCAAGACTTAAATGAGACAAATGTCTGGTTGTATGGAGACTTCTGGATTTTTGATGGATTTTTTCATCTTTAACCCTAAAATCAGGGTTACATGAATTTAGTGGAGTCTCACAAAGCTTTCCTAGTCCATAGATGAGAAGGAACACTGGCAAAAAATGACAGAATCTGAAAGTGGCAGCCAACAGTCTGAAAAAAGGAGAAAAAAAGAAAATTTTAAAAAATCATAAGATTTTCAAAAGGCACAGCAGTCTGAGATCAGCTGCCACAGGAACTAACAATGTTTGATATGTCAAGACCTCCTCAGATACCACTTTGCACCGTTGCAACAACCACTGATTTTCACTCGGGGTGGCCGCACGGCATAAGGAAACACTGGAATTAGATTCAGTGTCTCTCCAAGGTCTAACTTGAGACTCATCTCCTCAAAGAGGTCTTCTTACCCCACATCCCATAGCTCTCTTCTTTGTCTGATTTCCACAGCACTTGTGGCCGCTCTGCTGAGTGATCAGTGATTATTACCTATCAATCCATGGCTTTTATTATGCCTTATTCTGTACAGCCTTGCAGTAGGCTTTGCCTCCCCCACCAAAGGCTTGCTTCTTTAGGTCAGAGACCCTGTCTTTTCTTTCTTCTTTCTGTTTCCTAATTCTACACGAAACACTTCTTTACACCCGGTAAATTCTTGTTGTGTAGAATGTGAATCTACACAGTGAATCTAAGCAGTCTTTTCTAGACCTGTGCTTTTTTCATTTGCTGATGTCCATCTGTCTCCTAGTCTCTGAAATACAAATCTCCAAAAGCCTGCCACGGAACGCCTGAGGGAGTTTTAAGAATTCTTTCTCTACTTCTCATTGTCCAGGCCCATGGCATGCCAGGTGACCTTGCTGCCTAAACTATACCCAAGCAGAGAGGCTTCTTCCAAGGCTTGCAGTCCCTATGGACAGTAAATATGTTGAGCATTGCATTGATGAATTGTTTCAGTCCGAAAAATTAGAGCTAATGCAAATTTCTCTCCTCTATCCTAGTTTCCACTGTTCCTCATCTATCCTACCATATCTTTGGCCAGAGTAATTTTTCCACAGTTTGTTCTGCCCACCTGCCTCCCTCCCTCACTCCCTCTTAGGTCATGGTGATTGCTCCTACCTGCATCTCCCTCTTTCCCTAGGAGTCACTGTCTTTTGCTAGCAGACCCTTTACTCCCCTTGCATTCTGTGCTGGTAAGGTCACTTCATCAAACTAAAGCTCATTAAACAAAAAGGCAGAGAGACGATTCAGTATCCTGACCCCAGATATTGTAGCTGAAAAAGCCCTTTGCCTTTTATATTTCAACCTGAATAGGTGTATGACTCAGTAGTGGAAGGATTTGTAGCTGATACTCAATAGAAGCTGCTCTCGAATTTTGACAAATCCCATCTTGAGCCAAGAAGAGAAACAGATATTGATCCTAAGTGTACCTAATTCATCTCTGCACTTGTAATCCCAAAAGAAAATGCCTTCTATGACCAGAGGGCAGTCAATATTTTTTCCATCTTGTAAAATAAATAGCAGTTATTTTGGTGTGTCTTCATGTGTCTGGGGCACCAGAAGTAAACAAAGAGTTGATTTTTCCTCTTTCTGTAGTTGAGTTATAATAACTACTGGGTCTCTTGTTGGGGCTAATTAAAACCACATCAAATAATTTGGATTGATGAGTGACTAGAGGCAATTGTACCATACTCTGGCCACATTAACAAGGAAGCCTCATTCCCCAGGCTGGGGAGTGGCATATCTGCAGAGATTTAGCTGGAGACATACAATAAATTGCAAGAGAATTCATTTCAGGGGACTCTCTCTGATTTCAGCGGTATTACAGTTTTAGCCACACAGGGGAGGTGTTCGTATCAGCCAGGGGTCTACTTACAAACATGGTTTTATTTATTGTCCTTCCTCTCCTTTACCTGTGAGAGTAGAGTTAGTTATGGAAGAACTTCTAGAAGGTCAGCAGGTCAGGCCAGATAGAGAACTGTTCTGTTACTACAATCATTCTGTATATTCCCAACCCAGATGGAGGGTCACAAGTTGTTGGAAATTCTGAACAACTGATTTGTGTCTATATTGATCCAAGCCCCACATCATTTCCCAACCACCCCAAGTCAATTCCAACCAAGGAGCACAGAACTAATCTGCCTACATGTGGGCAAACCATCTGCTCAATTTCAGTTTTGTCTACACATTAATAATTGTTTTGATTATTACACCTGACTAGTTTCACTCAGATAAACAAAACTTCTAGCTTCTTGAAAATTAATAACAATATCAGAAATCAAATTTGGATTATTTAAGGCTTTGAAAAGATACTTGTTTCAAATTATAAATCTTTTGATTTTGGCAATCTAAGAGAACCATCTAGATTTTCCCCAAATTTTCTCTCAGTGCTCTGTCAGAATTCTTATTTGGATGGAATATGAGCCTTACCCAGAAAGGCAATTCTGATTTTATTATAATTTTCCAAATCCATTGGGTGGATACTGGACAAACAAGTCCTCATGACCCAACAATCAGATGTTTGGGAATTGTGTATACGTGTTTCACTCTCCAGCCAAAATAGCCTACTCCTTCTTCCTATCATGGACCACAGATGCTCTCACTTAGGCTGCTGTTTGCTCCTAGAATGGCCTCTGCCATCAGTTCATAGTAAATTAATGTCCTGGCTCGTTTGCCCAAGCCTCTGGAGTATAGGCCTACAGCTTCTATAGCCCAGCGTTGAGATGTTTTCTTTGAAGGCACAGAAGGCTGAGGTCCTAGGCTCATCCTGTCCGCTGATAATGGAGATGAGCAGAAAATATGCTGGGCAAAACTAAGCAAGATTGTTTCTGAAATTATCTCTAATTAACATGTGAGTTAATAACTAAATGTCAACAACTTCAGTAGAAATATAAAAGCCATAACACTCATTAATATGAATGGGTAAGTGACATATTTAAATGAAAGAATATAATTTGATGAGGAGTTAGAAGCCCTGAAAACTACCTTTAGCCTTGGCCCAAAATAACTCTG
Source organism: Leptonychotes weddellii (assembly GCF_054177405.1). NCBI lineage: Eukaryota > Metazoa > Chordata > Mammalia > Carnivora > Phocidae > Leptonychotes > Leptonychotes weddellii. The sequence goes on along the minus strand of NC_138381.1, from coordinate 32,062,001 downwards.
TGTCCTTAGTTAAGCCATTTAATATTTCTGGGTTTCGGGCTCCTGGGTGGCTCAGTTGTCAAGCGTCTGCCTTTGGCTCAGGTCATGATCCCAGGGTCCTGGGATTTAGCCCCACATCGGGCTCCCTGCTCAGCCAGGAGCCTGCTTCTCCCTCTCCCACTCCCCCTGCTTGTGTTCCCTCTCTAGCTGTCTCTCTCTCTCTCTGTCAAATAAATAAAAATAAAATCTTTAAAAAAAAAAATTTCTGGGTTTCAACGTCCTCACTGTCAAATGAGTGGGTTAGGATTAGGTGACCTCTAAGCCCCCTGCTACTTTAATATTCTATGATTTTGTATCTCAAAGGTATGTAAATAAGCCATTTGGGGAGATTTACATTGTTTTCTTTACAACTGTAATGCCAAAATAGAGATATTTGGCTTATCTCAGCATGGTTAAAACTCAAGAAATATCAAGCTTACGTTGTGAATCTCCTTAGTGGATCAAGGCCATTTACCAAGGTTCTTCAACACTTTCATCTTCTAGGGTCCCAGGGGTGAAGCAAGTGGTGCACACTGACGAAACTAATCCAGTGAAATTGTCTGTGGCATTACATTTCATAACATAGCTAATGCACTGACATACATGTACACTGTGTGTACGTAGTCATGATCATGCGTTCTTCCGTTGAAAAACAAACAATAAAAAACCTCAGAAATGACCTCATATGGTCCCTCCTTTCACATATGAGATTGTAAAGACTCAGAGAAGAGGAGTTGCCTGAAGCTGCCTAAGTAATTTAAAAAAAATGTTCCTACCTTAGGGTAACTATTGGCAATGTCCATATAAATTCATATATATTGTGCCTTTGATATATATTTTCTTTCATTCTGACATTATTGTTATAATCAATAGGCATGATTTACATTTAAAAAAAATCGAGATCTGAATGGCTTAGCTGATACTTGTCTATTTTTTTCTTTGTTTCCTTCCACAATTACACAGGATGTACACATCAGAAGCATGTAAACATTTATATCATTAAGGCAACATGCAAACATGTCTTCATTAGTTATTTGTGTACCTATAATATACCCCTACCAGTTAAAAATGTGTTCTTACAACCAAGGCAGAACTATGAAAACTCATCCACAGACTTCAAAGCACCTCCTCAATCCCTCTAGGAGTCTGCTATTAGCCAATATGTTCCCTGGTGTAATTTGTCCACAGTCACACAGTAAACCCGGGCTAAATCTAGGTTTCGGTCCTGACTGGATACTTTCAGAGTTGGACGTGGAGCATGGGGCTCTTAGTTCTCAGTCTGTGTTCTGTCTCTTTCATATCATATCTCTTCTCTCCTATCAAGCTGGCATTTATCCAACTTTCACTGCTTTTTCAACATCTTACCCAGTGTTTGCTTGAGTACAGCGGATAAATAGAGTCCACCACTGCCTGAAATAGCTAATTCTACCATAAGAATATTGTTCCTGATTTGGACCTTAAATTAGATTCCCTGTGACTCCCACTCATGTGTCCTAGTTTGTCCTCTGCTCCTTTATGTAGTGCCACCCACACCATGACACCCCTTACATATTTGAAGGCAACCACAATGTTCCTGTCATGCCACCCTCCAGTCTTCCATTACTGGGCTCAGCTTTCCTATTCTATTCTCCCTTTCCTTCTTCACACCATGTTTCCCCTCCTTTGGGTATTTCTCATTGTCCTCTGGAAAAGATTGTGCCCCAAATAGAACACGATTCCCTAGGTGTTCTCTGATCAGTGTAGAGTGTAAGGAGCTGTTATTCACCATGAACAGGATACCACCTTTCCATCAAGCATAGAGACTCATCAGTTTTCACTTACTGTTTTGTAAAGGGGTGATGAATTTGTTCAATCCTTTCCTTGGTTTCCTAGCAGAAGGCAGGCAGAGGAGCAATGGGCTTGATTTCAAGAATCTCTTTCCTGCTAGAACACTGAAGAGCTTGTCAATATCTTTTCTAGGTGCATTTTGTCAAACCGATATTCCACTAGACAGCCATTAGCACCTCACCCTATGCTTCAGAATCACATTTGGGGGAATTTACTTTACTGATCATAGCTTGCAGGGATCATTTGGTTCTATGAATCCAATCTTATGTTTCAAAAGCCATTTCCTATCAGTGATGATGTGTATACCCCTTGCTTACACGGATTTGCAATGAGCAAGATAGAAATGCATCCTTTAATTTTCTTTGAGGCTTGTCTAAAGAAAAGAACAATCTCTCTCCCTACCTCTCCCTCACCCCAGTAAGAACCAGTCACTGAAGATAAAAGATATCATACCCCCTAAAAAGTCTGATGAAAGCAAATTGACCCTATTGACATATTGAGATGGCAAATCACACAGTGCATTTCCCAGGCCCCTGCAATATGGATGTTTTTCTTTCCAGGAATGTATCTGATTGGGGAAGTTTATTGTCCTATAGAGTGTAATGTGGTGATCAGTCAGATAGAACCATCAAAGGCAAGAGTAACTCTGATTCTTATAATAAGCTGTGGACATATTTTCATCAGGGCACCAAAGAAAGATTAAATATCGAAGCAGGGGGATTCAAGGATATAATTCTCATCTATGGGAAGAGCAGCAATATAGGGGGAAAATAATGGTTTAATAGGCCAAAGGAAAAAAAAATCCAATTGGTGACAAGAACAATAGATTTTACAGGAAAATATGTGATAAGAAAGAAACATTGCATTGTTTGGGACACCTGTAGTTAATTATTGCAGCTAAAGACATTAAAATCAGTTTCTTTGCTCATATATCTTCATAGACTGTTTGGCAATATTAAATGACAAAAGCTTAATAATCAAAAGTACTGAGTTAGCAAATGTTTTCTAATTTTAATAACTTCTTGTTGTAATTACCAAGTCTTAGAGTGAAATGATTTAATTAGAAAGTAATCAAGAAGAAGTGTCTACTGTTAATTGAAGGAATTATAAAAGATCTACATTTTTAATATATTTCTAGGGTAATAAAATTAGAATTTACCATAATTATTTTTAAACCACCCCAATGAGGAATGTTTGATGTGGGAACAAAGTATTCAATACTTCCAGGAGTGGTACTCATCACTAAGAACATGGTGGGATTACAAGCTCTCATCCCTCTTCTCTGGGAAATAATAAATAATAATAATAATAATAATTATCAGCTAACATTTATTGAGAACTTACTGTCTGTCAGAAAAAAGAGGTGCAGAGCAGGAACCATACTGTTTTATTCCTTCTAGGCACATATAGGCTCCTGATAAAGAATTTGAAATCATGTTAAATGATCTCGGTACAGAATCAGAAATAAAGAAGTATGACGAGGCCCTCAAGCTCAGTTTTAATAGAGTTGGTCTGGCTGCTCACTCTTACCCTTAGAACTCCCCTGTTGACACATGCTCTTTTGGGATGAATAGACTAATTTATATTTTCCCTCAATTCCAGAGTATAATACACATTTCTACACATATCTAGTTCAGGTGAAGTGGGGAAGACCTTGCCACAGACCTTCGAGAACAAATTTTAGCTGTTTATCTGCTACTCATGGTTTATTCTCATAATGTATAAGAATTCAAGTACTGGGTATTAATGGGTATTTATAGAATGGAAGTAAATGGCAAAAAAAGAATGAAGAAAAATAAAGAAAATTTAGTGTTCATTCCATTAAGTAGGAGTGGTGGTCTTGAATATTATTACAAAGGTAGACTCATTCAGCTTCATACTGTTGATGTGGAGTCGAGAAGGTGAGCTGTACCTTTAAATAGCTAACTGTACAAAAGCAGTCATTTTCATGGACACTAGAAAATTCACATCTTCACTAAACCCACCCATCTCTGGCTGTCCCTCTCAGGCCCATCACTATGATATGCCTGCCTCGCCATCCAGTTTTTAGCCACAGTGAATTACTGGGGACTTAATAGTTATCTGGGGTTTAATGACTTTTCTCTGCATCTTGGACCATCAACTCCTCCTGGACTCTCATTAATCCCAGGGGCAATGGCTTAGACTGTGATCATTATTGCTTTAACAAATACTTCCAGGATATGACGAGAGTGACTTTCCATTTATCTTCCATGGAAATTCATTCTGCAGGAGTGACACTGTAAGCCTGAGAGACACAAGCTATTGTCTCAAAGTTCTTTAAAAAAATGGTGTTATTGCTCTCTGTATGTATTGTATTGAAAGACAAAGGCTAATTAAATGTTACCTTTCCTGGCTCCTTGGAGACAGAGAAATTCTGGCCAACTTTCTTTGAAGAAAGCTTTACTAATACCGCATGGCTATTTAGCCCTTCTACAGGTACCAAAAGCTAATGAGGGGGTAAACTGGGGAGAATCAATACCTAGAAGATTCAGTATTTCAAAGAATGTAAACTCCAGAATTTAACTGACTAAACCGAAAAACAAATGAATTAAATAACCATGTCTATCCATTTAAATATTCCTGTGTTTGTCATTGATTTTTAATTTTAGATTTGTAGTCAGCCCCCAAAACTGTTGATTCAGCCACTAAAAAACAAAAACAAAAACAAAATGAAAAGCTAAGCTCATAGTTCACGAGCAGCACCAGGTAGCAGAGCTTACATCAGTCATACACGCGTGAATCGATTAGCCAAAGATCCAGATCTTACAATAAGAAACTTTCTAATCTAGTGCATTATTATTAAAGAGTATATTAAAAATGATTAACTTAAATAACACCAACTGGAGAGTATATTCAAACATGCTCTTTGAAAGTATGATTGAAAGGAAAAGTAAGTCTAAGGTATAATTACATACTTTTATCAACTCCTAGTATTCACTTCTTAGAAAGAAAATTCTATCTTAATCGCAGGAAACAAACTGAGGGTTGCTGGAGTGGGGGGTGGGGTGGGAGGGATGGGGTGACTGGGTGATAGACACTGGGGAGGGTATGTGCTCTGGTAAGCGCTGTGAATTGTGCAAGACTGTTGAATCTCAGATCTGTACCTCTGAAACAAATAATGCAATATATGTTAAGAAAAAAAAAAAG